>NW_022196068.1:0-388521 GCF_008641045.1 Pistacia vera | reverse complement strand
GAGAGAGATGGATGAAAAACATTGCAGGCTCATGTATGGTTGTGGCAACTCTAATTGCTACGGTCATGTTCACATCAGCTTTAAAAGTTCCAGGTCGCAACGATCAGCAAAAAGGAACCCCTATTTTCGACGCAGCCAGATAGCCTAAAAAATAAATAAATAAATAAGGCTAGTACTTGGTTATACCTTTAAAAATAATAACAAGTCTCAATCATAAAAACTTAAGTCTTAAAATTTAAAATAAATCTGAATAATTCATTAAGTATTCTATCTCTTCAAAAGAAACCTATAATAAGTTTATATAGGGTCGCCAACCCTAACAAAGTTCCCGATTAAAAAAGGAAATAAAATCTTAATTATTGACTAATTATAAAATAAGAAAGTAAAATTTAACTAAATTAAAACTTCTTAAATCAACTAAACTCCTAATTAAAATAAAAAAACTACTTGAATTTCTAATATGAAACCCTAAATAAATAAGAAAATCAAATAAAGAAAGGGAAACAAAATTAAATTCTAATTAAATCCTAATTTAACACTATTTTGCCTACATCATACTCCCCCTCTTAAAAATAAACTCGTCCTCAAGTTTCAATCTGGTGGGTGATACTTGAAGTATAGTAATAAGTCCTCCTTTGGAGTAAATAAATATCCTTTGTCATTCATCTTCCTAGGAGAGTTCTCATGCACTATAGTCTTCAAGACGAAATTGAATGTTAAATGTTTAATCCTTTTGATCCTTAACTTGAATGTTTTCTTCTTGCTCAAGCTTCTCCTTTAGGACAACTTGCTTTTGCTCAAGCTTCTTGTTGAAGTGTGAAGCCCAAAATGACGTCGTTGGGTATTACTTGAACGCTGTCATTTTAAAGAACAGCTCCAAAATTGATCTTGATCGTTGATTGAATGCTAAATCTGACGGCCAAGGTTCTCCAACAGTGCAAGTATAAAAGATATCATCCTCATAAAATTTTGTATTGATGCACAATACCTGCAAGAAGTTGGTAGAATTGTACCCTTACGTTACAGGGAAGAAGTGAATANCTTCTTCAGCTTCGTCGTCTTCTTCTTCAGCATTAACCTTGCTCGTGGATGCCATGAAAATGATGAACAGCTCAAAATCTATATATCTATATATTCATGATCCGCACTGAAAGATGGTGCGAGTCTGACCTTGTTGACGAAGTTACAGGGATGATAGACTGATATAAAGATCTTTCCTGCAGTGGATGAAATTAAAGGAGCAGACGAAGCTTTGTGAAGCACTCAGTATCCCATGCCTCTACTTCCCCAGTTCCAATACTTATATCTTAATTAAACAAGGAAATTAGTACAAAAGATAACAATAAAAACGTGTTCAGCATAATTGTTTGAAAAGAAAAAAAATACAGAAAAATAAAAACATTGAAAGAGAAATGATAATTTCTTCAATTCCTTGACTTTCAAATATATTTTTTTGTTAGTTAGTCAACGGTAATCCAAATTTCCAATACTAATTACAATTATTGTATACATTTTCTTCCTTCAATCACGCAATTAATTTCACTTCTTTCTCTCTCCCTTTTTTTCTTTTCATTCTCTTTTCTTTCTTCTTCTCTTTAATGTTTTTAGACTTACATATATATATATATATATATATATATATATAGAGTAAAACCTCTTTATAGTCATAATAGTGGGACTAACTAATTTTATTACTATTAGGAGGTTATAATTTAAAAGAGGTGTAGTTAAAAAAATTTCTTATTTCCTAATTCATGCTTTAGTAGTACAATATTAGGATTTCAATTCATGTTTTAATAATATTAGGGTTTCAATTCAGCGTTTGAAGTTCCTACTTTTGAAACGGATAGAAGATCATGTTTTGAAACCAACAAAGATAACTGTCCTTGATGGAATTATAAATACAGTTGCTGCATGACAATTGATGTGAAGTCACAAACAATTGTCAATTGTTTAAAGCATTACAAAATTAGGACCCTCGATGTCGACGAATTGCAAGTTACAAATGAAGTAGATGAGGGGAATCAAAGAGTCATTACAGAATTGAGTGATCAAATTCGACAACTTCACTACACTAATCGAATAAATATTAATGTCTTCCTTAATCATCCAAATGAGTAGCAAGTCATGTATGCTTTAATAAAAGAAGAAATTATCTCTACAATTAAACAGGAAGAGAAAGGAAATAATTATGAGGATGATAGTACAGAAATACAAAAAGTTTCATGTCAAGAAGCTCTAAATATGCTTGAAAAGCTATAAATGTTTTGGCTTTAACAAGAAAATACCCACGCTAGCGAGTAATGTACCTACAAATTAAAATATGTGGTAACAACTCTAAAGCATAAATTATTGTCTCAAACAACTTTAGATAAATATTTTATTTCATCTTAAACTTTTAATGTAACATACCATATATTTTTTTACAATATACAGATAATTATTACCATGTGGAGGCAATTTTTCTTAAGACGGGAATTAGAAAAATTATAACTTATTACAATGTGGAATTTATTCTTACTTATAACTATCCCAAATTGGGAATATAATTTTTTATGACTATATAGAGTTTATTCCTATATAAAGTATCACTATAGAAAGATTTTACTATATATATATTACTTTGCATATGTTTAGGAGTGTATATTATGTTNCATTGAAAGAGAAATGATAATTTCTTCAATTCCTTGACTTTCAAATATATTTTTTTGTTAGTTAGTCAACGATATTCCAAATTTCCAATACTAATTACAATTATTGTATGCATTTTCTTCCTTCAATCACGCAATTAATTTCACTTCTTTCGTTCTGCTTTTTTCTTTTCTTTCTTCTCTTTAATGTTTTTAGTGTTATATATATATATATAAATTAAAAAATCATGTGACAAATATGTATTAATTAATTATACTAATGATGTGATACCCTTTATTCATGGATGTAGACAGATACTCAATTGAGGGGTCAAGACGTTAATTAAACTTAACAATACAATTATAAATAAACTTATAATAAATAATATATTTGATATAAGTTATACAAAAATGTGAGTATTTATTTATAATGCTCTTTATAATTAATATTTATGATTGTGTTTGATGATATGAGATAAATTTATGATACTTTAACGAGTGTAAAACAAAACCAAGAAAATTTATTAAATGAACAAGTTATTAAGTTAACACAAATAACAACATTTCCAAATTAAACTATAATAAATTTCTATAAATAAAATATTCAAATATTTATCTAGTTTTTATAGTAAAATATTATAATTTTTGTTGTAATTTCACTTTTATGTTTCGACCCCTTCAAATAATTCATCAAAATACAATTTTTTTATATCTATCTTTTTTTTCTTCCTAACTTCAATATTTTGATATAACCCATTTACGGGTGGTCTAAATTGTTAGAATGAATTGGGGACAGTGTGGATAGATACACGGTCTCATGTTCAATTTTTCATCTGAACATCCTCGATTTAAGTGAAGGATTGTGAGTTAACCCTTATATATATATATGATTTTTGTTTTTTGTAAGTAAGAAGTATTGAAACACAAAACAATTGACAATAGTTTAATTTGACAAACAAATTTTACAAATGATATTTATTTTATAAAATATATAAAAAGATATACAAATTTTTTTCATTTTGTTCTTTGTACAATTAAATAATAGATATAAAATTCATTATATAATTTATTAAATATATCAAATTAAATTCTTAAACGATAAATAATTTAAAAGTTAATTTCATATATATATATATTTGATCATTTTTCAAAGTCAAAGGTCAACTTGATCAAATCATTCATCGTCGTCTTGATAATGGATTTTGTTTGAGTGGAGTGTCCATTAATGGAGTTTGTGTGTAAAATGTATATCCATGGCTTAAAGCTGGACACTTGAATCAGAAGAACTAATTTTTAGAAAAATGGCAAAAACTCGAGATGTTCAAGTCTAGTTACTCGAGTGAGGTATAATAATATTAATCTCGCTTGAGTGAGTGTTTTTTTGACAAACTTCACGAGAATAATGTTATACATATGAAGTTGGGATTCTAACCATATATATATATATAACAATTAAGTTAACAAATTAATTCACTATTCACTAATCTCATCATTCTATAATTAAGGAGATATTGTCAAATAAATTAGAGTGTCTATTAATGGAGTTCGTGTGTAAAATGTGTGTCCATGGCTTAGAGCTGGACAAAATGCATACATTGCTAGGAACTTCATCATTTATCTTCAATCTTCAACAATGACAGTGGACCATCATGTCTCCTCAGCAAGCGTTTTATGATGTTTTGGTGATGAATGCCATGGATGCTTTTATTAATTGTGTTTGTTTAATTATTTTGAGTAATATTTTTGAAAAAGTTGAGTTGGGTTGTGATTACGAGGTAGGATTTAAAAATTAACAAAAGCACTCACTAGGTTTGTTAATTTAGCTAAACACCTCACCTATTCACATTTGCCAGATTCTGGCCACCACTACTAGAAGGTGGCCAGAATCTGCTATAATGGCGCATGACTGATTGGATTTGACTAGTTGTGTACCGATATGACTTTTTCTGACCAGATCTATGGTGGATATAACCGAAAAAGGTCAGATCTACAATCAGATCTGGTCGTCAATGACGGCTATATCTTGGCCATCATTGACGACCAGATATAGCCAAAAATATGGCCATCAACGACTAGATCCACAATGGATTTGACTAAAAAATGCTAGATCGACGCACTACCGATTAGATCCAACCGATAGTGCGTCATTACGATAGATTCTAGCAAATGTTGGTGGGTGGAGGTGTTTTTTATCAATTTATAAACTTTTTTTGTTAGGATAGGAATAGGATAAGGGGTTTAAATAGTTGAATAAAATAATATTGAATTTTGAGAATAAGAAAACAAATATGTATTTTTTGTAGGATAGGAATAAGATAAGGTAAAAAAATAAAACAAATGATATTATTATTTTCTTTTTTCTAACCGGGCATACTTACATACAACTCAAGTAATCTTTTCGAACCTTGACATTAACGATTGCATACACCTCGCAAAAATGCAATATTACGACTCCTGTTGTGCACAGCAGCTCACACCTGCGGCGAACGGTGGCAAGTGGGCTTAATTTAAGCCAAGAAGATGTTGTCCAGAAGGGCTGGTCGGGCCCAGGTCAGAGTTGCTAATCCGTTGATCCAAACATTCCGTACAAAACTTCATTTGCTAAAAAGAATCAAAATGGTAGTGGACACAAGATTTACAATCAATCAAAACGTGATTTAGATAAGTTGGTCCCACTTAACAGAAAGTAGCCTCCAACCGCATATGAATCCCCACAAAATTTTCCCCAAATCAACGGCCTAGATTTCACCTTTTTTCTCATGATTTTCCAAACTGTTGTCTCTGGGCCGTCACATGGCAGACCAATCTCCAACACCTGATCCCGCCCTCCATCCCCACTGGTCCTACCTTTTCACATACACCAACGCCATATTACCACCGCGGATTTGAATGTATAAACCCACTTTATTCCATTTATTTACTGTAAAAAATAATTAATATTAATTTTATTTAGATTAAATTTTATTTAATGTTGTCCGTAATAAGAAAATTAAAGAAACGGACATTATACATTAAGAAGTCAGTGAGAATATAAATTGGTTGAACTACCTTAAATACTCTATTTTAGCATCTAATATAATAGATTTTTTTTTTTATCAGAGGAGTTTGTCCACTTCTCGATGAATCTTCAGGACCTGAAGTTAACGATCGAATAAACTTTTCAATGACTACTCTTTTAGTAACCATCCCTATTAGTAACTGTTAGAAATCGAACTCAAGATCTTTTAAATAATATACTCAAAAATCTCTATCGTCTCACCCGACCATCAGAGAGTGGTTTGTAACATATGATTTTAATGACCCATTTTGTTATGTTTTGACATAATACATCATTAATACTTGATAAATGTGATCATTTCAGGTTGCAATTGTAACCCACAATAATAATAATATTACTATATTGCCCAATCATTTTCTTAGTGCACCTAATAACTAGGGTCACGTTACATTGTTACAACAACAATACACCATTTTAATACTCTCCTTAATTAAATCATTAATAATTTGTGTAATAATAAAGTGAAAAACATTATCATAAAGATTTAAAAAAAAAATATATATATTTGTTTAACATACAAAATGAATAGTAAAATCAGCGATTCAGCGTCACTGAAGTAAAGCATCACCATCCATCATTCATCATGGCTTGTCATCACCATTCTCGATCAATCAGACTCACACCCCCATCGTTTATTTATTACTCTCCACCCGCTCTCTGTCAGAAACCAAACCAGAAGAACATGACCGACGTCACCCTAAAATCTACTGCTACTAATACTTAACACGACGCTTGAGTTCAACATTTCGGAGTAACTCAACCCAATGGCTGCAGCTCTCGAATGCTGGTCGAGCCGGACCAGCACGGACGAGGACATGGTGGAGCAAGTCTTGATGCGGACCAACGACAGGTCCGAGGGAGCGCCGGAGACCTCGGCGGCGGTGGCGGCGGCGAATATCGGACCGACCAAGGAATACTCTTCCGTTATGCAGAAACGGTTTCAGCGGTTGAGTCGGAACGTGTCCGAGGCGATTGCGTCGCTTAAGAATACGTTGAATCTGGACTCTGCGACAGCCGCAGGTGCTGCCGGAGGAGCACGTGACAACCAAACGGCAACGTCTAAGATCGAGAGTTGTCGGAAGGTTGTTTGGGGGAGTGTTGTACGGAACTTGACGCAGTTGTATCCTGGAAGTCAGTTACCGGAGAAGCTCGTCTCTAATATTAGAAAGCATTATGATTCGTTGCCGCTCAGGTATCGTTACTGTTGGTACTGAGAAAGATAAATGTATTTTTTACAAATTTTGTTTTATATTTTGACATTCTAATTATTGTGAATATATAAACAGTTATGCGCAAGCGGGATTTGATATGAAAGAAGTGTTTTTACATATAAAATTGATAGAGCAAGCGTCAGGGGATGAGCGTCCCGCTATAATGATTCAAGAAGTGTCCGATGATGAAGTACAGGGTTCTGTATTTAAGCTTACATTTGCATGTAACTCATCAATTTCATGGCCAACGATGTCTGGTGCATTAGATAACGCTTCTATTTGTTGCAAGAAGATACAGATCTTTGAAAAGAAAGGCTTTACTCTTGGGGTTGTTCTTCTGTTAGTTCAAGCTGGGCACGAGAAGTCGTTTAAATCAAGGATTGAAAATGCAATTAAATCGGCTATTAAGAAGCCTAAACAAACATCAGTGAAGCTCCCGTTTGGGCTCTGTGGGTGCCAAGAGGAGAATGCGAAGGGGAGAGATTTTGGAGAGATTGAGGAGGAATCTGGTGAGGAGAACTTTAGAAGTGGGGTTGAGAATTTGAATATGAAAATTCAGCTTCAGATGCCGTTACCTACTTCTTCGTTTGTTGTATCGGTTGATGAATGGCAGACGATGCAATCCGGTGGGGAAGAGATTGGGAAGTGGCTGTTGAACTCAGATAATCTTGAGTTTATTGACCAGATTGGACCCAATTCTTTTAAAGGAGTTTACAAGGGGAAAAAAGTGGGAATTGAGAAGCTCAAAGGGTGTGACAAGGGGAATTCGTATGAGTTTGAGCTGAGAAAAGATCTGTTGGAGTTGATGACTTGTGGGCACAAGAATATTTTGCAGTTTTATGGTGTTTGTGTAGATGAAAGTCATGGGCTGTGTGTAGTGACGAAGTTGATGGAGGGCGGTTCAGTTCATGACTTAATGATGAAAAACAAGAAGCTTCAGACTAAGGAGATAATTAGGATTGCTGCTGATGTAGCTGAAGGGATCAAGTTCATGAATGACCATGGTGTTGCATACAGAGACTTGAACACACAAAGGATTCTATTGGATAGACATGGTAATGCTTGCTTGGGGGACATGGGTATTGTCACTGCTTGCAAGAGTGTTGGTGAGGCAATGGAGTATGAAACCGATGGTTACAGGTGGCTTGCTCCTGAGGTTTGTATTCTGTTATTTCCTTGTCTCATTTTACCACAACAAGTTACGATTGATCTTAATCATCCAGTTCATAAAAAATCGCTTCATCTCAGTAATAATCTAACTTCTAGAGCCTATATGCATGGCCATAGTGATGATACCATTTACATACCTCCACTATTAAAAAAAAAAAAAAAAAAATTGTTAATGTAGCTTTCATGCCAAATGGATACCCCAAAGCGCAAATGTAGGCTAAACTGGTTCATCTTTTTTCCATGATTCCAGGGTTTTGCCGATGTGGTCCAATGTGTATATAACACCGGGCTGTGTTAGGAGACTAGGATCCTTCGTCTTCAGTGGATGTTTAGTAAATTGCAAGATATCTTGCTGATATACCCTACATCTTTAATAATGTAACTGGGGATTTGAACTTGATTATATTGGGGTAGTATGTGTTTAGACTAAGGCTATGGTTTAACCTTAAATCCTTCAAAGTAAAGCAATTGTGTTCTGCTAAATTAAGATACAGCAGTTTCACCTGAATAAGCCTTTCTAGTGTTCAATAGAAGGGCTCATTTTTCATGGAACATTATGTTGTTTTCTTATGTTTTAGGATGCTATTTAGATTCATTGTACCTAGGTACAATTCTCAGGTTTAGTAAACTCTTATAAAGAGACTTTATATCAATTACCCCAAAATCATTGTTTGAGCATGCGTAACATGTCATCATAATTATTATTGCTTTTATAATTTAATGTGTTGTTTACCTTTATTTAAGCACTCATATATTCTCCATTAAACTAATCAGCTTGGCCACAACATTGTAGCAGTTCCACTTTTAGCAAATTGGTTAATTAGTGGAGCCCGCATAATGGAGCTTTAAGTTATTTAGCATAATTAATAGTCCCTTTCCAGACCTAACTTGGAACTGTGTGGATGAAAGCTTTCTGCCGAATTTCTTTACCTACTTGGAAGCATTAGGACGTGTAAAATGAATGTGCCTAGTTTGAAGTAGATTATGATAATGGAGTTATAAAATACTTTTAACTATAGAAGTTTTCCTTTGCAATAAGTTTTAACTCATTTTGTTATGATTGTAGATGTGCAAAGTTTATGACTATTTCTTTAACATATTCCAATTCTGTCAAATTAGTGATGCAGATTCGAATTGGTGTCTTACTCTAATCTCTTTTTGGTGAGTACAGATTATTGCTGGTGACCCGGAGAGTGTTTCTGAGACATGGATGAGTAATGTATATAGTTTTGGAATGGTGATTTGGGAGATGGTGACTGGTGAGGCAGCCTATGCGTCATTTTCACCTGTGCAAGCAGCAGTTGGAATAGCTGCTTGTGGTCTAAGGCCCGAGATCCCCAAGGACTGCCCACAAATGCTGAAATCTCTCATGACTAAGTGCTGGAACAATCTCCCATCAAAGCGCCCTCAGTTCTCTGAGATTATACAAGTATTACTGCGGCCCAACAACAGTAATAGGTAGAAATCTTTAAATTCCACAAAACATAATCTACTCTCCAGATGTTTGTGTAAAATAGGTCCCTTATCAATTTGATTTTTTTTTTTTTTTTTTATGCATAAATGTTGACTTGGGAATTCATATAGCAGAAATGAAGATATAATTTCGTCATTTTAATTCAATGTTATATCTTATCTCTCTTACTCTTCCAAATAAATTTGTTTATCATACCTGTCCAAACATAAAAAAGAAGAACGCATGCGCCTTTATGGTTTTCGCAGAATGTGTTTAGCTTCATATGCATAACGTAATACATTAGGATGGTTATGAAAGTGATATAAACACTAAAAAAATGCTGTCCTCGTGTGTGTCATAATGGATGACTACTAGGCATTCGGTGTTGGTCTCAAAGGGATAGGATTATTAGCTTAGGAAAAGGGAAAAAGCAACGAGGAGTCGTGATTTGTGTGAGATCTTATGGCCTACAAGACTTGAGTGATACAAATTGCATTATAACTTCTCTTTATGTTTATATAGTGGCCATCTGAGGGCCCCAAACGATGCCCCCCTTGTTTTTGTGTTCCATGAGAGTTTCCTTCTTCCATTATTTCCATTGGAAGTTAATTGTTTGGAGCTTCACAATGTCCAAGGGATTTGGGTTTTGGTATAGTTACTTAAATCCCATTTCTAAAGCCCAGATTGGATCACATGATCATCATCAGTCAAGAAAGTATGAAAGATGCACATGCTAGGCATGTGCTTGTGACCATTAAGGTCAAAACTTCTGGCTCCATAGTTTCAACTTTCAACATCTGACAAAGTAGCAACTGTAAGATTGGCAATATAATATTAAAATTAAGATGAAAGTCGGTGTGAACTCTAATTTTGACTCTTATCTTGATTATCTTATTATGCAGATTCTTTGTGTATGAACTAGTCATCTGTGTGTCTACTTTTGCGTGTGCGCATGTGTAGACTGTCTTTAAGTCCCCAAATAATTTCTGTTTGTTTTTTCTGCCATTTCTGGTGCTTGCATTTAAGTCCTCATTACTTACCCGTGACAGGGAGACACTGAGTAGATATGGTTATTAATAACAAAAGTTATCCATCTTGTGAGTCTTGACCCGTGTGGGATAGGTTGAATGGCTAGGATTTTACCTAAATATGTGTAGCAAAATGATATTATTTTTATTTACATTGTACAAAGTTGCAAAACTTTTAAGAAATTACAGTTAAACCCCTAAAAGATTACATATTGCTCCCCGTTCTACCAAGCAAAACTCTAGAAGCCCTCCGGTTGCTCACATAAAATAAAATTTCAAAAAGATCTGTTATCATATAAACCAAACTTGGGCTTGAAGCCTCGGTAGGCCAGGGTCGGGTATTAAAAACCCAAGCTTTTTCCTAGACACGGGTTGCAGTTTCTTATGTACACGGGTCTAACCCGTGAAAGTTCGGCCCAGGCTTGGGTATATACATCCCTAAAAAAAGTGGATATGTTTGGGTGCGTTTGGCACATTTTCTACCCATATTCTCAAAATATTGTTTGGCAAATTATTTGAGAAATATTAGTATATTTTTTTAATTATTATTAGACCCGTTAAGTTTATTAATTTCATTAAATACCCCCAGAAAAAAGTTTAAAAATTAACAAAAATGCCCCCACCCACCCATACTTGCCAGATTCTGGCAACCATCATTGATCGTAGTCGGAATCTGTCACAACAGCCTACACCACGATCGGAACTGGCCGATAATTCACCATATGGCCTTTTCTGGCCAGATCTATAGTGGATCTGGCCAGAAAAGGCCAGATCTGGCCATCAGCGATGACCAAAGAAATGGCCGTCGTTGACAGTCAACGACAGCCAAATCTTGACCATCGTTGACAGACAACGATGACCATATTGCGACTGTCGATGGCCAGATCCTCCAAATTGGCAAACCGGTACAACAAGTACCGATTTGGCAAGGCATCTACAGAATGAGTTGGTTGACCTCATAAACAGTCTACACCGCAAGTTTGACCGTTTCAACACCATCATTTGTGAGAAGGTAGATAAAATGGAAGAGATGATGCAAAGCGTGGAGGAGAAACTTGATGGGGTTTGGGAAATGGTTGAAGTGCAACCTAAGAAAAGAAAGAACCAAAAGGGCAAGCATGTGAAATCTCCATTCATGGAAATAAGGTATGATAAGAAGAGGAGAACTAAGAAAGATAAAGAAGACGTTAGTGGAAGTGGAGAAGCGAAAGAGGATGATAAGGAGGAAGTCGGAGGAAGTGGGAAAGTTAAATGGAAGGATTTAAAGGTTGATTTGTTTAGGCCAATAGATGAGGAACAGAAAAAATTATTTTATGCCTATTACAATGACGAAGGAAGTGACGTTTGTGTCAATTGCAAGACCGAGGATTATTCCCAGAAGTGGTTTGATCAAATGTTGAGAATATGTTGTTCGCTTGACGACTCAATGAGTTATTTTTCCATATTTTTGCTTATGTTTCTCATAAGGTATTTTGTGATCGCTTAAGCGATCTGTTTTTTTCTAAACAAATTGCTTGTGTTTGCCAAGACACTTATCATCTTGTTTTGATCTGATGTAGTATATTGACAAGGTGTTGACACTGATGAGGATGCGATAGAGTACTAATTGTGATATTTTTTATCAATAATGTGTCATCACCGATGTGTCCTTTGGCCAGTGCCTAGTAAGTATATATGAGACGTTAATGAAAAAGGCTAATGATAGAATTACAACAAGGGGAGACAAGCAGAAAAGAATGGCCGCAGAGGAGTTTAATGGTGTCTTTGCATATTATCAGTTTGGTGAGAGGATGATCCAGTATGTAAGCGGGCAAAGGCCCAAATGTGACAATAGTTGGGCAAATGTGAAAATAGTATACTGCATCGTGAATATTAAACAAATGCATTAGATAACCATCATTTGGGTACTTGAGGAGGGCTTGGTGCAGATCCTTGATTGCAACTGGAGTATTTGTCAGGAGAGAACGCTGAACACAGTGATGCAACCACTGTGTAAGTTGTTCCTGCGGCTTTTACGAGACAACGGGATGTTTGAGCACTTGGGTGATGAATTACTGACGGGAAAGTGGTCACACGAGCACGTGTTCCGACTAATGAGGCGAGGTAAATTGTGTATAAAACTTACATACTGCAATTAAGTAATGTTATAAAATTACAATTAATTAAGTAATCATTTAACTATAATGTAATGTTATAATTGATTAAGTATGATATTTAACTAGTAATTAAATTTATTAATGTTTATCAATTTATCATATATAATTAATTAATTGCTAATTTACTATAGATATATTTAGAACTTGATAATTGAAGTAAATAACTAAATATATTATTATTCAATCAAATATACTATTTTATTCAAAAATAATTCTTTTAATAACATTAAAACGCTTTTAATTAGATTATAATTATAATTATTCACTTAATTAATCAAAACTTTAATATTAATATATTATAATAATTAAAGTTTTTAATATGGTGTAGTTTATATGTAATAAATATAATTGTGTATTTATTTAATTAGGTTATTCTAAAAATTTAACTTTTTTTATTTTAAATTTTTTTATATGTAAAATAATAGAAACCCCCCATTATTCACATTTCACAAATATTTCATTGCAGTCAAAGTTCCAAAATAGGGTCCAAAACAGGTTCTAAAAATCGGTTCCAAACAGGTTCTAAATCGGGTACCCGCTATAGGTTCCAAGCAGGTTCCATTTTTAGGTTCTTTTTCCAGGTTTTGGTTTCGGTTCTGGTTCCTCCACACATAAGAACCGGAACCAAAACCGCACAGTGTCGGTTCCAATAAAATGGAACCAGACCTACCTGTACAGTGCCTGTTTCGGGTAGATTCCGGTTCTGATTTCAATTCTATCCACAGGTTTCGGTTCTACCCGCTACCCGTGCTCACCCCTGGAGTAAACGATGTGTTCCCACCCAAGGTTTAGCGAAAAAGCAAGTTTCCACCCCTGGTTTCACAAATCTCAAATTCCCACCCTTAAAGTAACACTGTTAGTGACGGTTAAATTCTGACACAAATACAAATGATGCTATTACCAAACTGCCCTCCATATATCCCCTTCTCTGCTATTACCAAACTACTTTCCCATATTCTTCTTCTTCTTCATCCCCTCCTCCCATCTTTATCTTCTTCTACTCCCCTTGGCATAAAGATCATTTTACTTGTTTTCTCAATAAACTTCAAGAAAAAAGAAAAATTATATACAAAAATAGACCCTTAATAACCGAGGTAAAAGAAAAGAGAAACATGTAAAATTATGTTCTTTAGCCTGCGATGGATCGACGACCTACCAAATCACTTTTGCTCTTCATTTTTTTTTATCTATCCCTTTCATTTCAGCTTCATCAAACGCAATAACTCCTCAGTCCTCACCCATCAACAAAATTAAACAAATCTATTTACAACTTCATCAACTCCACGTTAAACTAACTTCCTCAACTGCGGATTAATCAACAAAATAAATAAACTTAGATCTTCATCAACAAATTCAATAGAAATGACCAAGAATTTTTTTTACCAGAATATAAAAACAACAAAAAAATTACACAAAGAGGGTGGGTGTTGCTTGATTGAGACAACCAATTGCTTTATTTGAGTTGTGTGTTGTTGGCATCTAGGCTGAAGAGAGTGGGTGTTTGTTGGTCATGGCGGCCTCGTGACACGAACGGCGCTTGGGTTTTGCTGCCGACAATGTCATGGCAGTAGAAGTGGAGGTGGCTGAGCTTTTGCTTTTTAAGGCCAAGAGATTTTGGAAAAGGGGTTTTGGAGAAGTGGTTGGATTTTGCAGAGGTTAGGGTGAAGGAAAAGAGGATTATGAGAAGAATTTGGATGAGTTTTGGGATCGTGGATGTGGCAGCAATGGTGGCCATGGCTTTTGTGAGGTTTGGGGTGGATTATAGAGAAAATTTAGCTGACCGGCCATCCCAAGTTTGGATTTAAAAAAATGGTCTTGAAACTGTTTACCATTTTTTTTTTTATTTAGAGAAGCTGACGTGGCACAGTTAGGATCCATTAAACATATAAAATAGGTTAAAATGAAAAGATTAAAACATATAAGGACAAAATCATAATTAATGAAAGTTTTTAAAATTTGAAATTTGCAAAAGGGCCCTAACTATTCAAATCGCTTAATTGAAACCAATTAAGGCAAAATCGATATCTTCAATCCCTAAAAGTATCTGTGCAATTTCCGACGATAACAGTCCACATTCTTACAAATTTTCAAACCCAAATTCAATCCCTAAAGCTTCTTCCTTTCTTAAAACAACGGCTAACATTCACAATGACGAAGAAAACCGAACGCCTCTTCGAATCGTAGAGTCCAGTGGCGCAAGCAGTTCAATGGCTGCTCCGGTGGAGGTTCCAATCAGTGAAGGTGTTCCAGCAGCGGAGATGACGGTGGCACAACAAGAGAGGGAACATGAGCAAAACGGTTCTGGCGAGGAAAAGGAGGCTAGCCAGAATTCAGGAGAGGAAGAGGAGTCCCGCGAGAGTTCAGACGAGGAAAAGGAGGCCGCGGAGGAGGAGGAGGCCGCTAAAGAAAAGTTATCGGTACTATCGCTTAAGCGATGTAGGATCACTTAAGCGATAATGTCCAAAGCATACTGAACATCTGATAAGAACTAAGATCGATTAAGCGATCCTTTGTATCGCTTAAGAGATTGATGGCTTTTACTCTTGGTCGCTTAAGCAACTTAGGATCGCTTAAGAGTAAAAGCAATGAATCGCTTAAGTGATATAAATGATCGCTTAAGCGATCTTAGATCTGGCAGATGTTGATTCTGCCTCGTAGAAGATCTCTTAAGTGATCTGTAATCGCTTAAGAGTAAAAGAGTTGAATCGCTTAAGCGGCAGATGTTGATTCGGCCTCTTTTACTCTTAAGCGATTACAGATCGCTTAAGAGTAAAAGAGTTGAATCGCTTAAGTGATACTTTAAGCGATCTTAGACTGGCAGATGATTCTGCCTCGTAGAAGATCTCTTAAGCGATCTGTAATCGCTTAAGCGACCCAGAGTAAAAGTGATTCATCCCTTTTACTGTGGGTCGCTTAAGCTATTATAAATCGCTTAACAGTAAAAGCGATGAATCGCGTAAGCGATTGTATCGCTTACACGATCTAAGATCTAGGCAGATGTTGATTTTGCCTCGTGCAAGATCGCTTAAGCGATCTTTCACGAGGCAGAATCATCTGCCCATCGCTTAAGCGATTTTTCCAGAGCGTATTTTGTTTATATTTGATTTGGTTAATTTTTTTTGGTGATATTCTGCTTATATAGATTATGCAGATTTTCCGGAGCATAAACTTTAGAGAGTACAGGTTGGAGTGTGTAAACGATACGGTACCGTACTTCCCTATGCGGGTGACAGTGAGGTCAAGTTGGGATGTTTTAACGAGAATAATGGGGATTTTACAGACACTGAGGAATGGTGAAAGGAGATTCAAAGACACTTGTTTCAGTCAATTTTGGGATATGGACACAAAATGGAAAAAGACATTTTGGGGGTCGGGAGTGCATTATATGTTGCTGCACTCAATAAAAAGCAACAAAATGTACAAAATGTGGTTCGTGGTGGATGGAAAGCCACTACGTTTCGGGATGATGGAATATGCGTTGGTGACTGGCTTATGATGTGGGGAATTGCCAGGTGAGGTTGAGGCAAAAGGAATAAAGGACAGTCCGGCAGACAAAAGGTTGGCTACCAAGGTTTTGGCGGGGAACACGTCTATTAAGGCACAGGAATTAGAGGAAAGGTTAATAAATGATGAGTTTAACGATTCAAAGACGTTCAAACTATGCTTGGTTTTGTTCTTATATTCAATCCTAATGGCTGGTGACTCAACAAAAGCCATTGATATTGATTGGGTGATGTTTGTAAGCAACTTGAATTTCTTTAATGCTTATCCGTGGGGACCACTATCATTTAAGCAAACCATGGAGTCCCTGCAAGCAAAAGAGCTGGCATCAAAGCACTCCCAATGGACGAAGAAGGGTAGAAAGGCCACGTACAATTTGTTTGGCTTCCCGTGGGCAATGCAGGTAAATATTAATAACTTTTTGTTATATTCTTTTTAATATATGTGTTTGAATTATGATATGGACTGTTTTTTTACCATGTAGGCTTGGATGTATGAGCCCATCCCTGTCCTGGCTAAGGCAAGGGGGAGGATTAGGTCTTCTTCGGTTGTGCAACAGACATTTCCTAGGATGTTGCGGTGGTAGGAGCAGAAGTGTACCCATTGGGATTATGAGCAAATAGAGATTGAAATTCAATCAGCTCGGGTAAGATTAAAGGATTAAGCTTTTGAATATGCACTTGCTTTAAAATGTCGCTTAAATCTAATTGATTTTGTTTATTATTGCAGGGGGTTGTCCGTCCCTTCCTCACCGCTACCGGGGGTGAAGCGTAATAGGACTATGTCACATCTTTCCGAGCACTGGAGGATGAAATGGATGAAGGGATAGACTGCTTGACGCGGGAGCTACAAGGGGTCACATATGTAAGGGCAGTTGCAGGGCCACTGCTTGAGAATGTGGTTGACGCCGAGGAGGATGAAGCAGGAATCGGTGGGAGGGAGGAGAAGGGGAGGGAGGAATAGGTTCATATGCCTCAACAAACCGGTACAATAAGTACTGCTTTGCCGAGGCGTTTGGGTCGGGAGAGTGAGGTGGTTGGCCTCATAAACAGTTTGTTTGATAGTTTTACAACAGCTGTTTATGGCAGGTTTGATAGGATGGAAGAGCAGTTGAAAAGGGTGGAAGAGAAAGTGGATAAGGTGGGAGAGAAAGTTGTTAGGGTGGAGGAGGAAGTTGGTGGAGTATTGAAGGTGGTTGAAGTGCAATCTGGGCTGAGAAGAGAGAGTCGAAAGAGCAGGTTTGTGAAATCGCCTTACATTGTACTAACACGTGGAATTAAGAGGAAAACAAAGAAACAAAGTGAGGAAGAAGCCAAAATTGAGGAGGTTAAGGAGGTTGCTGGAGGCAGTGGGGCAGTTATAATAGAGGAGGTTGAGGCGGGAGGCGAAAGAAGCGGGGATGTAGAAATGAAGGAAGCGGGAGGAAGCAGGCAAGCAAAAATAGAGTCCACTGTCGATTTATATAGGCCAATACAGGAGGAAAAAAAAAACCCTTCTATGCCTATTACAATGAATCCGGAAGTGATGCCCTTGTAAAGTGTAAGACCGAGGATTATTCTCAGGAATGGTTTGGAGAGATTTTGACGATGGGCAGGTGGCTTCATGACTCGGTCAGTTATTTTCGCTTAATTTTCCTTATTTTCGCTTATCTTTTCCATGAGGTATTGTATACTTATCATGTTGTTTTTATTTGATGCAGCACATTGATGAGGTATTGGCACTGATGAGGCTGCGACAAAATAGCAATGGTGATCTACTGTATCCCGATTGTGCCATCACCGATGTGGCATTTGGCCAAACGCTGGTATCGACATATCGCAATTTATTGAAAAAGGCCATTGATGCATCTGTAGCAAAAGGAGCCAAACGAAAACGATCGGGCACAGAAGACTTGGACTGCATCCCTAATGATTTTAGGTTTGATGACAAGATGATGCAGTATGTAATGGGGGACAGGCCCAAATATGGCCACAGTTGGGCAAAGGTTAAGAGCATCTACTGCATCATCCTGGTCAAGGAAATGCACTGGATAGCAGTTGTCGCGCTCTTAGAGGAGAGGTTGCTGAAGATCCTTGACTACAACCCAACAATTTGTCGAGACAGGCAGTTGGACGCCGAGTTGGAGCCACTGTCCGTGTTGTTCCCGTGGCTGTTACGCAACAGCAGGATGTTTGACCACCTCGGTGATGAAGCATTGACGAGAAAGTGGCCACTCAAGCGTGTTCCTGTCCCAACAAATGAATCAAGGTAAATTTTGTATAAAACTAACTTACATAATACAATTGTGAAATAAGTTGATTCTAATGCTAATGTGCTCTTCCTATTGCAGTGCTGATTGTGGGGCATATGCCCTCAAATTTATTCAGTTCGACATGACCAACACCCTGATGGACGGATTGAATGATGAAACAATGACCATCTTTCGCGAGCGTTGGGCTGTTGAGTGCTTCCATGGGGAAATGGATCTGTTTTGAGTTACTACAACCCAATCAAAAGGTTTGGAACTTGGACTTTCAATTTTGTAGTTTATGTGATGTTCATGTTTATACTTAGCTTGTGGTGCTGATGCTACAGATTTAGGGTTATACAGAGCTTTACCGACATAGACGGACTCAGTGAACTTCTCAATCTTGCACTCCATAACTTGGGTTCGTGACGAGAGAAAATTTTACAGGTTGCTGGCAAACAATGAGATGGAACTTCTGAAACTGGCTTGGGCTATCAGAGTAGGCTGCCCGCAAGGCATCTGCAATCAAGGCTGGTGGCCAGGAGGAGGCATCTGCAATCAAGGCTGCTGGCAAGGCATGGTACCAAACAATGATCTCAGATAGTGATTAAACCGAATTTGAAAGCTTCTCAAAGTGGCGGCATCTGCAAGCAAGGCTGCTGGCAAGGCATGGTACCAAACAATGATCTCTGACAGTGATTATACCGAACTTGAAAGCTTCTCAAAGTGGCTGAGGATTTATTCTGTTTTGGCATTATTATGAATGATTTTAAGTTTAAACTTTCAATTCATTGATGCCTCTTACATTTTTATTTGTGATGGATTAGATTGATATAAATGACTTCATTTTGCTGCTTATTCTTTTCGGATTTGGGAGGAAAATGATTCTGCCTCGGAATGTATCACAATCACAGTTATTTCAAAATTACCTCTATAACGACAGATCATTACATAATTCAGGAGAAATGTAGGATTCTTCTCTTTTTCTCATGATCGATTAAGCGATATATGAGCGATCACATATATCTCTTAAGCGACCAACATTTTTCCCCAAATGATCGCTTAAGAGATCTTAACTGGCTTAAGCGACCAAGTTTGAAAAAGAAGAATCACTTAAGAGATACAATGGATCGCTTAAGCGATTCTTTATCTAGGCAGATGCGTCGGAAGTGATCGCTTAAGCGATCAAATATCGATTAAGCGATCATGATTAAAAGCGATTCATCGTTTAGGCAATCCTGTAGGATCGTTTAAGCGATCACAGAACTGGGCAGATCTGATTTTGCCCAGTAAGAGATCGCTTAAGCGATCCAAGATCGATTAAGCGACCAAGAGTTAAAGCGATTTATCACTTAAGTGATCCAAGTGGATCGCTTAAGAGATCATAGATCTTGGCAGATTTGATTCTACCCAGTATGAGATCGCTTAAGCGATCTAAAATCACTTAAGCGACCAAGAGTAAAAGCGATTCATCGCTTAAGCAATCACGGAGGATCGCTTAAGAGATCCTAAATATGGGTAGATTTGATTCTGCCTCGGAAGAGATCGCTTAAGCGATCCTAAATCGTTGAAGAGATCGCTTAAGCGGTCCTACCAAGAGTAAAAGCGATTCATCTCTTAAGCGATCCCAGAGATCCTAAATCTGGGCAGATTTGATTCTGCCTGAGAAGAGATCGCTTAAGCGATCTTAAATCGCGTAAGCGACCAAGAGTCGTCGGGATGTGTGATAACAGCCTACAAACGTCCCGTCGGTGGTAATTCACTGATGTGGCTTTTTTCCATTAGATCGATGCTGGATCTCGCCAGAAAAGGCCACATGTGGCCGTCATGGACGGCCAAAGGAAAGGCCACAATGACAGCCACATCTGGCCTTAAAATACCAGATCTACGGCAGATCTTGTCGTAGATCTGGTCTTTTTGGGCAACATCCGTGGTCGATGTGACCGGTGTGCGTTGTAACGCACTTTTCTGGCTGGATGCCGGCGTCGATATGGCCTTTTCCGACGGTGATATTTCGGTAGGTGGGGGTGTATTTGTTAAATTTTAAAATTACTCCTAGGGGTATTTGATTATTAATAAACTTAAGTGGCCCAAAAGTAATTAAAAATATAAGCTAGTATTTCTAAATAATTAAACAAGCAAACATTTTTGAAATATGGATACGAATATTTAATCAAACGCACCCTTTATGTTATGAAGAATGAAGGATAAGATTTGTTTACTATTTATGATATCGCGTACATCTTAAAGGCATTTTATTGCTCAAAGTTTTAACATCTTTATGTTCAGAGAAAAGAAGAACCATATTTGTTCCGAGAACTTGCATGGTTACCTAGTTCTCTTGAACCCTATATATTTAATATAGATGGCCACATTCTACACTATATATGTTTGATATAGATGTAAAAGAACTAAATGTTTAATTAAAATATAATAATGGTCATATTCCACTGAACGAATCGTACACCTCAACCCTAAAGCCATTTTATTGAAGCCAGCTCTAACTCTGCAAAACCATCTGCACAAGCAAAAACCGTCTTCTTCTTTATCCATATCCTAACCCTAAAGCCATTTTATTGCTCAAACTCTTAACATCTTTGGTTTGACGATTCGATCAGTGAACCATGACCGTTATTATATTTTTATTAAATATATAGTTCTTGTACATCTATATCAAACATATATGGTGTAGAATGTGGCCGTCTATATTAAATATATAGGGTTCAAGAGAACTAGGTAACCATGCAAGTTCTCGGAACAAATATGGTTCTTCTTTTCTCCGAACATAAAGATGTTAAAACTTCGAGCAATAAAATGCCTTTAGGGTGTACGATTTGTTCAGTGGAACATGACTGTTATTCTATTTTAATAAAACATATAATTTTTTTACATCTATATTAAACATATATGGTGTAAACTGTTTACGTCTATATCACACAATTGCCAATAACTAACAATTTTATGTACGGAGTCGTAATTGTGCAAAATCATTTGCACAAAAAATCTAGTTGTAAGGTGCATGATAGCTTAAGAGATCCTTGATACCACTTAAGCGATTCCTCTCTGTTTCGCTAGGTCGATTAAGTGATCGTATATCATTTACGCCATCATGTGATGGGTAGATTAAAAATATGTTCTAAGGTGCATGATCTCTTAAGCGATCACAAATGATCGCTTAAGCGATTACGCTCTTTTTTGCTTGGTCGATTAAGCGATCATGTGATGGGCAGATTAAAAATCCGTTCTAAGGTGCATGATCTCTTAAGTGATCACACATGATCGCTTAAGCGATTATGCTCTTTTTTGCTTGGTCGATTAAGCGATCTTCATCGCTTAAGCGATCATGTGATAGGCAGATTCAAAATCTGTTCTAAGGTGCATGATCTCTTAAGCGATCACACATGATGGCTTAAGCGATTTTGCTCTTTTTCCCTTGGTCGATTAAGCGATCTTCATCGCTTAAGCGATCATGTGATGGGCAGATTCAAAATCTGTTCTAAGGTGCATGATCTCTTAAGCGATCACACATGATGGCTTAAGCGATTTTGCTCTTTTTCCCTTGGTCGATTAAGCGATCTTCATCGCTTAAGCGATCATGTGATGGGCAGATTCAAAATCTGTTCTAAGGTGCATGATCTCTTAAGCGATCACACATGATCGCTTAAGCGATTTCGCTCTTTTTCCCTTGGTCGATTAAGCGATCTTCATCGCTTAAGCGATCATGTGATGGGCAGATTAAAAATCTGTTCTAAGGTGCATGATTTCTTAAGCGATCCATCATGATCGCTTAAGCGATTTCGCTCTTTTTCCCTTGGTCGATTAAGCGATCTTCATCGCTTAATCGATCATGTTATAGGCAGATTCAAATATGTTTTAAGGTGCATGATCGCTTAAGCGATCTGTGATATTGCTAAAGCTATTCCTGTCTTTTTTGCCTGGTCGATTAAGCGATATTGGATCGCTTAAGCGATCATGTGATGGGCAGATTCAATCAGCCCAATGGCATGATCGCTTAAGCGATCCGTTTTATCGCTAAAGCGATTCCTCCCTTTTTCGCTTGGTCGCTTAAGCAATCATGTGATGGGAAAATAGTCGGTTTTAAGGTGCATGATCGCTTAAGCGATGAGTCATATCGCTTAAGCGATCTTGTATGAACAACCTTTTGTCGCTTAAGCGATACACTTAGTCGCTTAAGCGAGCATGGGCAATACATACTTTTCCATCTTTTCTCCTGAATTTTGACAAACTAAAATTACCAACACGTATTAATTCCATACTTTCTCCTCAATTTTACAACCTAATTCCAAACTAAAATCAACAATAAATATTTAGGCCATGTAACAAGAAATATAAGGAGTGATTTATTAAAGGTAACAATGAAATTTATAACATCAATAATTGAAAACAATAACTCATCAACGGTTGGCCTTGGCAACTCTCTGAATTTCATCCTTCTTTGAACCTAATTTTCTGGATCTGCATGTGATTGCTTTTGGCAACTGCTTCTCTTGTGGCCAGGTTGCTTGCAAATTGAGCACTTGTTCATCTTCCGGGGAACCTCAAAGGCTTATGGAATACGCTTAACTCTTTTTCTCCTCTTTGCTGTCTTCTTGAATGGCGGGTGGATGATAATGTTAGCCACCTCTGGCGGCACTACCCACTGCTCTTCTGGAGGCACCGGATATATCATTTCTGAATAAGCTAGCATGTAGTGATCTGTCATATAGAGAGGGGAGCAAAGTTCCATGTGGACAAGGTAAACGTTGAATGTCAAACACTTTACAGCTGCAAGTTTTTCTAACAAGGTTAACTAGAGCATCCGGACCATAGCCGCGCACAGTGAACTCTTGAGCATTAAGAGGACAGGCAAATAGTACATTTGATAGTTCCATACGTTCTCGCAATAATTTTTTAGCTGACAGAACAAGGGTTGTAGTAAAATTGTACGACGCTCATGGAACTACCACGACAGTGTCCTTTGGATTGCATCAAAAAGTGCAACTATTGGAAACTCTCTTTCTATTAACAACTTCGAATTTATAGACTCGGCTATGTTCATGGTCATGACATCAAACCTTCTTCTAAGAAAGTAAGCTCTACTCCATCGCTCGAAACCAACGTCATGCTCAAAATACTTAGCAACTCTATCATCCTTGATTCGGATTTGCTGGAACTGCTCCTCGAACGCATCAACCCGATAAGCTTTTGTTGCCATGTAGTATGTCTGAAGGAGGCCAGCACACTTAAACTTTTGTTTTATGTTCTCACCAAGGTGCCTCATACAGAATCCGTGATGTGCTTGACGGTAAATAGTGGCAATCCCCTTCTTTGTAGAGTTATGCCTATCGGATATTATGCACAACTCGTCAGTGTCAGGCATTATCGTACGTAACTGTTGAAAAAACCAAGTCACGACTCGTCATTCTCAGAGTCAACCACACACCATGCAACAGGATATGTGTGATTCTCGCTGTCCTGTGCAGTGGCCACCAATAATGTACCTCCATACTTTCCCGTCAGAAAGCAACCATCAACAGCCAACACCTTTCTCATGTTTACAAAACCCCTTATAGCAGAACCATAAGCAACAAAAAAATATTTAAACATCATATTCCTGTCCCACTTCAAAGCCGTCTTGCTACCTTGGTTTGTCAACTCAAGCATATAACGGTACGCTTCTAATACTGCGTACCCATGCTCCGGCGTGCCCCTCACAAAATCTTGTGCATGTTGTCTCCCTTTCCAGCATTTCCAGTAACTAACAGCACATCCCAACTCTGTGCGCACAAGTCTCTGAATGTCTTTAGGAGATGGACCTTTCCCTTCAACGAACCGACTTTTGACAAATTGTCCAATAACATCAGTGGACGCTTTTCGATGCTCACCTAAAATATGTCCCAAACCACAAGTGTGCTCACGAGTATATGTGCTAAGCATAAATTTTTCCGACTCCGTCAACCTTCTACAATAAATGCGCCACTTGCACTTTCGGTCACGACATGCAACCGTCATACCGAATGAATTTGACTTTTTGGTGATGAACTCAAAATTACCTCTCACGACAACAAGTTTTAGCTTCCTCACCACTTCCTCTTTGTTGTCAAATAAATATCCTATGTGCAAATCTGATCCATCCGTAAAAACATGAGCTGATTCACTACTACCTCCAATTGCCCTCTCTGAACCTGCATAAATGACCATGGTGTTCTCTTCCTCACAATCTACGCCTTCTGCATAATCTGTATTTAAAAGAATCTCTACATATGTGGGAACATCTATGGGGTCCTCCTCCTCAACATTTTCATTCTGCCCCCCATCACTAACTTCTTCTACAGTCTCCTCCTCACCACCCAATTCATCATCTACTCTTGATTTTTCAACTAACAAATCAATGGCCTCATTGTTCAAATTAAAACCAGGCAAATCTCCGCCTATTTCCTCGTTATCCCCTTTCTTTGAACCAACTTCGAACGGTTTTTCTACAAGAGAAACCCTTAAAATCGGCCTCGAACCATTATCGGTCACATCAATCATATATAACTTCACACTTTTATCCGACTTTAATATAATAGGAGGTACCTTATAATGTTCAGGAACTTTGCTTAAAACATACTTCACAACTATATCACTACGCGAGCAACTCAAATTACCTCTTCTAATTATTTCATCAATCAACTCATCAAAAGTAACTTTTGTGCTCACATCAATTGGTATAGCTTCTTTGCTCTTCCCATTCCACTGCCAGCTACATCCTTCCTCCACCCACTCACCAAAATATTCAACACCCAAAACAACTTGTCCCATGTGTAATAATAGCCAACTACCTGTAATGCAAGAAAAAAACAATTCTTAAATTCTGTACTAAATGTTCAAATATTTTAAAAAGAATCTGCACAGTCGCTTATATGGTCTGTTGTATCGCTTAAGCGATCTTATGCCATTTACTGATCGCTTAAGCGATCTGCTCCTATACACCAGACTTTTACTAGATCGCTTAAGCGATCTATCTGCTGTATTACCAGACCTACCAAATCGCTTAAGCGATACACCAGATCGCTTAAGCGATCCATCATACCCAGAACACATTTTCAGTCATCTCCACCTACAATCGATTCCATCATACCTAGAGAACACATACTCAGAACAAATTTTCAACAAATTTCACTCCTTTCAACTTGCATTACATTAAACACAACCCAACAACCTAAATAACTAAATCAAAATCATAACCCAAACCCCATCCATTATTAAATCTTTGTAAATCTAAATATAAAATGTAAAAAAGAGATACACATACTTAGAGGAAATGTCAGGAGGACGAGGAGGGGGATCTTTGGCGGAAAAGATGTTAATGGTGGAGGAAGAATAAAGTGTTAATGGCGGAGGACAAGAAGATATAGAGGAAGGAGGATGAAGAAGAAGATGCAGACGAAGCTAAGAAGAAGAGAAGAAGACGCAGAGGTAGAGATGCGTTAATGACAGGAAGGTGTTTGGGTTTGTTTGCAACAATTTCGGGTTTATAGGAATATAGTATAATTTTGAAAAGATTACATAATACTTCATTAATCCTAATTAAGCACTAATTACCCTTAATCAATAATATGATTATTTAGTTAACATTTTAAAACTTGATAACCTTTTAATTAAATACAAACTTGAAATGACCTTTTAATAAACTGCCCCGTGGATTATATCATTAAAAATTTCGATCCAATATATTATTAACATTTATTTTGAGTTTTATTAATTTGGATTGATTTGAGTTTTGTATTGTTTGGATTCTGATTTGTTTAAAGTTTTTGGATCTTGGTTGTTTTAAAATATAGTTAACACATACACATGGGAATTCAACATTCATTTAAAAAAAAAAAAAGAAAAAAAAAAGAGTATAATATCAATTTTATTGTACCTTCTCTGGTTAGTTTTTTCAATAAGTGCATGGATGGTAAAGAATAACATCAATAAAATTATTTCTTAAACAAAGTACTGAACCATCTGAATTTCTTTCTCTTTGAAACCACATTTCTCGTAGAATGCTTTATTGTCAACACTGCAATCAAGAATTACCTTGTAACACCCCATATCATGAGCATGGTTTGTAAGGAATTTGATTATCTTCTTTCCTAATTGCATTCCTCGTGCACCGGCATCAACCTCAACATCTTCAATATGCCCAACTTTTCCACAATTTCTCAGAAACTTTTTTTCAATGAACATACTCCCAGTTGCAATAATTTTCCCAGAATGATCATCCTCAATCACACAAACAATATGGTCATCACCATAGGAACTGAGTTCTTGAAATCGCTCTTCAAATTGCTTGTCAGACACGCAATCACAAACACTTAGTTGTTGCAACAACTCTATGAAACCCTTGCTTTTGTCTGTGATCTCCAATTTCCGGACTTGAAATTTGTTTCCCTCATTGGGTAAGTCAGTGTTCTGCATCCTGGTCAGACCTTAGTTCTCTGCCAAGTAACTAGTAACTGCGATTTGCCAATCTACAAACAAATAGATAGCATTAGATCCGTTAAAAACTTAATTCTCATAAATGATCAAATAATCTATAATACTTAACAAAATCCCAACAAGCAAGCATTTAGTGTACAGGTGAAGCAGCCTTGAAAGTGACTCTACATATCACATATGTAATTCAACAAATTTTATACGGTGTGTTTTATTATTTTAGGTAGGATTTTTGAAAAAGTTGAGTTCAATAGTTATTACGAGGTATAATTTAAAAATTAACAAAAACATTCCCTATATTTGTTAATTTAGCTAAACACCCCTACAATAAAACATTGAAAATTAACAAAAACACCCCCACCCACCCATTAAATGCCGACAGCCGACCACTATCGCTAGAGGGTGACCGGCAGTCTCCATAATGGCGCACGACCGGCAAGATCTGATTGGTCGTGCGCCGATATGGCCTTTTTCGGCCAAATCCACCATGAATCTGGCCGAAAAATGCTAGATCTAACCACATTTGGTTGTCAATGAAGACCATATCTTGGCTGTCGTTGACGATCAGCTACGGCCAAAGGTCTGGCCATCAATGGCCAAATCTTTGACTACGGATCTGGCCTTTTCCGAACATATCCATAGTGAATCTGACCGAAAAAGTCTAGATCGACACACTACCAATCAGATCCAGCCAGTAGTATGCCATTAAGCTAAATTCCAACCACTGTCCGACGGTAATGATCGGAATTTGGCAAATAGGGGGGATGGGGGTGTTTTTATCAATTTTTAAACTTTTTTTTTGGGTATGTAGTTAAATTAACAAACCTATAGGGTTTAAAATTAGTTGAATAAAATAAAATAGTAAAATAAATATGTATTTTAGGTAGAATAGAAAAACAAACACAGCCATAGATATTTATGAAATCGACAGAAACATAAGTATAAACCACTGGTTTCAAAATCTTTCATAAACCTTCTCCGAAATTCTAGAAGTCATTAGAAACCTCCCATAAAATTGGTTTGAAACCTGCCTTGAAATTTTATAAAATTACCCGGTGTAAAATAAAAATTTTCTAAGTGGAAACGAACATTCAAAGATAATTTCATCACTAAAAAGGAGTAAATAAAGTAACGAATGTACACCTAAGAATACATAATTATGTATGAAAACAAAAACTTTTATTTTTCAAAATAAAAGTCATTTGTCTTCAATGCCATTTATCTTCTATACAACTTTTGATGCAAATGCCACAAACAGCTACGCTTCTTCAATTTTTTACAAACAATTAGCTGTCATTTTAATTCTATCAGTTTCTCCATAAGATTTTAATTTCAACTTCATATATAGGATGAAAAGTGATGACTCAAATAAGTGTTATGCTATCCTAGTTCCTATCTATATTAATGATTCAAGGCAAACGCTCCAAAAATTAGAAAGTTATCACTCAAATGGATAGAACATTCAAGAGAAAGTAGAAAATTCATATAGTGGGAACAGGGAAAATCCTCCAACAATCAGAGACAAACAATTTCAAGAGGATAGAAGCTTCATATCACGAAACTACTTAAATAACACGATTAAAACTAATTTCTGCTGTAGCAATTGAAAATAAAAATAGAAAAATCATAGGAAAAACCTTAACATGGTATGGATCTGAATCTTCATCAAAAACCTTTTAACAAAGGATTGCTGCACCTAGCTAACTTCCTCAAACAATCAAAATAAACTTTTATAAAAACTACATAAAATAAAAGTCAACTTGAAAAATATATGAATATGCATCTGCAGCCATGGGAGTGAAGGCTTTTCTTATGAAACGATACTCTAATTACAAGGTTCAGACGATGTAAATGCAACATTTAATTAATGAATGAATTCTGATCGAATTTCCACATAATAGATTTATTTTCTAAAAATTAAAAGTCTTGAGCGCAAACTGAAAACCTTTGGTCTCTCCCAGCTCATAAATATACATTATACCAAATAGATAAATCTAAAATGCAGAGATACAGCACACAGGTATGTTATTACATAATAAATTTTGGGGGGTGACGGTTATGGGTACCCTACATTTTTCGGAGGAAAAAGAACCAGAACCACACAATGCAGGTTCTTAAATTCAAGAAACCGGAACCTAAAATGCAGGTTCCAGTTCCTTTCTCGGGTACCCTGCAAAATATCAATTGCCCCTCTATTAGTTTAAAAAATAACAAAAATACCATAAAAGTTTACAAATACACCCCTAACAAATTATGATTATTCATTCATTTGTGTTCAATGTAACTCATAAACTGTAATCTCTAGGCAACACTTGAATTCAATCAATTCATCATAATTCACATAAAATTCGTCAATCAAAACCAAAACACAAACAATTATTCATCACAATTCACGCCAAATAACTTCAACAAAATCATTTAAACAAACAACAATATATAAAGTTAGAAACTGCCACCAACTTCTTTGATCACTAATTTCAATCACTACAATTATAAAACTACAAAACAACCAAAAAAGCATAATATGACTCATATCTAATACTCCAAATTAGGCGTGGATGTTCCTTCGTCAAGTGATTGACTCATGTCTAGTGCTACGGAAAAAAAATGACAGCTACAGAAAGCATATAGTGCAGTAAGCTACCAAACACGGCAGAAAACCCCATAAAAATTACAATCAATGCCACAAACCAAAAACTCATGCATACATCAGAGTTTCCGTACAGATATCCGAAAATAATCGGAAATAAGACCGTAAATCCTAACGCCCACTTGTTAAACTTCATTTGGAACAAGGAATCTTTGGAGTATAGAAATGTTATTACTAATAATACTAATAATAATAGTAAAGGTTAAAGAAAGGGGAAAAGAAACGTACCGATTAGGACTGTGATTAAGAGAAGAATAGAATCTGTGGAGGAGAAGAAGTAGAATTTAAGGAATTGATTTTTAGCTGTTAAATTGAAATGGAGAGGAGATGGATTACTTGTAGAGTAATTTTAGTCTTACTTATGCGTGGGTTGCGTGATGATGATATATGGAGATGGAGATTGGAGACGGAGGGGTATTTGTGGATTTGCATTGTTTTGTAGTGGAGTTATGTGTCTAGGGTTTTGAGTTGGACAGGTGCTGTTTGGAAAATTTTGTACTGAGAATCATCTTGTTAGAAAGCAGGAATTTGGTGTGGATGAATGAGAGAGGAGATAGATAAATCAAAGTCAAGATCAGAATTGAGAATGGGGGTCATTTGGTAAAAACAAAAAAACGTCGAAGTTTTGAATAGAGAATTTGTCAGATTTTGATTTGTCATACCAATTTATAATTAAAAAATAAAATGAATGGGAATCGGAATGGTGCGGCGGTCGGAAAAGGCAAAGGCGAAGCGCAAACAAACACGGCAATGACCAAGGAGGGGGAGCAGTGGGCGGGGCGCTGGCCCCAAGGGAGACATTCGTGTCAGGCAGGCAGGCGGTCCAAGTTTTGGTATTACAACTTACTTGAAAGTTCTAGAACACGTTTACGTTTTGGAATAGGCTTTCAGTTTCTTCCTCGGAGATAGCCAGGGGCGGACCCACATGAGGTCAGTGGGGTCAAGTGACCCCACTTGGGTTTTATTTTAAAATTTAAAATTTTTTATTAATTTTGTCATCTAAAAAAACGAAATTATAAAATTAAGTAAATTAAATTAATTAAAATTTTAACTTTTTTTAATAGTATCACCTCCCCATTTTTTTTTCTCAATCCTAACTAACTTTTTATCTTGCCCAACGTGTCCCATTCCATCTCTCCAATCCCTACGTTTTTTTAATAATATATTAAAATTTATGCAATCATTTAATTTTGTTTTAGTCTATTTATGATAAAATATTTATTTAGTTATACAAATGAATTTTCTTAAGCACCACAAAAAAAAGATCAAGATATTATAAATGCTATGAATATGGTTGAAGCATATAAGCAAGCTTTATAATTGATGAAGGATAGTAGATGGGAGAATTTACCTAACAAAATTTGTTCTTTTTGTGTCAAACATGACATTGATATTCCAAATATGGATGACAAAATTTTTTTTTATTCAAGGATGATCACAGCGGAAGATTAAAGATATCACAAACGTGCATCGTTACTGTATTAAAGTATTTTACAATGTTCTAGATATACAAACTTCAAGAGTTGAATAATTGTTTCAATGAGATAAACACTGAATTATTTATTGTTTACCATACTTATGTTCAAATGAAAATTTTGTTGCTTTTAATAAGCAAAAATTGACGCGTCTTACTAAACTTTATCTAAAAGATTTTTCTAACTTAGAACTCGTAGCATTTGATTCTCAATTTGATATTTATATTTTGGATATACACTCTAATGTCAAATTTATGGAATTGAATGACATTAGAGATCGATCAATAAGAAAGATAAAGTATTTTCATTAGTTTATCTGTTGATAAAATTAATATTGATTTTAGCGGTTGCCACTATTAATGTAGAGAGAGTATTTTCAACAATGAATGTTGTAAAAAATCGTTTACGAAATAGAATGAGTGATTAAATATTATATAAAAAATGATATATTTGATAATACTAATAATAAAATTATTATACAATATTTTTAAAAGATGAAATCTTATGGAAGATAATTATAAATGTGTTAATTAATATAAATATTTGTATTTATTTATATTTATATTAATTGTTTTTTTAACCTTTCTCCTCCTGAGCTTCATTCCTCGCTCGACCCTGGAGAGAGCCAAGACTAAAAGTCACACGATGGAATCGATGTGGGATTAGTTGTGTCTAAAAGTTTAATGTATGGTCAATATTATGGTATCGATGTGGGATTAGTTCATCATTTTCAAAACTTACTTCATCACAGCTCCAACTCATCCCAATCAAACATAAATTTATTCGTACACCTAGAAAGGAATGGTAAGGGTGGGGCATGAATGTCTACCATAACATAATATGCGTCACCCTCACCTCTTCAACATTCACTCATAAATAAATAATTATTTATATAAATACCTTCCACTAATATGCTTTATCAGTCACTTTGCATTTATTCTTCTGATTTAGACCCATTAATCACTAAGGTTGGTTAATGAATTTTTTCTTTTCTTTTCTGTAATCAAAGTGTTCGGATTAATTTATACACATCTTAACTAATCATCATGAGAGCTTTCATAAACCTTCACTTAAATCGCAAATACTCAAAACGAAAATCAAATCTACACCGTGCATCCTAATTCACCCTAACTGTTTAGGTTATCCAAATAGTAATCTAGCCGAAAGTTTAATTTTACTCAAATTTTGAGAAAAGGAAAAGGAATTTGGCTTTGGCTTTGGCTTTGGCTTTGGAAGGAATATATTCTTTCTTTAATGTAAAGTTTTTGTCTGTGATAAATGGTAAGGTATCAGAATAAAGACAGTAAACAAGTCACAAAGTGGCTCCAATCCAAATACAATACACTGCTATGTCCATATGGTTATTACTTTTAGCTTTGTTAACGCTTGATTTTGGACGCCAACGACTCGCACGTGGGAAACGCTGAGCTGACTCAGGAGACACACGTGATGGATCCATGAGATTTGAATATGGAGCTGAGATTATATATTTTGCAGAAAATATAAATAAAAGATTGGCAAAATGGGTTTTTATAGTGGTTCGGATGCTCAACAAGCGACTCCTACATCCACTGTTATTTTATTGATCTCTCACTATTTCTATGAATTTGCCCGTAAGGCATACAAAGATGAAGAAATACAGTGTTTTTACAGAGAGAAAGAATTGAAGCTAAATCTCAGCCCAGCCACCAGCCTCCCTTCTTCGGAAAGAGAAAAATCCCTTTATTCACATTTGCACTCAATGCAATGAGAGCTTTTGCAAACTGCCTTGACACATGGAAGGCTCTCGTCCATTCATCTCTTTGAAATGAGATAAAGTTGGTGAGAATATCTTTGGAGATATGGGCTTGGCAGCTGGTACAGAGAGACATTAATTGTGCTGACATAGGCTTGACTTTTTGAGGCATAACAGAAGCCCCCCAGTTTTTGAAGTGCGTAATCGCGCTTCAGAAACTAAGTCTTTGATCTGACTGGCTGCGGTCTCGAACTGAAGAGCTCGAACTGAAATCTGTTAGGAAGATGATCAGAAATCTTAGGAAAACGACCAGAAATCTGTTAGGAAAACGACCAGAAATCTGTTAGGAAAACGACCAGAAATCTGTTAGGAGCGACCAGAAATCTGTTAGGAAAACGACCAGAAATCTGGTAGGAGAACGACCTGAAAGGTCATAACGAGCTCAATCTGAGCAAAACGAGCTCAACTTGAGAGCAAAACGACCTCGACCTGAGAGGTCAAAACGAGCTCAAAAAGCAAAACGACCTCAACTTGAGAGGTCAAAACGAGCTCAATGAGCAAAACGACCTCAACTTGAGAGGTCAAAACGAGCTGAATGAGCAAAACGACCTCAACTTGAGAGGTCAAAACGAGCTCAATGAGCAAAACGACCTCAACTTGAGAGGTCAAAACGAGCTCAAATGGCAAAACGACCTCAATTTTAGAGGTCAAAACGAGCTCGACCTGAAAAGGTCAAAACGAGCTCAACCTGAGAGATCATAGCGAGCTCTACCAAAGAGCACAAGAGATCAGCGATCTCAGCGTGTGATCAGCGATCCGAACACGCGATTTGAAGCTAAGGTTCCGCGATCTGAAGCTGAGGATCAGGACGGCATGGGCGCGCGATCTGCGATCTGGCCACGCGATCGGAGAACTCTGATGCATGCGATCTGCGATCTGGCCACGCGATTTGAAGCTAAAGATCCGCGATCTGAAGCTGAGGATCAGGATGGCATGGGCGTGCGATCTGCGATCTGGCCACGCGATCGGAGAACTCTGATGCATGCGATCTGCGATCTGGCCACGCGATTTGAAGCTAAAGATCCGCGATCTGAAGCTGAGGATTAGGATGGCATGGGCGTGCGATCTGCGATCTGGCCACGCGATCGGAGAACTCTGATGCATGCGATCTGCGATCTGGCCACGCGATTTGAAGCTAAAGATCCGCGATCTGAAGCTGAGGATCAGGATGGCATGGGCGTGCGATCTGCGATCTGGCCACGCGATCGGAGAACTCTGATGCATGCGATCTGCGATCTGGCCATGCGATTTGAAGCTAAAGATTCGCGATCTGAAGCTGAGGATCAGGATGGCATGGGCGTGCGATCTGCGATCTGGCCACGCGATCGGAGAACTCTGATGCATGCGATCTGCGATCTGGCCATGCGATTTGAAGCTAAAGATTCGCGATCTGAAGCTGAGGATCAGGATGGCATGGGCGTGCGATCTGCGATCTGGCCACGCGATCGGAGAACTCTGATGCATGCGATCTGCGATCTGGCCACGCGATTTGAAGCTAAAGATCCGCGATCTGAAGCTGAGGATCAGGATGGCATGGGCGTGCGATCTGTGATCTGGCCACGCGATCGGAGAACTCTGATGCGTGCGATCTGTGATCTGGCCACGCGATTAGAGAATTCTGATACGCAATCGAAGAATTCTAACGCGTGCGATCTACGATCTGGCCACGCGATCGGAGAACTCTGACGCGTGCGATCTGGCCACGCGATTGGAGAATTCTAACGTGTGCGATCTGCGATCTGGCCACACGATTGGAGAATTCTGACGCAGGTTTGAGATCTGAGCACGCCATCAGGGAACTTGGATGCAGGCTTGAGAATCGGACCTGCATGGGCCACCAATCTGTTGACGCTTGATTTTGGACGCCAACGACTCGCACGTGGGAAACGCTGAGCTGACTCAGGAGACACACGTGATGGATCCATGAGATTTGAATATGGAGCTGAGATTATATATTTTGCAGAAAATATAAATAAAAGATTGGCAAAATGGGTTTTTATAGTGGTTCGGATGCTCAACAAGCGACTCCTACATCCACTGTTATTTTCTTGATCTCTCACTATTTCTATGAATTTGCCCGTAAGGCATACAAAGATGAAGAAATACAGTGTTTTTACAGAGAGAAAGAATTGAAGCTAAATCTCAGCCCAGCCACCAGCCTCCCTTCTTCGGGAAGAGAAAAATCCCTTTATTCACCTTTGCACTCAATGCAATGAGAGCTTTTGCAAACTGCCTTGACACATGGAAGGCTCTCGTCCATTCATCTCTTTGAAATGAGATAAAGTTGGTGAGAATATCTTTGGAGATATGGGCTTGGCAGCTGGTACAGAGAGACATTAATTGTGCTGACATAGGCTTGACTTTTTGAGGCATAACAAGCTTTTTCTACCTCCCTTGAAACTTTGAATTGAATTCTATATTAGGAAGCAAGTTCTTGACATCATTCTGTGGTGCATTTCCGAGCAAACCAATTTGCTGCAACTGTTGAAAGGCTTACTGGAACGATCCATGGGAGGTGTTATAGTGAAAGCTTCTGGGAAGCTTCTGACCCATTTGTATCAGCTTTCTAAAGAAAGACCAGACGTGGGCTCCACATAAATTGGTATGGCCAGGCCTATTAAGAAAGTCAGACCTACTTAATTTACTATTCTTGGGCGTAGCCTTCCATCCTAATTTTAAAAGGGGAAGGTATTTTTTTATCCTCATATAATTTTTTTTTCATCCCTAATATTATATTTATTTTTTGTTTTGACAAATTTAATCTTATTTTAAATTACTAGAAATACCATTATAATTTTTAAATACATTCATACTATTTTTTTCAACATTTAATTTTATATAAACCTTAACCTCAATTTTTTTTATTATTGAGGATTATATAAACTTATATAAACCCTAACCCATATATATATATATAAATTTTTTAATAACTGAGGTATCCGATCCCACTTACAAGCTAATCATCAAAGTCCTTAAACACCTAACAAACCCATGGGACTAAAGTAACTATACAAAATGTGGTAAGTGATCACTCCCTTACGATTCGAACACAAGATTGGGACGTCAATAACAAGCCAAACGCAAACCATACAACCACAACAGAAGTGGTGTAGAACAAAAAAAAATAATAATAATAATAATTAATTTTGAAATTAGGGAAAATAAACCTAATTAAGTTTAAAGAATTATTTTTAATATTAAATGGTGTTTTAACAGATTTTTTTTTAGTTATAAAAGAGATGTATTTTGTGAAGATCAATTAGATGAGGGCTAAAAATTACTTCCCATTTTAAAATCTCTTCTGTATCCCTCTTAATTACAAAAAATTACTGCATTGATTAGTGAAAATCGTTTGATTAAAATCACATCCCAAACTCAAACACAAAGGGTCTATTTATTTTATTATTTTGGATATGATCTTGGGAATAATATTGGGTAGTTGAATAAGGGAGTATTACGAGGTAAAATTTAAAAATTTATTTAAAAAAAACCCCTAGGTTTGCTAATTTAACTAAACGCCCCAATATATAATTTTTTTTCAAAATGACAAAAACACCTCCACCACCCACAGTGATAGATTCTGGCCACCATCGCCGGAATCTGGCCGAAAAATAGCGTTACGACACAAACTGGTCGGATTCGGCGGGAAGGGCGTCAATATGGGTCAAATCCTTTCATCATCTGTTATCTCAACGAGACCGAGACATAGAAATAGTGTCAACTTCAGTTACTCTCAATATGTATGTATTTAGTTACTGGACCAATGACCGATATTATAAACTGGATAGAGCAACAACTCAATGCCACTGTGGTCACAGTTTTAGAGTCATTGCCATTTACTAAATTGCGCCGTAAGATAACTTATCTCCGTACCCAAGAGTGATGAATCCTCTGTCGATCCACCATAGTCTTGATACACTCCTTGATACAGTCAATCACTACCGTATTGATAGCTTTGAATAAAACTGTGTTTGGCTAGTGTCAAACTGCACCAATCGGTATACAAGGCACTCCGGTGATCTCAAGTTTAAGGATCACATGCACCATCATTCGTTAAATGATTTGTTTCATAGACACTGGGGTTATCATCCATATGGAATCCTCTGGTGGGTCAGTCTAATGAACTTGCCTATAGCAAACACCCATGCGTTGTATCAAGTTGTCATCAAACAACCTTAACAAGTGAGATCAGTCACTGCCTTTCTACAGGGTCGTCAATACTATGATAGTCTTACCGTATTATCTATGTCTTACCGTAGCCCCAGATAATACGGCGAGATTTTATATATATANAAATAAATAAATACGCTTGAACCGCAGAGAAGGGCACAAGAACGAAATGTTATCGCGATCCGTGTATCAACGGCTAACCCCATATTTTGCGTCTCGAATTCGGAAAAATCATCGGCTTCTCAGCTTTATTCAACCTCCTTCTTTAGAAGATATTCACATGACTGATAGTTGCATCAAAGTATGCTCTTTTTTTTTTTCTGGCTTTTTTAGTTTTCAATTTGTTTTTAATTCACTTGATTCAATTATTTGTATTCTAATTATCTATCTCTGATATTTTTGAATGCGTTGTTTGCAGAGAATGAAAGAATTACAGGCCACTGAAACATCTGAAGAGAAACCAATGCTTCGGTTGGGTGTAGAAACTGGTGGATGTTCTGGCTTCCAGTATGTTTTTGATTTGGATAACAAAACCAACCCAGATGACAGGTCTTTCCCTCTCCAATTTTTTTTTCCATTTTATTTACTGGCTTCCAGTTTCTGATACTTCCCTTTTTTTTTTTTTTTTTAAGTGATTGCAGAGTTTTTGAAAAGGAAGGGGTTAAATTGGTGATTGATAATATTTCCTATGATTTCGTAAAAGGGGCAACCATTGATTACGTTGAGGAGCTGATTCGTTCTGCATTTGTGGTAAGGCACTTTCTCCTGGAGTGTTTGTAGAACATGTTTAGCTGTTTGTTTGTATTGCATTTCATATTTCTGATCCCTACTTTAGTCGAAAAGGTTTTAGTCGGTGAACTGTTTTCTGTTCACCCACTGTTTTTCTGTGAGGCATCGCCTCACCTAAAATTTAATCCCCACTGTTTATTTTAGGTCCAAACACTGCTAATAAGCTCCTCTACTATATACCTTTAGGTCTATGTCGTGTTTGACAGAGAGTAGCTGGTGCAAGTGCTTTTGTGGTTGCTTCAATATCTAGTATGCTGGGTTGGGAAAAAAAGTAATGGTCTGCCTCAGGTTTAAGATTTGGTTTAGTGGAGATGAGGTCACATTCAAATCAGAACTTCTACTTTTAAGCAATTAATTTGCAGTATAGGTTAAGTTCGCATGATTGGTTTAAGTTAGCTGCTGGTCTATTGTGATGATCTCACAGTTTGTTACATAGAATTGGGGTGCCAAAATTATGTTAAAAATTAATCGGATTTGAAAAGAATATTAAATGTTTACTTGTGGTGCATGATATCTGTGCAGATATACTACTAGAGGATTTCTAACCATCAAATTCTGTCTGACCAACAGCCTTGCAGTTGTTTGCTAATTACTACATATAATAGTTCTAAATGTGTGTGACTGATTATTAATTATATCTATGTGCACAGCTTTTGTTGCAAAAGATCTGTTTCCATTCATATTAAGTATGTACACTTCTCAAGTAGTGTTGAGACAGAAAAATCTTCTCCAGTCCAAATGGTCGGCTTTTAAAATTAATCATATCTTGAGAATTGGATATTACCATTTGCTATCCATTTTGTTGATTGACTTATTGAATTAAGCCACCCCATATTATTATAAATATTAATAACATACTAATTGTGTGCTGGATACAGAAATGTACACCTTTATCCTCTGCTTTTTGAATTTTAAGTCTCCGCCATTTATGCACTTCATTGGATAGAGGTTCTGGTGAAATTAAAGAGTCTCATTTCTAGCTTCACTGCATGTTTAGGTGCAAATCATCTCTTAGAAATTGGAAATTGACCATTGGCAAACTGGAGCTGTTTTATTAGTGCCTAAATTTAGGTTGTCAATACTATAACTAGATGAGGATTCAGAGTCCATTTTTGCTATATAAATTTATGGTGCTGCCACACTATAGTGAGCAGCTCTTTGAGTAATCAAATTTACAATCTGTTTCTTCATGCCAGGTTTTTGTTTTTGATCACTCGAAATGTATCATACTTAGATGGTTATGTAACAAGTAATGATGCTTTGCAGGTGAGTACAAATCCAAGTGCTGTGGGTGGATGCAGTTGTAAAAGTTCATTTATGGTGAAACAGTAGTTCTAGTCGGTCGATATCTTGTTCAATCCATAACTTACACTCCCAGAATGGGCCAAGAGGTCATCTAATTTTTGCTATATTGGTCATTGGGTCGAATTTTATAGTTGCTTCTTAAACATTGGGCCAATTCCATGTATTTTTTACTATTTCTGTTTTAAATCGACTAGTATTCTTTTGTATGATATTGCTCATCTATTGGAGCAGAAGCTGGTTATCTATCAATAAAGAACTTTTAATTCGGACACATTCCATCTACATATGGTGATAGATTGATAGTGAATCAGCATTTGCAGGTAAAAATTGTTATTCCAACTTGCAATTTCTCCTAGGCTGTTGACTGGCCTATGGAAATACTGCATAACAGGAGCTGTGAGATCAATTCTGATATTTACACAAGTCCGAAGACTATGGACTGGATAACGTAATGGATTCCCAGCTACTACATGGTTNTCAAAACCAACATCATGCTCAAGATACTTAGCAACTCTATCATCCTTGATTTGGATTTGCTGGAAATGCTCCTCGAACTCATCAACCAATAAACTTTTGCTGCCATGTCTTATGTCTGAAGGAGGCCAGCACACTTAAACTTTTGTTTTAGGTTCTCACCAAGGTGCCTCATATAGAATCTGTGATGTGATTGACGGTAAATAGTGGCAATCCCCTTCTTCATAGAGTTGTGCCTATCAGATATTATGCACAACTCGTCACTGTCAGGCACTATCGTATGTAATTTCTGAAAAAACCAAGTCCACAACTTGTCATTCTCAGAGTCAACCACACACCATGCAACAGGATATGTGTGATTCTCACTATCCTGTGCAGTGTCCGCCAACAATGTACCTCCATACTTTCCCGTCAGAAAACAACCATCAACAGCCAACACCTTTCTCATGTTTACAAAACCCCTTATAGCAAAACCGTAAGCAACAAAAAAAATATTTAAACATTATATTCTTGTCCCACTTCAAAGTCGTCTTGCTACCTTGATTTGTCAACTCAAGCATAAAACGATATGCTTCTAATATTGCGTGCCCGTGCTCTAGCGTGCCCCTCACAAAATCTTGTGCATGTTGTCTCCCTTTCTAGCATTTCCAGTAACTAATAGCACATCCCAACCCTGTGCGCATAAGTCTCTGAATCTCTTTAGGAGATGGACCTTTCCCTTCAAAGAACTAACTTTTGACAAATTGTCCAATAACATCAACGGAGGTTTGTCGATGCTCACCTAAAATATGTCCCAAACCACATGTGTGCTCATGGGTATATGTGCTAAGAATAATTTTTTCCGACTCCACCAACCTTTTACAATAAACCTGCCATTTGCACTTTCGATCACGACATGCAACCGTCACAGTCAATGAATTTGACTTTTTGGTGATGAACTCAAAATTACCTCTCACAACAACAAGTTTTAGCTTCCTCACCACTTCATCTTTGTTGTCAAATAAATACCCTATGCGCAACTCCGATCCATCCGTAAAAACATGAGCTGATTCACTATTACCTACAATTGCCCCCTTTGAACCTACATAAACGGCCAATGTGTTCTCTTCCTCACAAATTACACCTTCGGCATAATATGTATTTAAATGAATCTCTACATCCGCGAAAACATGTATGCGGTCCTCCTCCTCAACATTTTCATTCTGCCCCCTATGGCCAACCTCTTCTAAAGTGTCCTCCTCACCACCCAATTCACCGCCTACTCTTGATTTTTCAACTAACAAATCATTGCGGCCCTCGTAGTTCAAATTAAAACCAGGTAAATCTCCGCCAACTTCCTCGTTATCCCCTTCCTTTGAACCAACTTCCAACGGTTTTTCTACAAAAGAAACCCTTAAAATCGACCTCGAACCATTATCAACTACATCAATCATATATATCTTCACACTTTCATCCGACTTTAATATAGTAGGAGGTACCTTATAATGTTGAGGAACTCTGCTTAAAACATACTTCACAACTATATCACTACGTGAGCAACTCATATCACCTCTTCTAATTATTTCATCAATCAACTCATCAAAACTAACCTCTGTGCTCACAGCAATTGGTATAACTTCTTTGTTCTTCCCAATCCACTTCCAGCTACTTTCTTCCTCCACCCACTCACCAAAATATTCAACACCCAAAACAACTGGTCCCATGTCTCATAATAGCCAACTACCGATAATGCAAGAAAAAAACTATTCTTAACTGATGTACTAGGGTTGAAATATTTTAAAAAGCATATACACAGTCACTTGACAGATCTGGTGTATCGCTTAAGCGATCTGGTATATCGTTATACTGGATCGCTTAAGCGATATCATGGATCGCTTAAGTATAAATAAGCATGATTGCTTAAACGATCTTATGCCATTTACTGATTGCTTAAGCGATTTGCTGCTATACACCAAATTTTTAGCAGATCGCTTAAGCGATCTTATGCCATATACCTGATCGCTTAAGCGATCTATCTGCTGTATTACCAGCGTACTAGATTGCTTAAGCGACACACCAGATCGTTTAAGCAATCCATCATATCCAAAGCACATTTTCAGTCTCTTCGCCTATAATCGGTGCTACCACCCCCAGCTACCCACAATGCAAGACATTCTTCAACAAATTTCACTCCTTTGAACTTCCATTACATCAAACACAACCTAAACAACTAAATCAAAATCATAACCCAAACCCAATCCATCATTAAATCTTTGTAAATCAAAATATAAAATCGAAAGGGGAGATACACATACCTGGACGAAATGTCACGAGGAGGAGGAAGAGGATGACGATGATGACGATCTGTGTTGGAGAAGATGTCAATGGCGAAGGAATGCGTTAATGTCGCAAGAGGAAGAATAAGGTCTTTGAGTTTTTTTGCAAGAATTTCGACTCTTTGGGGACATATTATAATTTTTAAAAGATTACAGAATTATTCATTATTCGTAATTAACCCTAATCAAGTTTAATTAAGCTTAATCAAAAGCATGGCTATTTAGTTAAATTTTACAAACTATATAGCCTTTTAATTAAATTTTAACTCTAAATGGTCTTTTAATAAAATCCCCCGTGGTTATTGATTACTTCATCATAATTTTTGGGCCACTTTGGTGGGCTGTGGGCTCTCTGGGCCAGACTCATAGTCCTCTATCAGGAAAGAAATGGAAAGGGCAAATCAACGGGTATCCTGGTGGCTTATTCCAACCCCTGAAAGATGGTGAAATATTAAACGTAGCCATGCCATGACTTTTGAAAAGTATTATACGAGGGTCAGTTTTTGATACATTTTCATTATAATTTTTTTTTCTTCTTTCTCCCTTGTTCTATTTGCCTAAGTATGATTCATGTTCAGATTTGGGCATTGGCCTTGACCCAACAAACCAGTTGTGGTTTCTTATTTGACTCCTCCAACCCTTTCGCTTCAATTCCAAAACCATTGATCTAAAAATTTACAAATAATTTGTTTCATGACTTGTTTAACAATACCAAAATCACAATAGAAATAAGATTTTAGGAAAAGAAAAAGAATAGAGAAAATTTTAATCACACCAAATATCCCAAAATTGATGTTAAAGATGTTCGCCTTAAAGAGATTATTTAGATTTTGTCAATGTTGAATCATTCTTCTAATCTTTGTGAAGAATGTCACTGAAGAAACGATGAAGATGAAGATAAACGTAAAATCATTTGTTTCCAAAATTATAGTTGGTAACATTGAGGTAAGTAAATTTGAGTTTTTTTAAACTTAGAACCACAATAAATTTATGTATGTGCTTTTAATATGTTCTTATGTGAAATACTAGTATTGATATTGTTGTTTGATATTTTTGAACATGAATAATGAGATTATTTGATGATTTATAAAACTATATGATTGTACAAGAAAGAACAATTGGTCAATCAATGCTTATGTGACTTGTGGAGTTGATCTTCGTTTATAGGTTAGATTTCCATGTATATGTTATGATCCATAGTTCCATACATAATCAAATTATTATGTATATCTTTTGATTATATTTGTTTAGTTTCCTCTCTGTTATGAAAGTCTACTAAGCTATGTGTAAGAATGTAACGAAAGAATGTGATGCAAAATTTGTGTTATGAACTCAATGTTTGTTTTGAAAATTATTTTGACTATCTAATATTGTTGGTGATGGTAAAACCTTTAGTTTACTTACTAAGTTGACACTTGTTAAAGTTTATTATGGTTCTCAATAGGGATGGGCGGATCTGGATACTCGCCCAAATCCCATGGAATCGAAACTAGAATAGGAGTTGGCCTATTCTTGGGATTCGGAATCAGAACCAGAACAGCCTGGATCCGATTCCTAAATGCCTGGAACCGGAACCTAAAACACAGGTTCCGGTTCCAGTTCAAGATACCTAGCACTGTCCATGAATATTACATAAACACCCCTACTACTTACAAAAAATGACAAATATACCATGCATTGTCTACAAAAAATTACAAATACACTCCAACTGTTTACAAAAATTACAAATTTACAAAAATTTCCCAGTGGACAATACCAACTCAAATTCATCTGTAAATCTATCTCATCTCTAAAATAAATCAAAAACTTCAAATCTAATTTAAAGTTCTTCAATCAATATAAAATCCAAACTCGTGTATATCCATCCTTAATCAATCATAAATTCTCTTAAAAATTGCATCTAATTATTACATTAAAATTAAAATCCATTCATAACCGCACTAGTTCTTCATCACTGATTCTCATCAATATTACTTTTGAGCCAAAATGAGTTTAAAAAAAAAAAAAAAAAAAGTGTAAACAAACTTTCGAAAAAATCACAAGCAAATCCTCACAAATATCCAAACAAAATTCCAGAAAAATGACAAAAAAAACCTCCAAATTTCTTGAAACCCTAACCTTAGATCTTCCAATCGTCTACGAAATTCTCACGATTTGATCTAACCCACAAACAGAAAGAGAATAATTTTCACATAAGAATCCCCAAAACTAACAGATCTATGCATCGAAAAGTTCTTCTAGAAATCAAAACCTAGAAACCAAGAGAAATCAAAATTATTTACATAAAACGAATGAACGTGAGAAGAAAAACAACACCCATGAGAAAAACCACTTAATCTACAAGATGATTTCACAAATATGAAAATTATCGAAACCCTAACCCTATAAATTGATTCAAGCCTTGGCCAGAGTTGATACTGAGTCGACAGATATAAGAGAGAAAATCAAATCGGCTATCGGTTCAAAGTATAGAAGAAGCAAACATATCGAATCAAGGGAAAAAAGACGAATAGATAAGATAAGAAAAGGTGGAGGGGGAGATTTAAGAGAAGATATGTGACGGAAGCAAGCAAATGAAAATTATGAAATTGAATTCCTAGTTTATATGAAACATAAAGTTACAAAATAACCCCCATTTTTGCAAAACTTACTCCAGGAACCAGAACCTACAGTGCTGATTCCAACAAATTTGGAACCGAAACCGACCTTTATAGGGCCGATTCTAGGTAGGAACCGGATTCGACACCCCGCTGATTCTGGTTCTACCCTAAAATCTTGCCCACCCCTAGTGCGCAGTTATTATTTTAGTTTTTAGTGGATTTTGGCTAAAGGTTTCTGATGTCCCTTAGTTCCCAACTAATAGAAATACAACTTTAGAATCAATATTTAAGAGTTTTAAGTTTTTCTTTCCTTGAATAGTTGAAGTAAGAAACTCTGTCTGAATGTTTATTATAAAAATGTATTGAAGACGGTAATAATCGATAGTTACAAAATAGACTGATCCTATGAGGTTGAGGCCACTGACGATCTGCTGAACCTGCACGCTTAAAGAGAACAAGCGCGAAGCTTGCATAAAACATCAATGTGGTGTCTGCTATAGGCACTCTGATGCTCAAGTCAGCAAGGCTGAAAGAGGGTATTTAGTGAGGGCTAAGTGGAGGAAGGGTTACTGAAGTCTGATCGAAGATTAGAGTTGCAGCGAAGGTGTTTAGTTCTTAAGAGCAAGAACTTTTAGGAGCTAGTAGGTGGTATTGATTAGTGGATTCCTAATGAGAGGCAAGACATATGCTTATATAGTAGTCATAGGATCTTAGAATCCTACTAGGACTTTAAGTCCATAATGGTAGGATTCTAATAAATAAGATAGATTTGATTTTCTTGCCTTTGTAGGAGTAAGAGTCCTAACTTATGCAAGATTTAAGATCTTGGATGAATTATGAAGTAGATGAAAATAGGAAATGGATGAAGTAAGGTTAAAGTGATCTTGGGTCGATGGGCTTGAGCCCAAGTGGACTAGTGATGAGGCCTAGTTGGAGGCAAGGCCTTAGTGTTTGGAGAAACCAACTCATTAATTGTCTGATTGGTGCAATGGGCTAGCCCATAATATGGATTTTAGCATAGGTCCAACTGTAATTGGACCATGGCCTTGGCCACATAGTAAGTGTCTCATGTTTGGACTTGGTGAGGCCAAAGATGATTTTTGAAATTGTCAAAGCACTACAACAAGAGAAACAACATATTGGTAAAACATAGGGATATAAAAGCTTATGTAGGCCAAGTTGTCCCTTATGGAGCTAAATGTTTCTTTCTAGCCCATGTCATCAATTTTGGAAGATCGAGAAAGAGGAATGGACTTGAAAAAGCCAGGCTCACAAGACAAAAAATGGATAGGGGCTTAAACGGGAGTCACCTCACTCCACTCCTCAAGTAGATTCTTATACCTATACGACATCATTTGCATTTTGCCTTGTGGTCCGTGAGAGGCAAACCTAATGTTCTTTAACGACATAATTGTCTTGCTCCTTATTGTTGGAGCACTCGACCAGCCAGTCACAGAAACATGAGATTTAGAGAGTATTTGAATCTTCATAAGACTTTTCTCTATAGTGCTAGATGACTTGGAATGAGTACTCTTCCTCTTCTTAGTACTTTTCAATGCCTCAACCAACTTCTTTAACTTCTCAAGGTCACCCTTAGAAGCCGTAACTTGTTCCTTTGTAACAAAAGACAAACCAACAAGAATCAGAACGTTGAACCAAGTAAGACAAACATCATAAAGGCATGAAAAAGAAGAAGCTCACCAACGACATCAGTTGAGCACTAAACCAGCCCCGTAGTTCTCAACAACTCAACATCCAACAAAATGCGTTGATCAGGTAACCTAACAAACTTGGACCTACTTACTCTAACACTCTCCACAAAATCAGGACCAAAAGCATCGTTTGGTCTATAAGTATCTGCACCAGTTTGAAGAAAGAAAAAAGAAACCCTCAGACAAACTATCAACGATAGAGGCATCTACGAAAAGACTCATGAATCAAGAAAGATAAAAACATGCAAGATGGAACATGGTTGACACTCGGAGTTTCCCATCTCTTCATATATAATGGCTTCTTTAATTGACACCTACATAAAACCATTTGCGTTTCCACTCATGGGTGAGAATGGTGATGCCTACAAAAATGGCTTTGCTTCAAGTGCACATGTAATACTAGCCATGGGAGCTATCCCTTAGCACAACCTTTAACTAGTAAAGGCTCTTGCTCTTCAATTCAGTCAATGTAATTTCATGAGGGCAACAACTCTACCACAAAACCCTAAAAGACATGACCACCCTTCATCCATTTATAGTAACCTGACCAAGGGCTATCTTAATCTTTACAAGAATTTGTCTCAACTCGTTTGGAAGGAGAAGTATAAAGCCACACTCAAAAGTGCAAGGGTAAAAAGCTACAAACCTTGCTGAAGGGTTTGATGGGACGTCACCTTCTACAAGGGCTCGAAGGATAACATCATCTGGAATTTGATACTTAGTTCTATAGTATCTAAGTCCACTCTCTCCAGTTTTAAAGGGCTCAGCATCAACGCCCTAATTTCTTACCTCTTGACGCACCTTGCGACTCCTTCGCTTAGTAGGGGCTTTTACATTACCAATGATTTCTACGCTAGCGGTCCCCAAACTGGATAACATATTGTTGCTCTTCTTGTCACTAGACAGAGTCTCTGTCATATTTTGAGAACCTTCCACCTCATACATAATTTATGCTAAGTCTTAGGGTTTTAACGCAAGTATCACAAATCCATACCAAGCAAGAGTGTGTAGATGGACGCAACAAGCAAATAAGTAAGGACTACTGAGTATTCGATCAAGATCAATCAACAAGTAAAATAGCAATAATTTGAAAACCTTAGAAACATTAAATCTACAGAGTACATCTCTAAGGACAAAGCATTGAGTCATGGTGAAGAGGAGAAAGCCAGAAAACTAACCTAATAAAGATGACAAACGAGGCGATTTGATCAAAAAGTGATTTTCACAAGAGCCAAGAATCGTTACAAACAAAGGTTAGAAAGCAAAGAAATCGTAAAATGGCAGGAAAACAACAGACAGGCTTTATGAACACAATGTCAGGGTTAGATCCCAGTCGTTGGATAGATCACATGGCTAGGGATCAAAGCGCATGCCCCAACTGCCAGGTGTCGTGACCACAAGACCCACACACCCAAAAATAATTATGGTGCAATAGACGTGGCAAGCGTAGAAACATTAATGCATTCTCATCAACTGCCCATTCGCCATAAAAGTCGCCCACGTATGTAGGAGTCTAATAGCCATAACATAACACTACAATTTCAAAATTTGATTGCCAAAAGGCTGTGACACATAAGCCAAACCCTAGAGTAAAAAAAAACAGCATTGTTGTAGTATTTGGAACCTTGTAAGACTCTAAAAATGTGAGCAATAGATTTGGCTCATGGAGAGTCAGAGACAACATTATGACTCTGCAAACCAGAGGCCCTCTGTAGTATCCGAATTTCCGTAAGGGCAAAATAATAAAATCCTAAATTGATATGCTTGCCCACTAAGTAATTTAAAGGATATCCCTCCAAAATAGAAAATAGAATTCTAATTAGATAGAGAAGTTATGGGAAAAACAAAAGTGAGTTAAATTAGGGAAGGAACAAGGACTAGATACGGTCTGAAAAAGGGAAAAAAGATCTTGTATTCTCCTAAAACTATAAGAATCCTTCTACAACCCTAAATCCTACTACGACAAGGAAAGTCATTCTCTAAACCGTAATCTATTTCACTATATAAAGGGGGCTAAATGGCATGGAATGATCATACAATAATCACTAAGAGAAATCTCGTACTTGAGCACTTAGTATTGAAGCTGATAATCGTCGAAATTAGCCTCCGCCCTTGTTCTAACCCTACAATCCCACAGGTGCCTCTACAATTCTTTTGTAGGGATGGAAACTGAGTTGCATCAAACAATTGAGTGAAAGATGAAAGAGTCAACGAATCCAAGAATAGAAGTGCAAAGGCACTGTGTTTCAGAAGGGCAAAATTTGGCATCAACAATTTCTATATATATAGTTATTTTTAAATGAGTAAACAACATGTTCCCACCCGAGGTTTAACGAAATCCAAAAGTAGTACCACTGGTTTCATTTATTCCAGATTGCCACCATTAAACTAACAGTGTTAGTCACTGTTGGATTCAGAAGAGAGCAATTACCAAACTACCCTCCCATCTTCGTCTTCTTCTTCATCTCCCCCTTCTTCTCTTCTGCCGCTTCTCTCTCCCTCCATTCTAACGGCAGAAATTAACAATGGGGTGTAAGTGGTTATTTCTGAAGTTGGTAAGGTAACATATTTTTCAAGTTATAAGGGTGTACAAAGATAACCCATAATCCCCGGATCTAGCCGATGGGTTGTTGGGATTAATTCCCAGTCAAAATTTGTTCCTGAGGTTTGAAGGAAGAATCCCTTGGTTCATGTAAATAATAAAAGTCACTTTCACCCCTTTTAGATTGTGCACGTTAACTCTATTAAACGGCACAAGGTCATTTTGTCTTCTCAAATACATAAATTTTGAAATTAAAATTTAAAATTAAAGAAATATAAAAGGATTGAAAAAGCACCTATGTATATCTTGATTTGGGTAATATATCTTGTGGGTTTTTTTTTTTTCGAAAACAAATCTTTGCGGTGGTTTCTTTTTTCTTTTTTTTGGTATAAGGTTTGGAGTATATGGTCAGTAAATGGGTGGGTTTGATCATTGGGATTTAGGTATGGATTAGTTGTGTGAACCCGGTGTGGTGATGCCTTGCATTTCATGATGGACCCTTGATAGTGTGAGTGGGTTTTAATGGTGACCTTACGATTAGTTGTAGAGCCTTTCTATTTATTTAATTTTTTTTTTTTTATATGATTCTATTTTTTTTTTAGATATTTTGTCTTTTTTAATCTTTAGAGTTTGATTTTTCAAATTGTTATTCAGTATTTATTTTTCCTAGTAAAATAAATGGCTAGTGTAGACATTTTAGAACTCAAACTAGGGGTGTAATTGAATCGAGTCGATCTAAGTATTGAGAGGCTTGACCTCAACTCAGTTAGAATAGTCGGAGCTCAATCAAGCATCAATTGTTGAGCTCGACAACTATATGGTGGGCTTGAGCTTAGCTTGGGCTTGACTCAATTACGATCGAGTTGAGCTCGAGCTTGTCTCGATTCAACCCATAAACACAACAGCCAACAAACCCACAATATTCAATAGAAAAAATGTGTACGGGATGAGGGGTTGGAGGCTTCGACACTGCTTGCCCAATTTGCAGTAGTTGTAGCCTCTAGCTACTACAGAAGAAGAGTCGATGGGAAGGCAACAGTGGACAAGGACAAGGAAAGGAAAGGAAAGTAAAAAAATCCAATTTGAACAATGAAATGTGAAATGTGAATTAGGGACTTGAGGTTTAAATTTTTTAATTATTAGTTATTTTAATTTATATATACTATTAAATTTAATTTTATATAATATGTCAAGCTCGAATCAAATATTAGGAAGTTTGAACTCGAGTCGAGCTAAGCCCAAGTCGCTCAAGAATGGCTCAACTCGGATTACAGCCCCAGCTCAAACTTTGACGGAGACTAAAATCTTTTAATGGTTGTTACTTGAGGCTGATAGAGACTGCAGTGTCCATTTTCGATTTTACTGGACCAAATAAAACTCTTCAAACCTTAGGGTCGTATTTGATATTAACTCGATATATTCTTACTGTCAAAGAAAGAAGCAGTCTTGACCAACCACATTGGTCCCGTGGTGTGCGAACGTGGCATTGCACATCAACTCAAACTCAACAAGTAACTTTTACAAACGACAAAACATTAACACAAAACTAAACCTCTTCCACCCTCACTCACCAAACTCAAACAGATCATTTACACTTTGAGTTCAGTTGAGTTGTTACAATGGAGTTTCTAGAAGAAGCTAACTACCAGTTGAAGGAGATTCAAACACTCGAAGGTCACACCGACCGAGTCTGGAGCCTTGCTTGGAATCCATCCACGGGACGCGACGGTGTTCCTCCACTTCTCGCTTCTTGTAGCGGCGACAAGACCGTTCGAATCTGGGAGCGTAACCTCTCCTCTGGCTCTTGGGACTGCAAGGTTCCGTTTCACTTTTATTCTATTTAAATTTTAATACATTAATAGAATTCAAATATGAAAACCTAAATTGACTTTCTGTGAATATGATTTTTATTTATGAATGGGTATAGTGATCTGCTAGTGGCGTTTTTAAATTGACTATGTAATTGATGTTGAAGCCATGGGATTGTGCAGGCAGTTTTGGATGAAACGCATACGAGAACGGTACGATCGTGTGCTTGGTCTCCGTCCGGGAAATTGTTGGCAACTGCAAGTTTTGATGCCACCACTGCAATTTGGGAAAATATTGGGGGTGATTACGAATGTGTCTCCACTTTAGAAGTATACTTTTCTGTTCACTTCATAGATTATTTATTCAATTTGGTTGGAATGTTAATAGCTCAACGCTTCATATAGTTTGTTAAAATGTTAACAACTGCATCAATTGCTGCCTTATTCTTAAAAAAAATTTAAAGCAATTTACGACATGATAGTTCATATTTCCTGTCATTTGAGAATTTTTATTTTATTTTTTATTTCTCTTGTTTGGTGTATAGGGTCATGAAAATGAAGTGAAAAGTGTGGCTTGGAATGCTTCTGGGTCTCTGCTTGCTACTTGTAGTCGAGACAAATCGGTTTGGATTTGGGAAGCAATGCCAGGGAATGAATTTGAGTGTGTTTCAGTGTTGCAAGGACATGCACAAGACGTGAAAATGGTTCAGTGGCATCCAACAATGGATGTTTTGTTTTCTTGTAGCTATGATAACACTATCAAGGTACTGTGTCATCTAAAACGCTTCGTCCATCTTGTATGTTATCTATATATGTGGTCCAAAGAAATGTTTGATTTTTTCTGTGTTCTTTACTGGATAATAGATTGACTTTAATACATGCTTGTAGGTTTGGTGGGCAGAGGACGTGGACAGTGATAATTGGCAGTGTGTTCAAACTATAGGTGAATCTAACAAGTACTATACCCCAACCTCTCTCTATGCATTTTCAGCTCCTTTGCTTGCTTCTTCCTCTTCTGGCTTCATCTTTGACACCCTATTATGCAGTTAATTTAATTTAAGTTTTATGTGATGTTAAAGATTTCCATTGCACTGACGTTTAAATTTTTGGACAAATAATTCTTGTTTTAGTATGATGAATTGAATTACTCTAACTCAATAAGCCTGGTTTTCTTATCAGTGGTCACTCATCTACTGTTTGGGCTTTATCATTTAATGCTGAGGGAGACAAAATGGTTAGCTGCAGGTATGCGGCATTCTTTTTTCTAATTCCGATTCATGCTAATGGGATAGTTTCTGTCTGCAAGTGGTGTTGAGAATGAAACTTATTGACAAGGAGATTTAAAATAAACCTGGACTGACTTGCAGTGATGATCTCACCTTAAAGATATGGGAAGCTGACATTACAAGAATGCAGTCTGGTGATGGCTATGCACCTTGGTGAGGACCAGCCTTCTGTATTTTTTATCTCTTTCTTGTTTTGATTATATATTAAGTATATGCTAAGTTTAGCTATATTATTTTTTTGTTGTGTGCACTGATAATTGGTTCTTTTTCATGGATTTTTCAGGAGACATATGTGCACCCTCTCAGGTTATCATGATCGAACAATTTTTTCTGTTCACTGGTCAAGGTAGTTATGGCCTTTACTTGTGCTGCACATTTCTTAATTTGTAGGTCTAAACAGGCTTTAATATAGGTATTTAGGATTTGAATTAATGTCATTGGACAGTTTTGGAATTAGGACTTCTAGAATTTGGATTTGTCGAAAAAGTAACATATGGTTTTAGATTTTATAGGGTTTCCGGAGAACTTTGTTTGATGGTAAAACTATAAACTTTGTAAAGGCTACATGTAAATGGTGAACAGTGACTCAAACAGTTATCATGAAAAATAAACCAAGTATCCATGAATGATTACTTTAGTTGTGCATTGTAAGAAATTAAAAAAGATCAAGAAAAAAAAGCTAGAAGAATAGGTTATTCTGGGTCTTGATGCTGTTTAAATTTAAGAAAGTTAGGAAAGATCTCTTGTAGCCATATGCTATTTAAATTTAAGAAAGTTTGAGAAAGAGAAAGTTGTTTGGTTTAAATTTGGTTATATGGGTAAGGGTGAATGAATAACAAAAGCCAAATAAAGACTTTAATAATGTTAGACTCAACTAATAATCAATATCCCTTTATGTATAGGAATTATAGAAATTATAGGTTTTTCTTGAAATACAAAATTGCCATACTTAATTACTGAAAGTTAGGTATAAATAGAAATTGGCAACAAAATTGTATCCCAGGGCTGTATCAGTTTTATTCATTGTCTTTAAGAATTAATTCTTTAATGTAGAATATCTTGACTTTGGAGACATCTGGATCTATGATTTATATTTTTGTTTCCCCTCAGCTGTCAGAGGCTGAGATTTTAAATAACAGCCATAAAGAATTGAATCAGAATGGAGTCTCACACTATAAAAAACCTAATTTTAGTCAACAATCTTTCATTTAAAAAATAAACGAATGGTTTGATGTGCGACTTGGTTAAATATACAAAATGTAGTACTGGCAATGAAGGTATTATCTGATGTAGTCAATTTGGGGTGTTCCATTTTTAATGGATTTGGCACTTCAAGGTCATTGTAATAAAAGCTTTCATGTAGTCTATGAGTACCTACTGCCAGTAGTTGTTATCTACTTGCTTAGTTTGTATTATTCACTGCTAGATGTAAACAGTGTACAATTATGACAGGGAAGGTATTATTGCCAGTGGAGCGGCTGATGATGCTGTGCGGTTGTTTGTGGAGAGCAAAGATGCTTTGGTATTAATTATTCCTCATCAGCTCATTCATTGTATTTACCTGTTCTCATCATGTAGATTGCTTCATTAACACCATATTCCATGAAACTGAAATGCTATTATATACTTCCATACCTGTTTCCTTGTATATAAATTTTCTGTTTATGCTTTAGTGGAAGTCAATTGCTAAGTTGGGACTTTTGTGTCAACTCCATTTTTGAATACCACTGATGTGTGATTCACAACTTAGCTGCTCATTGAGCACCGCAAGTGTTTCTTATCTGTTATCTTGTAATTGATTTTGGATGATTGAAGTCTTATATATAAATGGGGATTTGGTTTTCTCTTGGGTTTCTCAGGTGGACACTATCTCTCTTTATATGTCAAGACGCATCTAGTTTCTGACTTGTAAAATTGTTTCATGTCCTGAATTGCCCCAAATGATGTGTATTACTTAAAGGTTTGGCACTGACATGGAGATGTAAATCTTCTTCAAGTTCTTTGATATTTAAAAAGCTTATTTTTCTGGCACTTTGTGACCTCTCTGTGTAATAACCACTGCTCTATCCTTCTACTTCCCACTGAAGGTGTCTGCTTTCTTTAGCCTGGAAACTTGCTTTGTCATTAATCTGATCATAGTACTGAACTTTTTTGGTACCTAACTGGTCCCAATTGCTTGACATGCAAATAAACTATTGAGGTAATTAATTAAAAAATATAAAGAACAATGAAAAAATATCTCTCTTTAATGTGCCTACAAGTTATATGCTTATTTAAGTTAATTCATCTTTTCAAACAGCTAACTTGTTTGCAGGGATGGACAACAGGGGTCTTTGCCTTTGCCATGTTTCTTGTTTGAAGTCTTGTCAATTGAAGCATGAGATATCAATTGCTCTTTTGACTTATATGTCCCTTTATAAAGTTGCATCTATATATTTATATAGTTGTTTTCAATGGTGGTTTTTGAAATCTGAAGTTTTGAGTGATTAATTTTTGGGTGTGGTGTTCATATTAAATCTTGAAACCTGAACTGCCTAGAAACTTAATTGGTAGATTGTGCAAGATTCTTCAGAATGAACTGTGATTTTTTGAAGCACATGATTCTGGACTGACAATTGTTGATGCATGATTTTTTCTGTTTCCCCCTTGTGCTTGATTGGGTAGTATCAATTAGTGAGATATGTTATGTGCTTTAATCACAGATTGATGGACCTTCATATAAAATGCTGTTGAAGAAGGAAAAGGCCCATGACATGGATGTCAATTCAGTGCAGTGGAGCCCAGGGGTAAGATTTCCCTTAGAAAGTTAATGAGATTTTATGAGGGTGCGGACATGTGCTTGGTACACATATGTTCACATATGCACTAATGACTTTTATAGATATCTTTGCTTACACAGAAATTACTCACTTGATAGATTCCAGTGAGTCAAGGTTTTGGGGCTGTATGACAATAAATCAACAATTTTACTCCAATCATCTATATTATAATGGTTGAATAATGGATATTTAAGATTCTTACTGCTACGTTAATAGTGCCTGTTACCAGTTGCTGTAACTTCCAGATAAGGAAATAGAAAACTGTGGCCAGAAATTTTTCTTTCCCTGTTTGAATTGTTATGATCTTGAGACTTGCTGGGAGTTTCTACTGACCAGACCATTTAAGTTTTACCGTTAACCCCACTCATGGGTGTATTAAAGATGTTTTTCAGTTCTCCAAGCAGGAGTCTCCATTTTTTTTTATCTTTTTCTTTAAACTATAGAACATCTTCAAAACATTTTAGGATCAATGTTTAAATTATTCACATATACGAGTGAGCATGGAATTCAATTAGATCTTAACGAGGGGGAAGGGTGCTGGCTGTTGTAACTGCTATAATATTTGATGTCTTTGGATGGTTATGTTATGTTTCACATGCAATTATTTTGCTTTTTTTTATTATTATTGTTGTTGTTGTTAGTATTAATATTGTTGCTGATACTAAACCAGGAACGCCCTCTACTTGCCTCTACAAGTGATGATGGGACGATAAAGATATGGGAACTGGCTAGTACATTGTGAAAAAAAGATGGCATAGCTTATGTGGGAACTAGCAATTTGAGTCTTTTACAACATTTGATTATTAATTAAATGCTGTAGAGTATGTTTACTTTATAATTTTATCAGGTTGTGGAGATGTTCTTCCACATTTGTTGGCAGTTTCTGAAATCGAAGGATTAATATATAATATATAGCAAGAAAAATGTGGCTTACAGCATTATTATTATTATTATTATTTTTTTTTTTTTTTTTTTCATTTTTAAGAGTTGCTTCATCCTTAGTTTTGACTAGTCTCTTTCTCTCAAGTCATGCATGTATAAACACATGCGTACTCGAACGCATGGATCGCAGTATTTTTCACTTTCTTAGTACATTGTTTGAATCATTTATGGAAAGGTACTTACCAGATGTTTGGCAAAATAATGCGGAATCGGTAGTTCGTTTTTACTCGTTTTTCTTTTGGAGTAATGGAAGAATTTTAGCCCAGATTACCAGAATTGGAACGGGACTATGGCACATTTATATTTTACAGTGAAAGAGGCAGATGGGACACCATTCTTCTCAGGCTATTGAAACATGAGTAAACGCAAGGTTTGGTGAATCTACGAGTTTTCACCCCTGGTTTTATAAATTACAGTTTCTCACCTTTAAACTAATAGAAAATTGTTTAATTTAACAGTTAAAAGGGTAAAATGGTCATTTCAAAGATAAAAATTTTAAAACAACCCTTTACTTCTCAAATTCACCCTACTAAAAAATTTTAAAATAATCCTTCGCTTTTCAAATTCACCCCATTGGTGATTTTAGGTCATTTTGACCTGTTTCCACCACAATCAATCGCTCTCGACACAACCATTACAATCCCCTCAACCCTCACATCAAAACCTCTAACCTCCTTGCCTGATTGAGCCCCCCAATTGCTGGTCGACGCTCTTAGTTTTAATTGGCGTTTCATCCAAATTACAGCAAGTTTGACATTGGAAACCACCCCCAATACCACCAATAGCATCACCGACTTCCTCCCACCAAAACCCCTAACATTGTCGATTGTAATTGCCCGTTGACACTGTCGCCTCTCCCTCAGGTTTTTGCATTTTGTCACGTATTTCTAGTCAAATCTGGCCTCGGGTGGAAACTTAGGGGTTTTGGTGAGGAGGATAAGGGGATGCTGATGGTGGTGTTGGGGAGGTCTAATGGTGTTGGACTCAGGCTAGATTTTTGGCTTGGTCAGGATCTCTTTTGGAGGGTTATTTGAGAAAAATATGAGATGTGGGTATTATTTGGAGAGAAGAGTAAAGGTATTAATTTAAGGGTGGGAATCTACAATTTATGAAACAGGGGTGGGAAAATGTCGTTTACTCTTAAAATATTTATGGTGAAAGAGGCAGGTGGGACACCATTCTTCTCGGGCTATTAAAGTTTCGATTGAACAAATCAGTTGTCAAAAAAACCCCAGACAACTTGAACCACATTTTATTGAAACTGTCCCACTTACTGGTTTCTTGGTAGGGGCGGTCTTGAATTCTACAAAACTTTCATGACCATACCTCTAAGCATAGAATTGCCAACATCAATTTCAATGATTCTAACAATTTGCTTGTTAAAGTTTGTGTTCTTCTTTGCACTTGCTCGAAACGGGCTGTCCATCGAATATGCAATTTTTTGAAAACAGGAAACAATTGTCATATATTTGTCCATTGGGGGGTTTAAATCCACAAGAACTGCATTTGCAATCTTTGAGAAATTGGAAGCTATGCAAGTGTCTATGAGGAAACTCAAATCTCAGATGTTGTGTGAGTAAACCACGGCTAAGTCCCCAAAGGTAAAGTTTGTATCCTAAGGGTTTTTCTTTCTTTTTCATTTTTTCTACAAACCCATCTCCTATCATGAAAGGAAGAGGCTAAGAAATTTCCATATTTTACTTGGTGTTCAGTTGAGCAGCTTATGCAAGTAATTTATCGAAACAAATACAAATTAATTCCAGCAAAAAAGATGATCTAATACATGAACGATAGAATGATTAATTTGTAAAGTGCAGATTGGCAATCCAAATATATTCTCTTCAAGTATCAAGAAATATAAAAACAGGGTAATAATGATGGATTAAAAAAGAAAAGGCTAACACCTGTTTTCTATTCTCAATCCACCAGAATTCGATCTTCTTCCTTCTTGAGCCAAAGCTGAACGAGCTGACATAATTGTAGTAGAAACTAAAGAAGCATCAAAAGCAACACAATCAACCCAATCTTTTAGCATCTCTTCTTGACCCCATATATCAGGTATCCATACGTGTCCAGCCACTTCAATTCTATGTCTCTTCAATCTCTCACGTCCATTATCTTCTGATAAATCCCCATCAAGACTACTACTTTCTCCTTCGTTCTTAACTCCAACTATTGCAGTGGAACACATATCTTGTAATGCCGAAACTTGAGCTTGAGCTTCAGATTCTTCATGCACTGAGGTTTGTGCGTGGATGGAATATTGATGAGTTTTGTTGGATTCTGATGCAAGTGGAGGGGAAGAATCACCAGGATGGTGAGTCATTTTGGTGCGTTGTTTATTCATATGAAAGAAAGTAATGTAAATTGAAGGAAAAGAGAGGAGATGGAGGGAGGGAGGGAGGGAATGAAAAAGGGGTGGGAGTCATCCCAAGTGTTTGTTTTGTATGGATCGTGACAAGTTTACGTGTCTTCTTTCCTTTGTGGTTTATTCTTCTTTCATTTTACAAAATCACCAATTAGTCACCCTAATCTTAACTTTGAAACAAAATTTATATATATACATCTATGGAGTAGAATCTCTCCATAGATATGGAGTAGAATCTCTCCATACAGTAAAACATCTCTATAATCACAATATTAGGATCAATTAAATTTATTACTATAAAAAAATTATAATTTAATAGAAGTATAGTTACAAAAATTATTGTTTTTATTTTTTATTTTATAATTCATGTTTTAGTGGTATTATGATTTCAATTCCTTATTTTAGTAGCATTAGGATAGTACGAAAATGAATATCAAAGAATCACTATAAAATTAAGTAATTAGATTCGACAATTTTACTAAACTAATCAAATGGATATTAATTTCTTCCCCAGTTATCTAAATGAGCAACAAATCTTGTATGTTTTAATTGAAAAATAAATCATTACTGGAATTAGATAAGAAGAGGAATGAGATAATCTTGAGGATGATAGTAGGGAAATACCAAAAATTTCATGCCAAAAAGCTCTAAACATGCTTGAAAGCTAAAAATATTTTGGCTTCAACAAGAAGGTAACCATGCTTATGGCTTATTACGTACCCGCAAAATAAAAGATATGGTAACAACTCCAAAGCATAAATCATTGTCTCAAACAACTTTAAATAATTATTTTATTTTATTTTAAACTTTTAATAGAACATAACATATATTTTTTATAATATACATATAATTATTACTATGTAGGATGAGTTCTTTAAGACGAGACCTAAAAAAATTATAACTTAGTCAAGTTGGGACCATAATTTTTTATAACTATATAAAGATTATTGTTATATAGACTATCACTATAAAGATGTGCTACTGTATAAAACTGAATATTCATATGGGTTGGTCGCCATGTTGACACATTTTGAAAGCTCCAACGATTCGGGTACCCGTTCATTTGCCCTTTCTTTTTCTTTCCTGATAGAAGACTATGAGTCTGGCCCAGAAAGCCCACAGCCCACCAAAGCGGCCCAAAAATTATGATAAAGTAATCAATAACCACTTTTTCCATGGACATTTTCGCGATCAAGATCTCTCTATAGCGGCGCAAGCTTTGATTGATGAGAGGCGAGCCCCCTCCTAAATAGATATAGCCGGTCGGATTCAACAATTTCTTCTTCGGTGCGTGCTTTCTTTTCACTTCGTAATCAGACTTTTATCTTCGCTACTAAGGGAGAAGGGAGATTAGTTTCATAGGAACCCTAACTACAGATCGATTGTTGCGATCAAGATCTCTCCGGGAACCCTAACTACAGATCGATTGTTCGACCGAAAGAACCGACTTGTATCGCCATGGATTACACAAGCAAAAGAAGTCAAGGAGGCCTCTTCGAAGGTCTCTACAGAGTTATCATGCGCCGTAACTCCATTTACGTTACCTTTATCATCGCCGGTGCTTTTGCTGGTGAACGGGTATAATTTATTTATTTATTTTTCTAATATATATTTTTTTAATACATTGATATTCTTCTTTCAATTTATTTGTGATTAGTTGATCGATGAAGGAGCACAATTGACTTTATATGATTTTTATTTATTATTTTGCTATATTTTCTGTAAATAAATCATAGAAAGAAGATATTAGATTTTTCTCGTATGTTATGATCTTAGGACTTCTCTAATAATTTAATTATTGGGTGCAGGCTGTGGATTATGGAGTTCGTAAGCTCTGGGAGTACAATAATGTTGGGGTAATAAATTGACTTATTCATTCTTTTTTTTTCTATTTATTCTTCATTTCATCGCTTGTGTGTATGCCTGTTAATTACTTCTGCTGTTGTGGCATGTGTGAGATAAGGTTTATGTTTGCAGAAAATTGCATAAATTATAGTGTATTTCATATCGATCTTCTATTTTCTAAAGCTTCCTGCACCCTTTTTCTAGCTGAAAAGTGTCTTAAGTTTAAACTGTTATTGGTTGTTGATGTGGGGCTGAAAACCGACTACCAATGTAGGTTCACTGTAACTGCATTTCATTTTTTTGACCTAGTTTTCACAGTTGAAGTTAGCACCTCTGTCTTTGAGGCTTTGAATGTATTCTTAGTTAATAACCATCTTACAAAGAGGGAGAGAGAAAGAGAGCGTTATACGCGTAATTGGTGATATAGCTTTAATTTAGAAATTTTAACTTTGAGTGCAATATATCCCTACAACTTAAAGGGCATAAAAGGCTCACTTTGCTGAACAAGGGAGACTGAGAAATATACAAGTGGTATGTGTATGGTTACCGATAGGAATGTACTAGCTAGATTCATGTGATGGATTTTAATGTCGACTCCAATTCATCTTCTGTGTCCATAATTTAAGCAGCAGAGGGTGAAAGTGTATTATCATAGGTTTCTTTTGGGTAACAATGGCTGCTATTGTATTTGATGGTTTAAATGATGTCATTTGATTATGACCATGTTAATTGGATTTCCTGATGAGTATTTTCTTTAAGGCTCTCCATGCTTTAGGTATTTTTCTATTGATTGGCTAAAGTATAATCTTACTGATACATCTATTGACACTTTGCGATCCAAGTTTCTAAGAATATTGGTTATGGTACTGGTTTATTTTGTTACCAATTTCCCTCGAGTCTTGAGTTCAGTTTCTGTCTGATGTTTTCAATCGACATTTATAATGTTATATAAACATAAAATTTCTTTATATAGATGTATGTTTTGCTGGTGGTTTTTCATTTTAACCCTTGTAATTTGATGAGGTAGTCAAATCATTTTTTCTTTTAAGTCTTTAACTAGGGGATCTGATCTGTATTTCAATGCTGGGTCAAGATATCATTAAAAGTCACAAAAGAATGCTTTGTATTATTTTATTGAGATTTGTCCTTTGGGATTGCCGATTCTCTAGCTTATGTAGTGAACAAGTCCTTAAGAATCCTCTTTTTGGTATTTTTAGAAGTAGAAAAGAAATCTATTTTATAGATATCCACTCAGCCTGTAGTATGGATCTTGGATTTTATTGTATTGCTTAAATTTAAGACAAAACAACTACTAGGAAATTTTTGGACAAGTATTTCGTGCAACTTATGTAAGATTTTTCAGTTAGTTGCTTCTCCACTAGCTGTATGCATAAATAGAGTTGCAAATTGTGAAAAGAGGGGAGGTTTATATAAATTTTCACTTCATATCGGATTTTTGACGATCACTCTCTTCTTAATGCTGTCTCTGGTCGTAATGTCATAAATAATGTGAATTGTTTGAAGATGTATTTCATGTGTAGTCACCAGGAAATGAACATTGCTATTGCATACCCCTGGAATGAGTAAAATAAAGTTTATTTTAGAACTGTACTCCAGTTTGGTGCATGCCTCTTTTAGATACGTTATTTCTGTTTTGATTGATAGTCATAACAGGAAGATGCCTTTTGTTATTAGCTTATTTCTTGTAGTTCTCTTTATTGTCACTTTCATTATCTTGAACATCCTGCAAGCAAGTTCTTTCATGAGTTCTATTAAACATGCCTAGAAAATTTAAAGTAGAAAATGTTTTGATGTCATAAGTATTATAACACCAAAAATTTTAATCTCTAGATGCTTAAATGATTAACAGTTGTAGTTAAATTAACCGAGTGACATTGGATGAAATAATGCCCTGGCTTTTGCTATTGCCACCACCGACTTCAATTCAATTTTATTTTTATTTAATTTTACTTTTGTACTGCAGAAACGGTATGAAGACATTCCAGTGTTGGGGCAAAGGCAATCTGAAGAATAGATTAGTGAACTCTATTCCTTGTTATTTTGAAGCTTCATATAAAAAATTTGGACTAAGCATCATTGGAACGTGTAGCAGTTTTTGTTGCAAATAAGCGTTATATGCCCAAGTGCATCAAAACTTATTTCTCAACCATGGTTTCATTCATTGAGGTTTTGTGATTTCTTGAATTGATATTTAACTGTGAACAGTTGTGATTATTTGCCTGGGAAAATCATCTTCTTCAGTTTACGGAATTTAATAATGTTAAATCTCTGTTTGTTTCTCTAGCCTTTTGTTTTCTTGTTTACAAAATCTTTAGAGCTGTTACTTGGTAAATCTATAATGAGCAAATCAAGATTACAGCATTTGACACAAATGGAAAGTAAACAGAGCTTTTTACTGATGATTCAACTCAATGATCTATGAAGAATCATAAATGTATGTTAAAGCTTACTTTCAGGTTGGAACTCTTGCTCCATCTTCGTAAAGATTCTTGTTCTACTATCGTGTTAGCTTTCTTTGACTCATAAATGTTAATAATTCAGTGTAACAATTGTCTAAAAGGATTTAAAGCCAATTTTCAATGTTTGTGTAAAACTGTGCAGTGCTTCGGCGGATTCATTGCCGAACCACCGAGTAAAAATGAGGTCCCATAGTACAATCACTAAGTCTTGAAAATGAGAAGTTTACTTAAAGCATATCCCCATTCTGGAATACCAAAAGAAAAAAAGAAAAAAAAAATGATGGAAGACTTTATGCAACCTTCTATAACAACCAACCAACCTCCCAAATTCCTCTGAACTTTGGCATCCTCATGCAATTCCTTCACTTATATGTACACTTACAATCTTTCTTTTCTTTCTTTTTTTCAAGAAAATACATGAAACATACTAAAGGAAGGATCAAGAGAAACAAATAAAAAGAAAACAAATTACCCATTTGCTAGAACAGAGTTCCATGAAGAATGCAGGCTCAGCATACAGAAAGCTAAAACAATATGGAATCATAAGAGTGTTTTAATTTCCCGCATTTGCAAATTAACTGTCCCGAGCCACCCAGATTCATTACCCCAACAATTACATCACCCTAAAACCAGCACACATGGTAAAAGTCAATCGATCACTCTTCCAGCAGGCCTGATGCGACCATGCTTTTACAGCAGAAACAAAAAATAGTACTATTCTTCACTTCACATTTAAATAAAAGCATCCATGAAACATATTAACAACTCTCTCGGAATATCACTGAAAAAATCCATTCATTATGCAGTTCTTTAATTTCCTCGTACAGAAATGGAAGCCATTACACTAAAGTTTGTAACAGGCACATTTGTGCTGCTTATTGATGAGACATTCATACATCTGGATATGTTTTACAATGAAAACTATGTAATATTTAACCATGTAGTAGCTGGAATCCATTACGTTATCCTCCATAGTCTTCGGACTTGTGTAATATCAGAATTGATCTCACAGCTCCTGTTATGCAGTATTTCATAGGCCATCAACAGCCTAGGAGAAATGCAAGTTGGAATAACAATTTTTACCTGCAATGCTGATTCACTATCAATCTATCACCATATGTAGATGGAATGTGTCCGATTAAAAGTTCTTTATTGATAGATAACCAGCTTCTGCTCCAATAGATGAGCAATATCATACAAAGATACTAGTCGATTTAAAACAGAAATAGTAAAAAATACATGGAATTGGCCCAATGTTTAAGAACACACTATAAAATTCGACCCAAGGACCAATATAGCAAAAATTAGATGACCTCTTGGCCCATTCTGGAGTGTTAAGTTATGGATTGAACAAGATATTGACTGACTAGAACTACTGTTTCACCATAAATGAACTTTTACAATGCACCACCCCTGCACTTGGATTTGTACTCACCTGCAAAGCATCATTACTTGTTACATAACATCTAAGTATGATACATTTCGAGTGATCAAAAACAAAAACCTGGCATGAAGAACAGATTTAATTTGATTACTGAAAGCGCGCTCACTATAGTGTGGCAGCACCATAAATTTATATAGCAAAAATGACTCTGAATCCTCATCTAGTTATTATTGACAACCTAAATTTAGGCACTAATAAAACACCCCAGTTTGCCAATGGTCAATTTCCAATTTCTAAGAGATGATTGCCCCTAACATGCAGTGAAGCTGAAATGAGACTCTTTAATTTCACCAAAACCTCTATCCAATGGTGCATAACTGGCGGAGATTTAAAATTCAAAAAGCAGAGGATAAAGGTGTACATTTCTGTATCCAGCACACAATTAGTATGTTTTTAATATTATAATACTATGGGTGGCTTAATTCAATAAGTCAATCAACAAAATGGATAGCAAATGGTAATATCCAATTCTCAAGATATGATAATTTTAAAAGCCGACCTTGGACTGGAGAAGATTTTTCTGTCTCAACACTACTTGAGAAGTGTACATACTTAATATGAATGGACCAGATCTTTTGCAACAAAAGCTGTGCACATAGATATAATTAATATCAGTCACACACACTTAGAGCCATTATATGTAGTAATTAGCAAACAACTGCAAGGCTGTTGGTCAACAGAATTTGATGGTTAGAAATCCTCTAGTAGTATATCCGCACATACATCATGCCCACAAGTAAACATTTAATATTCTTTTCAAATCCGATTAATTTTAACATAATTTTGGCACCCAATCATGTAACAAACTGTGAGATCACACAATAGACCAGCAGCTAACAAACCAATCATGCGAACTAACCTATACTGCAAATTAATTGCTTAAAAGTAGAAGTTCTGATTTGAATGTGACCTCATCTCCACTAAACCAAATCTTACCTGAGGCAGACCATTACTTTTTTTCCCAACCAGCATACTAGTATATAAGCAACCACAAAAGCACTTGCACCAGCTACTCTCTGTCAAACACGATATAGACCTAAAGGTATATAGTAGAGGAGCTTATTAGCAGTGTTGGACCTAAAAACAGTGGGGATTAAATTTTAGGTGACGCGATGCCTCACAGAAAAACAGTGGGTGAACAGAAAACAGTTCACCGACTAAAACCTTTTCGACTAAAGTAGGGATCAGAAATATGAAATGCAATACAAACAAACAGCTAAACATGTTCTACAAACACTCCAGAGAAAGTGCCTTACCACAAATGCAGAACGAATCAGCTCCTCAACGTAATCAATTTGCCCCTTTTACGAAATCATAGGAAATTTATCAATCACCAATTTAACCCCTTCCTTTTCAAAACTCGGCAATCACTTAAAAAAAAAAAAAAAAAAAAAAGGGAAGTACAGAAACTGGAAGCCAGTAAATAAAATGGAAAAAAAAAATGGAGATGGAAAGACCTGTCATCTGGGTTGGTTTTGTTATCCAAATCAAAACATACTGGAAGCCCGACACATCCACCAGTTTCTACACCCAACCGAAGCATTGGTTTCTCTTCAGATGTTTCAGTGGCCTGTAATTCTTTCATTCTCTGCAAACAACGCATTCAAAAATATCAGAGATAGATAATTAGAATTCATAATTGAATCAAGTGAATTAAAAATAATGAAACTAAAAAAGCCAGAAAAAAAAAAGAGCATACTTTGATGCAACTATCAGTCATGTGAATATCTTCTAAGAAGGAGGTTGAATAGAGCTGAGAAGCCGATGATTTTGCCGAATTCGAGACGCAAAATATGGGGTTGCCGTTGATACACGGATCGCGATAACATTTCGTTCTTGTGCCCTTCTCTGCGTTTCAAGCGTTTATTTTATTTACTTTTGGTTGTGGGGAGGCTGTGTGTTGGTTCTTAAGGCGTTAAGGCTAACAGAGGGGAAAAGGCAGTTTCGTCATTTCAATTAAAAAATTTTAAAAGAAGTTATGAGGTCCAAAGTTGAACGGCTATGGCGGAACAATGTGTTGCAATCTGACATTGATTCAGGCATGGCGGTAGTTTGGCTGCTGTCGGTGACAGTATGTCAGTCAGTCAGCTTTTGGGGAAAAATTGTCATTTGATAAAATGCCGAGATAAAAAATGTCACATTTTTTAATCCTGTGGGTTTATTGTAATTTTCTTATATCTGAAGGGTGAAATAGTTTTAAACCCGAATTTTGATAAATTACAGTAACTTTTTTTTAATTGGTTTATAATCTTTTATCCTTTCATAACTATTATCTTCACTCGAGCACTAAAATTTTGTTTTTAGTTATTCTCCAAATTAGCATTAAATTTCTTTAAACTAACAATAAATTAAGCAATTGCAATTATATTTTATAAAAAATAAGAAAAAAAAATATAATGTTCTTTAAAAAGGAATAATATTGTGTGTAAGTGTTATTTCAAGTTTAAAATAAGAATGAATATCTATAAATCAATTAAGAATATCAAATTTTAATTTATCCTCAAAAAGGGGTTAAGTAATTATTCTCACATTTTGATTTGTAAACCTGTAAATCATCTGAAGTAGATAAATAAAATAAACTAATAATGTATATAATTAGAATTTGGTTGCGATTCACTTCATAAATCAACAAGTGCGACCCAAAACAATCAAATTCAGTCAAGTCTATATGTTACATTTAAACTAAATATTTGAATACAAATAATTCTTCCTTTTCACCTCACAACAAGACTCATCCTCATTTCCTATGTAGGAAAAGAAAAATTCTCTCAAAATTTGGTTCTAGATTACACGCTAAAATCACTTTTTCCTTTTGCTTAATGAGCTTCGCCTTTCTGCCTCTTTCTCTGCGACGAGCCGTAAACTCAGATCCAAGCATCTCATGAATGTCAAGATTCATGGTGTTGCTCAACTTCACTGTTCCATTATCACTTCTAAAATCCATTGAAACCCAATGCAGCCAGACACGGATGGCATTAGCAATTCTGCATATGTTTTGCCGTGTTTCCGGTGGGGTGTGATTTTCAACTTGCTCATCGAGATCCATGGAAGTTCCACCAGATTTCTTAGCTAGCTGTTCAGAATCTTTACTACAATATATCTCTAGCTTCAACATGTTCACCCACCCAGACGAACCCTTTACATCCAAGTATCAAGTCATTCCATACTGTTCAGGTGGTGAAAATGTTGTTTCCGTCTCTTCACTAGATAGGGTCGATCATCAGCAATTGGCCCTTCTCACTAAATTTTTTTTATACTTGATACATCACATTATGAAAAGAAATGTTGTATTGATGCAAGCATAGAAAGTCAAGAAAACAGAAAAATAATTCAACATATGCAAAGTAAATGAAATCTTAATCAACATTGTTGTCATTATATTAAGCAACTTTTAGTCTACCTTGAAATCCTTAAGTTCCAAAGCTCAACACCAGTTAGCTGGAATATAACAGCTGTATCGTCCCAAGGCTGGGCATATTGAGTCACAGTTTCTTTTTCTTAAGGACTATTTTCCTTTTCAGCCAATAAGAAACCCACTAAGACACATCCGGTCTATTTTTATAATTGATCGTCTTTACCTATATCTTCCTTTTACTATGCATTCTTCTTCTTTATGTTAGATATATAAAGAGAGCATCTGTGAAGTTTGCAACATGCACAAGTAGCATATAGAAATAATATAATTACCTTCCATATTTCTGACTTCTTGCTTGGAGCTGTAAACTGCCATCATTCTGGACTACGAACTTCAGCCTGAAATACAGAAAGTTATTTGTCATATTGGACTATTCATTCATTTTCCCTTTCTGACTGCACAAAGTATACGAGACAGTAAACTAAATGTACAAACACACTTACACACACAAGATCATTCTCTGTGAAAATACTGCGCATGTTGAGTTCATCCACGCAGTTCTCCTCCTCTACAAAATAGAAACCGCAATTCAAAATTAGACATTTGGGGATACCTTGATAAAAAACTGAAACATATCCATTGTTATGATCAGAGTACTAGAGTAGAAGGATTGATGCAGCCCCAGTCCGTGGACGAGCTATCATTCAATTTGAAACTAAAAAAATATTAATTAATCCCCACTCAAAACAAGAGAATGGAAGCATTCATTAGGTGAAAATAATACTGAAAACCAAACTTTTTTTAAATCAAATAATAAGAATTGCTGCACAGATTCTCTTTACGTTGTGAGTGCACATGTGTGTTTTTTTTCTCAGAAAAGAAGCTTTCGCTTCACCAGAGACTGCTAAATCCATAAAATATATCTGAAACACCATAGTGTTGAGGAAGATGATCACAATCCGTACAACCGCCAAAGACCATCACAAGCAGTTTCAAACACGTTGTAACCATAAAATAAAAATTTCAATTAAGCTGAAATCCATAAAATAAAATTTTCCAAGCCTTCTTAAGCCATAATAAATAAGACTATGTTAAGGAAATGAATGATCATCAGTTATGAAACATAGAAGACTCTGCTGAATCTTCAGGTACAGCTACAAGTACCATGACACGATTAATTAAAAAAGCAGATTACAGTAAAGGAAACTTTTTTAACTGAAGAAAGAAAAAGACAATAACGTGTATCTTTTTATAAACTAATACATATGGTATCTCTCCCTACTTTGAAATACTGAGAAAATATCCACTTAACTATTTAAAAGCATGTCACTTAATGGATGATCGGAACCTCTGTCAATTTAAAACAAACCCAGCCACAAACATCCAAAACGCAAAATATCCATCCTTCTAGAATTAAAACTGTATGATTGATTGAATAGAAATGAGATCTTACAAAACAAATAGAAACAACAACAACCAAAAGAACAGATAATTCCCAGCAGTTCGAGGAGCTGGGGACCTCCCTTAATGACCCTTTGAAATTATGCCTACTTCCCTAAACTGCCCTCCCTTTATACTAATCCCTTACTAAAATACTCCTCCCACACAACTTGATTCCTCAACACGTGAAATTTCCAACCAACTCCCACTACACACCATGCCCACTCACACACCCAGCACCCTACTGCCCTTATGCCTTTATATTGATAGACTTTACTAATGGGAGTTCTCATCAACGGACCATTACAAGTGAGTTAAAAAAAATCTGTTACCGAATTCCATCAGGCAGGTTCATTGAAGAAAGCATCAAAATTGCATCTTGGGTGAAATTTATTTCCAATTTCCATCGCTTTGACAACCTAACAACAAACCAATGATTATTCAACAAGATCACATAGCAAAGAAATTTTTTTCAAAACATCCAATAAATTAAGTTTTCTCTCAGCTTATTCACTGTCCTAAGAAACACTATTAACCAATATACCTCAATAACACGTCCTATTACAGTTCTCCTCTCCGGCTTGTATCTAGAAATAATCAATAGCTAAGTATTAACATCAAGTTTCACTAACTGAAATTCATTTAAATATTAATTAAGCCTAGTAAATTTTGATTACCTGGAGCGTAAAGTGCGCACATATATCAACTTGTTGATGCGCTCAACTACTCCCAGACATGCAACCAGCTCACCCTTACGATCTGATGTTCCATGCCCCTATATTCCATTTAACCCCCAAAAATAATTTATAATAAGAGAAAAGACCCCTATATTTATCAACCAAATAATAAATATAGTAACAATACGAAAAGAATTATGAGAGTAGGAAGAATACTTACTTGAGGATGCCATCTTCATAAATGGGGATGCTATCAGCAACTGTGACACAGGAGTTAGAGTTGCTTAGAAGAGAGAGACTCTAGCTTCTCAAGAGCAGTTTGCAGTCTTATCTTTTGGTTTGATTCAATAAGACTGCAAATTCCTCATCTCTCGCTATTATAACTTATGAGCCTATTCTGCTTGATTGGAGGAAGAAAGAAGAGGGTTATGATCCCCTTAAACTTATTTTTACATTAATTTCAAAAGTAACCCCAAATTGCTCTTGAAATCTAGATCAATAATTCATTATCAATGTAGAAATCTTACAAAACTACATATCAGAGCATGGTCACAAAATTTTATGTAGAATTAATTTCAATTAAATGATCCAAACGTGATTCTGAAACAATAAGCAACTACAAACTCATTTCAATATCAAAAACTTAAAACTAAATTCAATCCACAGGTCATTTCAATCTAACACCTAGATATGTAATGAAAAACTGATTTAAAACAATAATACCATGCTACCCAGTTCTGAAACCCTAAAACAATAATTTCTCACGTTGCCGGCTCAAAAGTTGAAAAAATGCGAGTAAAACCTATACCTTCCCACTTGAATTCTAACTTAAATAGGAAATGATATTATAATGCCAGTATTTTCTCATGTTAACCCCTATACTCTCCCTCCCTCTTTTTTCTTTTTTGTTAACTATAATCAAAGAAACTGACTCTCTATAACCAAACACAGTGCTCACTAAGACTTCAAAAATACAATAATAAATAATAATAACCCACACGTTTCTGCAACAAGCGGGACCAGTCCTCAGTTTTTACTTTCTAGAAATATAATTGAAATTTAAGTTATTCTATTCTCTAGAATTGCTACACATTTCTAATAGCAGTTCAATTCAAATTGAACATATACAATAACATAATAAGCTAAATAACAAATATGTAACAAAATACGAAAATAATAAGAACACAAACTCACCGCGGCCGGAGACGAGGAGGATGGCCGGGCGGTGGAGAGAGTTGAGAGGGTTGGGAATAAATATTGATACCTTATATACTCTTAATTCTGTGTGACAAAAGTGATTTCTTTTCTCTTTCTCAAAGTGCAATGACCACGTACCCTTCACCTGTTTAAATAACGTTGAATCCCTAAGGGCACACTGACTATTATCATAATACCAAAATCAAAATGGAAGGAGGCTCTGCGGCCTAACTCCTTCAAGATTGTCATCAACTGGTGAGTGTCTTGCTTTTGCTGATTCTTTTGGTATTCAACACTGTGAACTTAATTAGATTTGTTTTTTATCTAAAAATTCAATGGGGGTTTTGATGGAAATAAAATTTGTGGGTTGCTTTTATTTTATTTTTATGAGTTAGCTTGTTTTAATGATTCTATTTTGGTTATTTCTTTTATTAAATTTATAATGTAATACATACCTGTGTGCTGTATCTCTGCATTTTAGATTTATCTATTTGGTATAATGTACATTTTGAGCTGGGAGAGACCAAAGACTTCAGTTTGCGCTCAAGACTTATATTTTTAGAAAAATAAATCATATGTGTTGAATTCACGAATCATTCATTATTTAAATGTTGCATTTACATCATCTGAACCTTGTAATTAGAGTATCGTTTCATAAGAAAAGCCTTCACTCCCATGGCTGCAGATGCATATTCTTATTTTTCAAGTTGACTTTTATTTTATGTATTGAGTTTATAGTTTTTATAAAGTTTATTTCATTGTTTGAGGAATTAGCTAGTGCAGCAATCCTTTGCTAAAAGGCTTTTGATGAAGATCAGATCCATAACATGTTTGAGGTTTTTCCTATGATTTTTCTATTTTATTTTCAACTGCTACGCAGAATTTTTTAATCCCACTATATGAATTTTCACTTCCTCTTGAATGTTCTATCCATTTGAGTAATCATTAATATAGATAGGAACTAGGATAGCATAACACTTATTTGAGTCATCACTTTTCATCCATTATGAAGTTGAAATTAAAATCTTATGGACTTCCGGGAAACTGATAGAATAAAATGAAAGATAATTGTTTGTAAAATTAAGAGCGTAGCTGTTTGTGGCATTTGCATCAAAAGTTTATAAAGTAAATGCATTGAAACAAATGACAGAAAACCTACCTTTTCTATTTGAAATCTATAAACTTTTATTTTGAAAAATAAAAGTTTTTGTTTCATATATAATATGTATTCTTAGGTGTACGATTCGTTACTTTTTTTACTCCTTTTTAGCGATGAATTATCTTTGAATGCGTTTCCACTTGGAAAAATTTTATTTTATGCTGAGTAATTTATAAAATTTCAAGGCAGGTTTCAAACCAATTTTATGGGGCGGTTTCTAATGATTCTAAATTTCGGAGAAGTTTTAGAAAGTTTTGAAACCAGTGGTTTATACTTGTGTTTCTGTCAATCTCATAAATTCTATGGCTGTGTTTGTTTCCCTATCCTACCCAAATACACATTGGTTTCCCTATTTTGAAAATCCTATTATATTTTATTCCTATTTTTAAACCCCATAGGTTTGTTAATTTAACTAAATATCCAAAAAAAGTTTAGATATTGACAAAACACCACCCACCCCCCTATTTGCCAATTTTCGACCACCACCGTCAGGTGGCTGGAGACTGGATCTAGTTGGTAGTGTGCCGATCTACATTTTCCGTCAGATCCACCATGGATCTGTTCGGAAAAGGCCAGATCCGCAACCAAAGATTTGGCCATTGATGGCCAGATCTTTGGCTGTAGTATGGCCATCGTTACGACCAATGTAGCTAGATCTAGCCTTTTTCACCAGATCCACTGTGAATCTTGCCGGAAAAGGCCATATCGATACACGACCGGCTAGATCTTGCCGATCGTGCGCCATTATGGCGACTGCCGACCACCCTCCAGCGGTGGTGGCCAGCTGCCAGCATTGATGAGTGAGTGGGGGTGTTTTTGTTATTTTTTTCAATATTTTATTATAGAGGTTTTAGCTAATCAACAAACCTAGGGGGTGGTTTTGTTATTTTCAAATCCTACCTCATAATAACCACCCAACTCAATTTTTTCAAAAATCCTACCCAAATAATAAAACACACTTATGAAATTTGTTGATTACATATATGAGTGTAGAGTCACTTTCAAGGCTGCTTCACCTGTACACTAATGCTTCTTGTTGGCATTTTGTTAAGTATATAGATTATTTGATCATTTATGAGAATTAATTTTTAACAGATCTAATGCTATCTATTGTTTTGTAGATTGGCAATCGCAGTTACTATTACTTGGCAGAGAACTAAGGTCTGACCAGGATGCAGAACACTGACTTGCCCAATGAGGGAACAAATTTCAATCCGAATTGAGATCACGACAAAAGCAAGGTTTTCATAAGTTGTTGCAACAACTAAGTGTTTGTGATTCCGTATCTACAAGCAATTTGAAGAGCGATTTCAAGAACTGAGTTCCTATGGTGATGACCATATTGTTTGTGTGATTGGATGATCATCTGGAAAATTATTGCAACTGGAGTATGTTCATTGAAAAAAAGTTTCTGAGAAATTGTGGAAAAGTTGGCATATTGAAGATGTTGTGGTTGATGCCGGTGCACGAGGAATGCAATTAGGAAAGAAGATAATCAAATTCCTTACAAACCATGCTCATGATATGGGGTGTTACAAGTATTCTTGATTGCAGTGTTGACAATAAAGCATTCTACGAGAAATGTGGTTTCAAAGAGAAAGAATTCAGATGGTTCTAACTTTGTTTAAGAAATAATTTTATTGAGGTTTTCTTTACCATGCATGCACTTATTGAAATGACTAACCAGAGAAGGTACAATAATTGATTTGTTTTTTTTTTTAATGATGTTGAATTCCCATGTGTATGTGTTATGGCGGCACACTCAATGTGCTTGTAAACTTGTCCTGTAACCTGATTAAAACTGAGAGTGCCTTATAGACCTCGCCCATACGATTGACTCAAAGTCGATTTGGAAATGGCTATCTCCTCTTATGTGTTTTAATGCAACTTTGAGAGTGATCTACCTCATTAATTTGCGGTTTATTTCATTTATACCTGTGAGATCGTTTACTATTAAATGCAATCCTTGTTGGGGTTTTCTGATAGTTTTATATGGGAATTTTTGATATTAGGGGTAGGGGGTTGATAATCTTAGAAGGGTGACAATACTTTTCAATATAGTAGATTCGTTTTATATTAAACAATCTCACGGAGAAATAAGGAGATTAAACCTCATTAATTGTTGTAATTTTTTTTATTGTTTGTGGATTATGTGGCTTTCCTCTCAAAGCAAGATATTGGTTTTCATCCCAGGAGGCTCTTTTATTGGTGATTAGATAAATATGTTAAGGCTTGAAGCAGTTGATAGTACCATTACCACCCAACAAAACAGTAAACAGCAGGTTCCCGAAATGGTAAGTGTCACCTGCTTTCATAATTCCAGATTTCTACCTTTAAATTAACACTGTTAAGACCAAATTTGTCATTAGCTATATTTTAAAACACCCAAGATCCAAAAACTTTGAAACAATCAGAATCCAAACAACACAAAACTCAAATCAATCCGAATTAATAAAACTCAAAATAAATGTTAATAATATATGGATCGAAATTTTTAATGATATATCCACCCAAGCCTCCACAAAAGCCATGGCCACCATTGCTGCCGCTCCACCATCTCAAAACTCATCCAATTCTTCTCATAATCCTCCTTCCTTCACCCTCACCTCTGCAAAATCCAACCACTCTCCAAAACCTTTTCCCAAATCTCTTGGCCCAAAAGCAAAAGCTCAGCCACCTCCACTCTACTACCACGACATTGTCGGCGGCAAAACCCCAGCGTCGTTCGTGTCAGGAGGCCACCATGACCAACAAACACCCACTCTCTTCAGCCTAGATAGCTAACACCACAACTCAAATCAGCTATTGGTTGTCTCAATCAAGCACACCCACCCTCTTGTGTAATTTTTTTGTTGTTTTTATGTTCTGGTAACAAAAATTCTTGGTCATGTTCTATTGAGTTTGTTGATGAAGATCTAAGTTTATTTATTTTGTTGATGAAGTTAGTTTAACGTGGAGTTGATGAAGTTGTAAATAGATTTGTTTAATTTTGTGATTGGTGGGACTGAGGAGTTATTGCGTTTGATGAACTGAAATGAAGGGATAGATCAAAAAAATGAAAGCGAAAGTGATTTGGTAGGTCGTCGATCGATCGCAGCTAAAGAATCTAATTTTACATATTTCTCTTTTCTTTTACCTTGGTTCTAAGGTGTGTGTTTTGTATATAATTTTTTTTTTTTTTTTTTTTTTTTTTTTTTTTTTTTTTTGCTTGAAGTTTGTTGAGAAAACAGTAAATGATCTTTATGCCAAGGGGAGTAGAAGAAGATGAAGATGGGAAGGGTGAAAAGAAGAAGAATGGAAGGCAGTTTGGTAATAGCAGAGAGGGGATATGTGAGAGTAGTTTGCTAATAGCATCGTTTGTTTTTGTGTCTGAACCTAGCCGTCATTAACAGTGTTATTGTAAGGATCGAATAGATTTTGAAACAGGGTGGTGAAAACTTGTTTTTTCACTAAACCTTGGGTGGAACACATCATTTACTCCTCAACAAATTACATCTCGTCGGAGTTTCTTTTGCTTCTTTGGATTCTGGTATAGGAAATAGATTCACATTTGTACTTACTTTCTACACTCGGGGATGATATGGAATAAATAATGCATCGATATTTATAACTATTTACAATCCCAAGCGTGCCAACCTTTTTCAAGAGTAGAGCTTGAAACATCACATTAACTTACATTTATTTTTTAATTATCTGTTAATAAATTTTATTTTAATTTTGGATAATAACTTAATTATTAATTTTTACATCCTTAAAAAGATATTTATTTAAACGTTACAAAAAAAAAAAAAAAGCTTTAGTTAATATTATTTTAATCAATCATATTTAAAGATTTTAAGAGTAAATTACCCAGGTTGGTGAAAAGCGGAGACCTGTTTCACAAACCACAATCACAGCACCTCTTCAAGAATAAAAGAAAACCTGTCGTTTGGAGTCAGGGGCCACGTGGCAAATGCGATGGCTACATGCTCAAACCCAGGAAACGACCAAAGCACCCCAACCAACCTCTTCGTTCTCTTTGCACCAACTCCAAATTTTCCTCATCCCTCCTCTAAAACCCTAATTGTTTTTTAGTTGAATTCTTAGAAGAAATTTAGGATTTATTACTTTTTATTCATTGTTTGTATAGCTTCAATTGTATGATATAATTTATTATATAGAAATGCTTCGAGTTTACCAATGAATCCGACCCGCTCTTTTCAGCAGCCGAAGTTCAAGACTCACCCGACAGGTCGGTTTTTTTTTTTTTTTTTAGTTTCAATTTTTCTTTTCCTGTTTTTACATATAGCAAAATGTACAAATGCTTTTTTTATTTAGCTCATTTGTTATAGATTTTTTTCTTTGGGGAATATCAAACAGACAGACCTCTGCTTAGGAATTTTATAAGCTTGAGAAATTCTTTGCTGATTTTTGAAATTTGTAGCTTTTGTTTGTATTTTTTGTTATGCTCAATCGAACTTCTTTTGAAGGACTTGATGTGTAAAATTTTGAAGAATGAGAGGTTTATCCATGTTGTTGTTTTGAAAATAATATTTTTTATGTGTATTTTTCGAAGGAGAGAGATTAATTTTTGTAGCTTCTTTTTGTTTTGCCCATAAAAGTTAAATCAGCTGCATTTTTAAGCTGTGTATTTCTAAGTTGAGGCACAAATATAGTTTTAACACTTCTTACTTTGAAGTGTTTGATAGTGTTTTCATGGCTCATTTGATGGTGCGTGTAGAATATATTTGCACACTTTCAATGCTAGTACAGATTTCCGTTCTTTAATTATGTTACTTTTTTGAAGTTATACTGTTTGGTTGGTCATTTGCTCATATGTACTCTTGAATCACTTTTAAACATAAGGTTGTGGTTTTATATTAGGATGAATCAATTATCGTCTTCTTTTGCATGAGCAAAGTCTTGTTCAAGGGGACCATCAAGACCAAAGGTTTCTTTCTTCCATGATTATCATATGCGTGATCTGGCAACGATACTTGAAACACCAAAGTGGCAGGTATTAACCGATGTCAAACTTTGAATTTTTCATTTTGTTTAGTTATCTCATCTGAATTTTTCTTCTAATTAGTTTGGAAGCTTTGAAAGAGCAGTCAGCTCATCGCTATGATCGACACAATCTCGACATGAGGATGTGATTTCTAGACATAAGCATTTATTGGAGCCATTAGGAACAAATAAATCAAGTGGAGAAAAGCTTAGTGGACCCATCAATGGGGAAATTCTTGAGAAACTCTGAGTGGGTTAACTTAAACAACACAATAGAGATGGTTGGCATTATTCTTTCAGAGGAAATCCCATTGACCCTTTCGGTCATTCTGATCATGGATAGTAGTATTTTGAAAAGATTTCTTGATCCGAACACAGCATCCAGTTCAAAAGATGCTGGGATCAATGAGCATGAAAGCAAAGAAACTGGAAATTGAAGATAATGGGATCCATGCTGGTCCTTATTATGGTTCAGTAAAGGAGAATAACTTGAGAAATGTAGGTTCCCATTATTCTGCAAGATCTGTTTAGATGCACTAGATTCTCTTCAACAACCTCATGTAGCAGACATATAGATGAGAATTGGGATCTGGAAGCTAATGAGTCGAACCTAAAAGCTTCTTCCTTGAGAATAAGATGAGAGGAGCACGCGCAGAATCTTTGGAACTTGAATTATCTATGGACTGCATAGTGAGTAGATTAAGTTAGGAACTACACACAGCGTTGAAAGATGAGAAGAAGAAGAATTCCCCATCATGCATTGATGTTCCTTATGCTGGTCAGTAATCTTTGTGATCCATGCTAATGCTTGAATCCAACAAAACTAATCATAAATAGGAAGTGTATATTATGCAAGGTTGAGAAAGGTAATACCATTGTCCAAATTATGTATACATCAAGTGTACTTAGGTGCCTTTTGCGGTTATCTATTTTTTATTTTTTATTTTTTTCTTATCAAAAAAAAAAAAAAAAAAAAAACTTTCTTCTGAATTTCAATCTGTCTATGTCTTTTTACCTCCTGATAATTTAGTATCCTAGATGTGTCTCCCAAATCTCTCTATTGAGTTAAGAGTCCATTCAACACTGCCATGCAATACTATAAGCAACATGTGGGCATGTAATGGAAGAGCTGTTATGTGTTAGGTAAATATGCTAGATAATCTATTTCAATGCTGCATGCATAGCTATAATTTGCTAGATAATCATATTTTAATTCTGCCTAACGGTGTTACCAGGAGACAAAAACTTCTAATTGTTTTTATAATGGTTTATCTTCTCATGGCTTTAGATGCTTATGTTGTCTTTCTCTTAATAGGGATTGCGTAGGGGAATAAGTTTAGCTTCCAGAGACAGCTGCTTCCAGTTATGCTCTGGGTTCTTGGCAAACCCTATGCACCTCTGTGCCAGGCTTGGGGATGTGAACATATATGAAAGATTTCCCATCAAGTTCATCCTAATAGAAGTTCTATACAATGATACTGGCAGTGCGGTTATACTCACATTTTGGGTAAGCACATCTATGATATAGTTTTTTTTACACAATAACTATAATGATTATTTTTTTTTGGGGTATCTGTATATGATTATTAGTATGTCCACATCATGAAATGCTTATGCTGTGTTTTGAAATGCAGAAATCAGTTGTAATACGAATTCTCAGTACTAAATCTGATTTTATCATCTGAAATTTGTGCATGAAATGTTCTATTTAGAAATAACAGATGCCAGTGGCAAAATAAATCAAGACTTTCTCTGCTTTGCATAAGAATTTTTTAAGGTTTTTACTTGCTAGTATTGTTGCTCAAGGCTGGATAATTCTAGTTCAATCTTGAAGACTGATTGAATGGTTGAAAAGCTATCTGTTTTGGCTTTAACAATGAACTCATGCAGTAGAGAACAGTCTATATTGGTCATGTGGAATCAATTCCTCCTCATATATATAATTAAGATCTAAATCTAAAACATACAATTTAGCAAGATATAGTACCTTGCTGTAAGGTACAATTATTCCTTAGAAAGGGATACTTACAACATACGTGCATGCGGCATGGCCAAATATGGCTATTATCTCAATGAGAAGTAATTTAATGTCAACATCCATCAGCATACTTTTGAAAACTTTCTTGCCAATTTGCATTCAATTTGCCAAAGAAATGTTTTATTTTTTTAAATTAAAATTACGAATAGGAAAGTCATGATCTTAGACTAAGGATTCAAATGTCTTGCCATGTCCACAAATGTGCATTCGTGCTTTGTGTCGTGTGGTGTTTAATTTTGAGTAGGTAGGCCTATCATGCTCCAGTGGTATTATTATCATGTATGTCATGCTTGTGTCATAACAGGTTTCATGTTTTCTCTTCACATTTTTTTATTCTGTAAAACTCCTAAAATATTTCTTATTAGTTAGATGATCCCATAGCAGTCATCTTTATTTGATTGGGTGAGCTCTGTAATGAATCTCTAAAATCAGTTTCGTTTGCAAGTATGGATTGAAAACAGTAAACAAGAATTATAATCCAAATGGATTATACATAAGACTCGCATAATGAATATTTCACTTCATATTCATCTTCAAAAGGAGGAGACTTACCCAAAAAAGTATCATGTTGACTCCAACCGCCGAAAAACCTTTCTTCGTGCAAGTAAGAGAAAGGAAAGTTATAGTTGCAAGTAGATGGGATTAACAATAGACATTCTTTGGAGACTCTGATGATTTTATTCAGCATAATGCTGAATTCTTAGTATGATAGAGCATCATATTGTTTCTCTTTATTATGTATTTGATTATCCTTGTCAGGAATCAGTGGAAAAATAAAGTTAAATATTTCTATTTTTTCTTCGTGCAGGTATACTGGTTTCCCCCGGTTGTGTAAACACGTATGTCACTATTTTGCATTTTGCCATTGCTGCACTTATAAATCGTTGTGAAGCTTCAGAAGGGAGGAACATTGTGATTCTCCTACATTGACCCTCATATAATTGCTCAGTGTAAAATATGCATTACTGATCATCTAACTATAGTTGTTTTTTTTTTGCGAGCCTTCACAGATTTAATTAAAAACCTTCTTTCAGCGGTTGCCTATCCCTAATTGTTTCTGCTAGTTCTTGAGCATTTAGCTGATTGTCATTAATGTCGTGTTGCATATAATAAAGAAATTCTGGTTCTGCTAGAAGTAGCTATCATTTCATGCGTTTGGAAGAACATTTACATTGAATGTTAATTCATTTTTTAGCCAAAAGAAGAAAGAAAAAAGCCATGCATAAATGGTATGTCCATGTTCTTTTTTTTTGTTTTTGCTATATTACCACTTTATTTCATGGCTAATTATAGTTATGCCATATCTTCAAGCATTACAGTAGTTGAGTAATTGGGTTGCCATTTGGATGGTTTAATGATAAATGTGCCAGTGCTTGTTTCATGCAGTCAAGTGGAAAGTTAAGATTTGTCCTTTTTTTTTTTTTTTTTTTTTTTTTATAATAGATAAAATAAACGGTTGACCAGTTATTTGGGGAAATCATTTTTACATATTTAGTATTTGGGCTTTAATTGTATATACACTTATGGAGCCAGACTTTCATTCTATGTTATGCATCAATTTAATTCTCCTATTGGATGTTTATTTTGCCGGCTAAACAGGGAATGCCCATTCCTTGTTTACTTAATCTCATGTTGGGAGAATCATATTCCATAGGATTAGGAATGACCATTCCCCTAAAAATGGGGGAATATAATTATAATCATCCTCCCAAATTTGAGACAATTGGCATTCTAGGGGTAGGGATGCATAAATTTCTTCTCGCCCTTTTTTTTTTTTCTTCTTCCATTGTTATCTCTAAGGCAATTTATTAAATTTATTTATTTAAAAATTAAAATATACACAAATTAATTTACTAATTTTGACCCTACCGGTGCAACCACCACATAATTGTCGCGTGACCGTCAAGGAATCACGCTACTTGTTGTTATTGTCATTGCGTGAGAGATCGGCAACATGCAATGTGGGTAGATTTCAGCCGTTGGATAATGGTGCATGAAATTGACGGAATCAAATTCAAATATGCATCAAAGATTCAAATATTTAAAATTACAACAAATTCTACATTTCCTTTTCTATAAGATATATGATTTTTTTTTTTTCAAATTACTTGTCTTGACAAATAAAATTATAAATCTTTATTTTATTTTTTTATTACATTTAATATGATTCAGTTGGGAACTTTAAGGAGACAAAGATGAAAAAAAAAAAAAATGAGAGAGAGAGAGATGTTAAAGTTTATTCCAAAATTGCTATTTTCCATTTCCTTCTCTAAGGGCATCTCTAATGAGGCACCATTTTGCTCCAATCACACAGCAAAAGCATAAACAGTATCACACCAAATTTAGTATTACGTTATTTATTCACACCAATTTGGTGTGATATTATTCATCTATCATAAAACATATTTTATTTCTTTATTTTTGTTATTTAATTTTTTTTAATTTGATTAATATTTATAATAATAAATTCATAATAATTGTATAATTAAAAAAATTATGAAAAATAAAAAACAAAACTTCATTAAATACAAATATTAAATTACAATAACTCAAAATAAATTAACACCAATTTAAAAACACTAAAATTAAAAAAAAATACAACATAAACTAAAATAACAATTTCGTATTTCAATAAATTAGTTCTTGATCTTTTAAGATCATCAAAATATTAAAAAGAATTATAACTATTTTGATATTATTGACTTGTTATTGAACTATTTTTTGCAAAATTCTTTGCTCAAAGTTATTATTATTTAATAAAGATATCATTTCTAATATTTAATTAATATATACAAAAATAATTAATAAAATAAATTAATTATTAATTATTAATAAAAAAAATATACTTTTTGATATAATATTTGATACAATAGATTGAAGATGCAATTGTTAAATATAGTAATATACCAAAAACCACACCAATTTGGTGTTTGTGGTAGGGGATAGTTTAAGTCTTGAAAATTGAAGTTCTAATTTGAATGGCAGAAACTGTTATTTCATGATCAATAAGAAATTTTTTGTAAAGAATTGAGACAAAAGCCCTAAAGATGGAATACAAACTATTTCCAAGCATACAAATAACTAGTCTCATTTACANCTCTTGAAATTGTTTGTCTCTGATTGTTGGAGGATTTTCCCTGTTCCCACTATATGAATTTTCTACTTCCTCTTGAATGTTCTATCCATTTGAGTGATAACTTTCTAATTTTTGGAGCGTTTGCCTTGAATCATTAATATAGATAGGAACTAGTATAGCATAACACTTATTTGAGTCATCACTTTTCATCCTATATATGAAGTTGAAATTAAAATCTTATGGAGCTTCCGGGAAACTGATAGAATTAAAATGAAAGCTAATTGTTTGCAAAAAATTGAAGAAGCGTAGCTGTTTGTGGCATTTGCATCAAAAGTTGTATAGAAGATAAATGGCATTGAAAACAAATGACAGAGAACCTACCTTTTCTATTTGAAATCTAATTTAACTTTTATTTTGAAAAATAAAAGTTTTTGTTTTCATATATAATTATGTATTCTTAGGTGTACGATTCGTTACTTTTTTTACTCCTTTTTAGCGATGAAATTATCTTTGAATGTTCGTTTCCACTTGGAAAATTTTTATTTTATTCTGAGTAATTTTATAAAATTTCGAGGCAGGTCTTAAACCAATTTTATGGGCGGTTTCTAATGACTTCTAGAATTTCGGAGAAGGTTTATGAAAGATTTTGAAACCAGTGGTTTATACTTGTGTTTCTGTCAATCTCATAAATATCTATGGCTGTGTTTGTTTCCCTATCCTACCCAAAATACACATTGGTTTCCCTATTTTGAAAATCCTATTATATTTTATTCAACTATTTTTAAACCCCATAGGTTTGTTAATTTAACTAAATATCCAAAAAAAGTTTAGATATTGACAAAAACACACCCACCCCCCTATTTGCCAAATTTCGACCACCACCGTCGGAAGGTGGCTGGAGACTGGATCTAGTTGGTAGTGTGCCGATCTAGCATTTTCCGGTCAGATCCACCATGGATCTGTTCGGAAAAGGCCAGATCCGCAACCAAAGATTTGGCCATTGATGGCCAGATCTTTGGCTGTAGTATGGCCATCGTTAACGACCAAATGTAGCTAGATCTAGCCTTTTTCGACCAGATCCACTGTGAATCTTGCCGGAAAAGGCCATATCGATACACGACCGGCTAGATCTTGCCGATCGTGCGCCATTATGGCGACTGCCGACCACCCTCCAGCGGTGGTGGCCAGCTGCCAGCATTTGATGAGTGAGTGGGGGTGTTTTTGTTAATTTTCAATATTTTATTATAGAGGTGTTTAGCTAAATCAACAAACCTAGGGGGGTGGTTTTGTTAATTTTCAAATCCTACCTCATAATAACCACCCAACTCAATTTTTTCAAAAATCCTACCCAAAATAATAAAACACACCTTATGAAATTTGTTGAATTACATATATGATGTGTAGAGTCACTTTCAAGGCTGCTTCACCTGTACACTAAATGCTTGCTTGTTGGCATTTTGTTAAGTATTATAGATTATTTGATCATTTATGAGAATTAATTTTTTAACGGATCTAATGCTATCTATTTGTTTGTAGATTGGCAAATCGCAGTTACTAGTTACTTGGCAGAGAACTAAGGTCTGACCAGGATGCAGAACACTGAACTGTAACAGTTAAAGCAGTCACTTAATGGATGATCGGAACCTCTCAATTTAAAACAAACCAGCCACAAAACAGTCCAAAACGCAAAATATGGCCACCAATTCTAGAATTAAAACTGTATGTATTGATTGAATAGAAATGAGATCTTAACAAAACAAAATAGAAACACAACAAGCCAAAAGAACGATATTCCCAGCAGTTCGAGGAGCTGGGGACTCCCTTAATGACCCTTTGAAATTTGCCTATCTTCCCTAACTGCCCTCCCTTTATATACTAATCCCTTAACTAATCCTCCTCCACTAACAACTTGATTCCTCAACACGTGAATATTTCCCAACCAACTCCCACTAGCACACATGCCCACTCACACACCCAGCACCCTACTGCCCTTATGCCCTTTATATTGATAACTTTACTAATGGGAGTTCTCATCACGGACCATTACAAAGTTAGTTAAAAATCTGTTACCTGAATTCCATCAGGCAGGTTCATTGAAGAAAGCATCAAAATTGCATCTTGGGTGAAATTTATTTCCAATTTCCATCGCTTTGGAGCAACCTAACAACAAAACCAATGATTATTCAACAAGATCAGCATAGCAAAGAAATTTATTTTCAAAACAATCCAATAATTAAGTTTTCTTCTCAGCAGTTATTACAATGTCCTAAGAACACTATTAACCAATATTACCTCAATAACACGTCCTATTACAATGTCTCCAGTCTCCGGCTTGTATCTAGAAATAATCAATAGCTAAGTTAACATCAAGTTTCACTAACTGAAATATTTAAAATATTAATTAAGCCTAGTAAATTTTGATTACCTGGAGCGTAAAGTGCCACATATATCAACTTGTTGATGCCTCAACTACTCCACAGACAGTTGCAACAGCTCACCCTTACGATCGATGTTCCATGGCCCCTATATTCCATTTAACCCCCAAAAAATAATTATAATAAGAGAAAGACCCCTATATTTTATCAAATCCAAATAATAAATATAGTAACAATAAACGAAAAGAATTATGAGAGTAGGAAAGAATACTTACTTGAGATGCCATCTTCATAAATGGGGATGCTATCAGCAACTGTGACACAGGAGTTAGAGTTGGACTTAGAAGAGAGAGACTCTAGCTTCTCAAGAGCAGTTTGCAGTCTTATCTTTTGGGTTTGATTCAATAGAGCTGCAAATTCCTCATCTCTCAGCTATTATAACTTATAGAGCCTATTCTGCTTGATTGGAGGGAAGAAAGAGAGAGGTTATGATCCCCTTAACCTTTTTTTACATTAATTTCAAAAGTAACCCCAAATTGCTCTTGAATCTAGATCAATAATTCATTATCAATGTAGAAATCTTACAAAACTACATATCAGAGCATGGTCACAAATTTTATGTAGAATTAATTTCAATTAAATGAGTCCAAACTGATTCTGACAATAAGCAACTAACAAACTCAGTTCAATATCAAAAACTTAAGAAACTAAATTCAATACACAAGGTCATTTCAATCTAACACCTAGATATGTATGAAAACTGAATTTAAACAATATACCATGCTCCCCAGTTCTGAAACCCTAAAACAATAATTTCTCACGTTGCCGGCTCAAAGTTGAAAAAATGCGAGTAAAACCTATACCTTCCCACTTGAATTCTAACTTAAAAAGGAAATGATATTATAATGCCAGTATTTTCTCATGTTAACCCTATACTCTCCCTCCCTCTTTTTCTTTTTTGTTACTATAATCAAAGAAACTGACTCTCTATAACCAAAACAAGTGCTCACTAAGACTTCAAAAATACAATATAATAATAATAAAAACCACACGTTTCTGCAACAAGCGGGACCAGTCCTCAGTTTTTACTTTCTAGAAAATATAATTGAAATTTAAGTTAATTCTATTCTCTAGAATTGCTACACATTTCTAATAGCAGTTCAAAATTCAAATTGAACATATAACAATAACAATAAGCTAAATAACAAATAATGTAACAAAATTACGAAAATAATAAAGAACACAACTCACCGGCGGCCGGAGACGAGGAGGATGGAGCCGTGGCGGTGGAGAGAGTTGAGAGGGTGGGGAGTAATATGTAGACCTTATATACTCTTATTCTGTGTGACAAAGTGTTTTTTCCTCTTCTCAAAGTGCAATGACCACAGTACCCTTCCCCTGTTTAAAATAAACGTTGAATCCCTAATGCACACTGACTAAATTATCATAATTACCAAAATCAAAATGGAAGGAGGCTCTGCGGCCTACCTCGCTTCAAGATTGTCATCAACTGGTGATTCTTGCTTTTGCTGATTCTTTTGGTATTCAACACTGTGAACTTAATTAGATTTGTTTTTTACTAAAAATTCAATTGGGTTTGATGGATAAATTTGTGGGTTGCTTTTATTTTATTTTTATGAGTTATGCTTGTTTTAAATGATTCTATTTTGGTTATTTCTTTTTATTAAATTTATTATGTAATAACACCTGGTTGCTGTATCTCTGCATTTTAGATTTATCTATTTGGTATAATGTACATTATGAGCTGGAGAGACCAAAGCTTCAGTTTGCGCTCAAGACTTATATTTTTTAGAAAAATAAATCTATTATGTGGAATTCAATCAGAATTCATTCATTAATTAAATGTTGCATTTACATCATCTGAACCTTGTAATTAGAGTATCGTTTTCATAAGAAAGCCTTCACCCCATGGCTGCAGATGCATATTCATTATTTTCAAGTTGACTTTTATTTATGTATTGAGTTATAGTTTTTATAAAAGTTTATTTTCATTGTTTGAGGAATAGCTAGGTGCACAATCCTTTGCTAAAAGGCTTTTGATGAAGATTCAGATCCATAACATGTTTGAGGTTTTTCCTATGATTTTTCTATTTTTATTTTCAACTGCTAAGCAGAATTAGTTTTAATCCCCTAAATCTTTTACCCTTTCATAACTATTATCTTCACTCGAGCACTAAAATTTTGTTTTTAGTTATTCTCCAAATTAGCATTAAAATTTCTTTAAACTAACAAATAAATTAAGCAATTGCAATTATATTTTATAAAAAATAAGAAAAAAAAATATAATGTTCTTTAAAAAAAGGAATAATAATTGTGTGTAAGTGTTATTTTAAGTTTAACAAAATAAGAAATGAATATCTATAAATCAATTAAGAAAATATCAAATTTTAATTTAATCCCTAAAAAAGGGGTTTAAGTAATTATTCTCACATTTTGATTTGTAAAACCTGTAAATCATCTGAAGTAGATAAAAATAAAATAAAACTAATAATGTATATAATTAGGATTCACTTCATAAAATCAACAAGTGCGACCCAAAAACAATCAAATTCAGTCAGTCATATATATTACATTTAAACTAAATATTTGAATACAAATAATTCTTCCTTTTCACCTCACAACAAGACTCATCCTCATTTCCTATGTATGAAAAAGAAAAATTCTCTCAAAATTTGGTTCTAAGATTACACGCTAAAATCACTTTTTCCTTTTGCTTAATGAGCTTCGCCTTTCTGCCTCTTTCTCTGCGACGAGAACGTAAAACTCAGATCCAAGCATCTCATGAATGTCAAGATTCATGGTGTTGCTCAACTTCACTGTTTCCATTATCACTTCTAAAATTACATTGAAACCCAATGCAGACAAGACACGGATGGCATTAGCAATTCTGCATATGTTTTGCCGTGTTTCCGGTGGGGTGTGATTTTCAACTTGCTCATCGAGATCCATGGAAGTTCCACCAGATTTCTTAGCTAGCTGTTCAGAATCATTTACTACAATAGTATCTCTAGCTTCAACATGTTCACCCACCCAGACGAACCCATTACATCCAAGTATCAAGTCAATTCCATACTGTTCCAGGTGGTGAAAATGTTGTTTCCGTCTCTTCACTAGATAGGGATCGATCATCAGCAATTGGCCCTTCTCAAGCTGAAATTTTTTTTATACAATTGATACAAGATACATCACAATTATGAAAAAGAAAATGTTGTAATGATGCAAGCATAGAAAGTCAAGAAAACAGAAAAATAATGCAACATATGCAAAGTAAATGAAATCTTAATCAACATTGTTGTCATTATATTAAGCAACTTTTAGTCTACCTTGAAATCCTTATGTTCCAAAGCTCAACACCAAGTTAGCTGGAATATAACAGCTGTATTGTATTGTCCCAACGCTGGGCATTATTGAGTCACAGTTTCTTTTTCTTAAGGACTATTTTCCTTTTCAGCCAATAAAGAAAACCTACTAAGACACATCCGGTCTATTTTTATAATTGATCATCTTTTACCTATATCTTCCTTTTACATATGCATTCTTCTTCTTTATGTTAGATATATAAAAGAGAGCATCTGTGAAGTTTGCAACATGCACAAGTAGCATATAGATATAAATATAATATACCTTTCCATATTTCTGACTTCTTGCTTGGAGCTGTAAACTGCCATCATTCTGGGAACTACGAACTTCAGCCTGAAATACAGAAAGTTATTTGTCATATTGGACTATTCATTCATTTTCCCTTTCTGACTGCACAAAGTATACGAGACAGTAAACTAAATTGTAGCAAAACACTTACACACACAAGATCATTCTCTGTGAAAATACTGCGCATGTTGAGTTCATCCACAGCAGTTCTCCTCCTCTACAATAAATAGAAACCGCAATTCAAAATTAGGACATTTGGGGATACCTTGATATAAAAAACTGAAACATATGCCATTGTTATGATCAGAGTACTAGGATTAGAAGGGATTGATGCACAGCCCCAGTCCGTGGACGAGCTATCAATTCAATTTTGAAACTAAAAAAAATATATAATTAATCCCCACTCAAAACAATGAGAATGGAAGCATTCATTAGGTAAAAATAATACTGAAAACCAAACTTTTTTTAAATCAAATAATAAGAAATTGCTGCACAGATTCTCTTTAGCGGTGTGAGTGCACATGTGTGTTTTTTTTCTCAGAAAAGAAGCTTTCGCTTCAACAGAGACTGCTAAATCCATAAAATATATCTGAAACACCATAGTGTTGAGGAAGATGATCACAATCCTGTACAAAACCGCCAAAGACCATCAGCAAGCATGTTTCAAACACGTTGTAATCCATAAAATAAAAAATTTCAATTAAGCTGAAATCCATAAAATAAAATTTTCCAAGCCTTCTTAAGCCATAATAAATAAGACTATGGTTAAGGAAATGAATGATCATCAGTTATGAAACATAAGAGACTCTGCTGAATCTTCAGGAATACAGCTACAAGTACCATGACACGATTAAGTAAAAAATGCAGATGACAGTAAAGGAAACTTTTTTACCTGAAAGAAAGAAAAAGACAATAACGTGTATTCTTTTATAAACTAATACATATGGTATCTCCTCCTACTTTGAAATACTGAGAAATATATCCAACTTAACTATTTAAAAGCATGTCACTTAATGGATGATCGGAACCTCTGTCAATTTAAAACAAACCCAGCCACAAAACAGTCCAAAACGCAAAATATGGCCATCCAATTCTAGAATTAAAACTGTATGTATTGATTGAATAGAAATGAGATCTTAACAAAACAAAATAGAAACAACAACAAGCCAAAAGAACAGATAATTCCCAGCAGTTCGAGGAGCTGGGGACCTCCCTTAATGACCCTTTGAAATTATGCCTATCTTTCCCTAAACTGCCCTCCCTTTATATACTAATCCCTTAACTAAAATACTCCTCCCACTAACAACTTGATTCCTCAACACGTGAATATTTCCCAACCAACTCCCACTAGCACACATGCCCACTCACACACCCAGCACCCTACTGCCCTTATGCCCTTTATATTGATAGACTTTACTAATGGGAGTTCTCATCAACGGACCATTACAAGTGAGTTAAAAAAAATCTGTTACCTGAATTCCATCAGGCAGGTTCATTGAAGAAAGCATCAAAATTGCATCTTGGGTGAAATTTATTTCCAATTTCCATCGCTTTGGAGCAACCTAACAACAAAACCAATGATTATTCAACAAGATCAGCATAGCAAAGAAATTTATTTTCAAAACAATCCAATAAATTAAGTTTTCTTCTCAGCAGTTATTACAATGTCCTAAGAAACACTATTAACCAATATTACCTCAATAACACGTCCTATTACAATGTCTCCAGTCTCCGGCTTGTATCTAGAAAATAATCAATAGCTAAGTATTAACATCAAGTTTCACTAACTGAAATTCATTTAAAATATTAATTAAGCCTAGTAAATTTTGATTACCTGGAGCGTAAAGTGCGCACATATATCAACTTGTTGATGCGCTCAACTACTCCACAGACAGTTGCAACCAGCTCACCCTTACGATCTGATGTTCCATGGCCCCTATATTCCATTTAACCCCCAAAAAATAATTATAATAATAAGAGAAAAGACCCCTATATTTTATCAAATCCAAATAATAAATATAGTAACAATAAACGAAAAGAATTATGAGAGTAGGAAAGAATACTTACTTGAGGATGCCATCTTCATAAATGGGGATGCTATCAGCAACTGTGACACAGGAGTTAGAGTTGGACTTAGAAGAGAGAGACTCTAGCTTCTCAAGAGCAGTTTGCAGTCTTATCTTTTGGGTTTGATTCAATAAGAGCTGCAAATTCCTCATCTCTCAGCTATTATAACTTATAGAGCCTATTCTGCTTGATTGGAGGGAAGAAAGAGAGAGGGTTATGATCCCCTTAAACTTATTTTTACATTAATTTCAAAAGTAACCCCAAATTGCTCTTGAAATCTAGATCAATAATTCATTATCAATGTAGAAATCTTACAAAACTACATATCAGAGCATGGTCACAAAATTTTATGTAGAATTAATTTCAATTAAATGAGTCCAAACGTGATTCTGAAACAATAAGCAACTAACAAACTCAGTTCAATATCAAAAACTTAAGAAACTAAATTCTATAACACAGGTCATTTCAATCTAACACCTAGATATAGTAATGAAAAACTGAATTTAAAACAATAATACCATGCTTCCCAGTTCTGAAACCCTAAAACAATAATTTCTCACGTTGCAGGCTCAAAAGTTGAAAAAATGTGAGTAAAACCTATACCTTCCCACTTGAATTCTAACTTAAAATAGGAAATGATATTATAATGCCAGTATTTTCTCATGTTAACCCCTATACTCTCCCTCCCTCTTTTTTCTTTTTTGTTAACTATAATCAAAGAAACTGACTCTCTATAACCAAAACAAGTGCTCACTAAGACTTCAAAAATACAATAATAATAATAATAATAAACCACACGTTTCTGCAACAAGCGGGACCAGTCCTCAGTTTTTACTTTCTAGAAAATATAATTGAAATTTAAGTTAATTCTATTCTCTAGAATTGCTACACATTTCTAATAGCAGTTCAAAATTCAAATTGAACATATAACAATAACATAATAAGCTAAATAACAAATAATGTAACAAAATTACGAAAATAATAAAGAACACAAACTCACCGGCGGCCGGAGACGAGGAGGATGGAGCCGTGGCGGTGGAGAGAGTTGAGAGGGTTGGGGAGATAAATATGTATACCTTATATACTCTTTAATTCTCTGTGACAAAGTGATTTCTTTACTCTTTCTCAAAGTGCAATGACCACAGTACCCTTCACCTTTTTAAAATAAACGTTGAATCCCTAATGGCACACTGACTAAATTATCATAAATTACCAAAATCAAAATGGAAGAAGGCTCTGCGGCCTAACTCGCTTCAAGATTGTCATCAACTGGTGAGTGTCTTGCTTTTGCTGATTCTTTTGGTATTCAACACTGTGAACTTAATTAGATTTGTTTTTTATCTAAAAATTCAATTGGGTTTTGATGGGATTAAAATTTGTGGGTTGCTTTTATTTTATTTTTATGAGTTATGCTTGTTTTAAATGATTCTATTTTGGTTATTTCTTTTTATTAAATTTATTATGTAATAACATACCTGTGTGCTGTATCTCTGCATTTTAGATTTATCTATTTGGTATAATGTACATTTATGAGCTGGGAGAGACCAAAGACTTCAGTTTGCGCTCAAGACTTATATTTTTTAGAAAAATAAATCTATTATGTGGAAATTCAATCAGAATTCATTCATTAATTAAATGTTGCATTTACATCATCTGAACCTTGTAATTAGAGTATCGTTTCATAAGAAAAGCCTTCACTCCCATGGCTGCAGATGCATATTCATATATTTTTCAAGTTGACTTTTATTTTATGTATTGAGTTATAGTTTTTATAAAAGTTTATTTTCATTGTTTGAGGAAGTTAGCTAGGTGCAGCAATCCTTTGCTAAAAGGCTTTTGATGAAGATTCAGATCCATAACATGTTTGAGGTTTTTCCTATGATTTTTCTATTTTTATTTTCAACTGCTACAGCAGAAATTAGTTTTAATCCCACTATATGAATTTTCTACTTCCTCTTGAATGTTCTATCCATTTGAGTAATCATTAATATAGATAGGAACTAGGATAGCATAACACTTATTTGAGTCATCACTTTTCATCCGATATATGAAGTTGAAATTAAAATCTTATGGAGCTTCCGGGAAACTGATAGAATTAAAATGAAAGATAATTGTTTGTAAAAAATTGAAGAAGCGTAGCTGTTTGTGGCATTTGCATCAAAAGTTGTATAGAAGATAAATGGCATTGAAAACAAATGACAGAAAACCTACCTTTTCTATTTGAAATCTAATTAAACTTTTATTTTGAAAAATAAAAGTTTTTGTTTTCATATATAATTATGTATTCTTAGGTGTACGATTCGTTACTTTTTTTACTCCTTTTTAGCGATGAAATTATCTTTGAATGTTCGTTTCCACTTGGAAAAATTTTATTTTATGCTGAGTAATTTTATAAAATTTCAAGGCAGGTTTCAAACCAATTTTATGGGCGGTTTCTAATGACTTCTAGAATTTCGGAGAAGGTTTATGAAAGATTTTGAAACCAGTGGTTTATACTTGTGTTTCTGTCAATCTCATAAATATCTATGGCTGTGTTTGTTTCCCTATCCTACCCAAAATACACATTGGTTTCCCTATTTTGAAAATCCTATTATATTTTATTCAACTATTTTTAAACCCCATAGGTTTGTTAATTTAACTAAATATCCAAAAAAAGTTTAGATATTGACAAAAACACACCCACCCCCCTATTTGCCAAATTTCGACCACCACCGTCGGAAGGTGGCTGGAGACTGGATCTAGTTGGTAGTGTGCCGATCTAGCATTTTCCGGTCAGATCCACCATGGATCTGTTCGGAAAAGGCCAGATCCGCAACCAAAGATTTGGCCATTGATGGCCAGATCTTTGGCTGTAGTATGGCCATCGTTAACGACCAAATGTAGCTAGATCTAGCCTTTTTCGACCAGATCCACTGTGAATCTTGCCGGAAAAGGCCATATCGATACACGACCGGCTAGATCTTGCCGATCGTGCGCCATTATGGCGACTGCCGACCACCCTCCAGCGGTGGTGGCCAGCTGCCAGCATTTGATGAGTGAGTGGGGGTGTTTTTGTTAATTTTCAATATTTTATTATAGAGGTGTTTAGCTAAATCAACAAACCTAGGGGGGTGGTTTTGTTAATTTTCAAATCCTACCTCATAATAACCACCCAACTCAATTTTTTCAAAAATCCTACCCAAAATAATAAAACACACCTTATGAAATTTGTTGAATTACATATATGATGTGTAGAGTCACTTTCAAGGCTGCTTCACCTGTACACTAAATGCTTGCTTGTTGGCATTTTGTTAAGTATTATAGATTATTTGATCATTTATGAGAATTAATTTTTTAACAGATCTAATGCTATCTATTTGTTTGTAGATTGGCAAATCGCAGTTACTAGTTACTTGGCAGAGAACTAAGGTCTGACCAGGATGCAGAACACTGACTTGCCCAATGAGGGAAACAAATTTCAAGTCCGGAAATTGGAGATCACAGACAAAAGCAAGGGTTTCATAGAGTTGTTGCAACAACTAAGTGTTTGTGATTCCGTATCTGACAAGCAATTTGAAGAGCGATTTCAAGAACTGAGTTCCTATGGTGATGACCATATTGTTTGTGTGATTGAGGATGATCATTCTGGGAAAATTATTGCAACTGGGAGTATGTTCATTGAAAAAAAGTTTCTGAGAAATTGTGGAAAAGTTGGGCATATTGAAGATGTTGTGGTTGATGCCGGTGCACGAGGAATGCAATTAGGAAAGAAGATAATCAAATTCCTTACAAACCATGCTCATGATATGGGGTGTTACAAGGTAATTCTTGATTGCAGTGTTGACAATAAAGCATTCTACGAGAAATGTGGTTTCAACGAGAAAGAAATTCAGATGGTTCAGTACTTTGTTTAAGAAATAATTTTATTGATGTTATTCTTTACCATTGAATTAACTAACCAGAGAAGGTACAATAAATTGATATTTTACTCTTTTTTTTTTTTTTTTTTTTTTTTTAAATGAATGTTGAATTCCCATGTGTATGTGTTTGATGGCGGCACACTCAATGGTGCTTGTAAACTTGTCCTGTAACCTGATTAAAACTGAGAGTGCTCTTATAGACCTCGCCCATACGATTGACTCAAAGTCGATTTGGAAATGGCTATCTCCATCGTACGTGTGTTAATGCAACTTTGAGATGTGATCTACCTCATTAATTTGGGGTTTATTTCATTTATACCATGTGAGATCGTTTACTATTAAATGCAATCCTTGTTGGGGGTTTTCTGATAGTTTTATATGGGAATTTTTGATATTAGGGGTAGGGGGTTGATAATCTTAGAAGGGTGTACAATACTTTTCAATAATAGTAGATTCGTTTTATATTAAACAATCTCACGGAGAAATAAGGAGATTAAACCTCATTAATTGGTGTAATTTTTTTTATTGTTTGTGGATTATGGGCATTTCCTCTCAAAGCAAGATATTGGTTTTCATCCCAGGAGGCTCTTTTATTGGTGATTAGATGAAATATGTTAAGGCTTGAAGCAGTTGATAGTACCATTACCACCCAACAAAACAGTAAACAGCATGTTCCCGAAATGGTAAGTGTCACCTGCTTTCATAAATTCCAGATTTCTACCTTTAAATTAACACTGTTAAAGACCAAATTTGTCATTAGCTATATTTTAAAACACCCAAGATCCAAAAACTTTGAACAAATCAGAATCCAAACAACACAAAACTCAAATCAATCCGAATTAATAAAACTCAAAATAAATGTTAATAATATATTGGATCGAAATTTTTAATGATATAATCCACCCCAAGCCTCACAAAAGCCATGGCCACCATTGCTGCCGCATCCACCATCTCAAAACTCATCCAAATTCTTCTCATAATCCTCCTTTCCTTCACCCTCACCTCTGCAAAATCCAACCACTTCTCCAAAACCCTTTTCCCAAAATCTCTTGGCCTCAAAAAGCAAAAGCTCAGCCACCTCCACTTCTACTACCACGACATTGTCGGCGGCAAAACCCCAGCGTCGTTCGTGTCAGGAGGCCACCATGACCAACAAACACCCACTCTCTTCAGCCTAGATGCTAACAACACACAACTCAAATCAAGCTATTGGTTGTCTCAATCAAGCAACACCCACCCTCTTTGTGTAATTTTTTTGTTGTTTTTATGTTCTGGTAACAAAAATTCTTGGTCATGTTTCTATTGAGTTTGTTGATGAAGATCTAAGTTTATTTATTTTGTTGATGAAGTTAGTTTAACGTGGAGTTGATGAAGTTGTAAATAGATTTGTTTAATTTTGTTGATTGGTGAGGACTGAGGAGTTATTGCGTTTGATGAAGCTGAAATGAAAGGGATAGATCAAAAAAATGAAGAGCGAAAGTGATTTGGTAGGTCGTCGATCGATCGCAGGCTAAAGAATCTAATTTTACATATTTCTCTTTTCTTTTACCTTGGTTACTAAGGGTGTGTTTTTGTATATAATTTTTTTTTTTTTTTTTTTTTTTTTTTTTTTTTTTTTGTCTTGGAAGTTTGTGAGAAAACAATAAAATGATCTTTATGCCAAGGGGAGTAGAAGAAGATGAGATGGGAGGAGGGATGAAGAAGAAGAAGAAGAATATGGAAGGCAGTTTGGTAATAGCAGAGAAGGGTATGTGGAGAGTAGTTTGCTAATAGCATCGTTTGTATTTGTGTCTGAACCTACCGTCATTAACAGTGTTATTGTAAGGATCGAAATAGATTTGTGAAATCAGGGTGGTGAAACTTGTTTTTTCACTAAACCTTGGGTGGGAAACATCGTTTACTCCTCAACAAAATTACATCTCGTTTAAGTTTCTTTTGCTTCTTTGGATTCATGGTATAGGAAATGAGATTCACATTTGTACTTACTTTCTACACTCGGGGATGATATGGGGATAAATGCATCGATATTTATAACTACTTACAAATCCCAAGTGTCCCAACCTTTTTCAAGAGTAGAGCTTGAAACATCATATTAACTTACATTTATTTTTTAATTAAATCTGTTAATAAATTTTTATTTTAATGTTGGATAATAACTTAATTATTAAAATTTTACATCCTTAAAAAGAATGTTTATTTAAAACGTTACAAAAAAAAAAAAAAAAAGTTTTTAGTTAATATTATTTTAAATCAATCATAATTTAAAGATTTTTAAGAGTAAATTACCCAGGTTGGTTGAAAAGCGGGAGACCTGTTTCACAAACCAACAGTCACAATCACCTCTTCAAGAATAAAAAAGAAAACCTGTCGTTTGGAGTCAGGGGACACGTGGCAAATGCGATGGCTACATGCTCAAACCCAGGAAACGACCAAAAGCACCCCAACCAACCTCTTCGTTCTCTTTGCACCAACTCCAAATTTTCCTCATCCCTCCTCTAAAACCCTAATTGTTTTTTAGTTGAATTCTTAGAAGAAATTTAGGATTATATATACTTTTTATTCATTGTTTGTATAGCTTCAATTGTATGATATAATTTTAGATATATAGAAATGACTTCGAGTTTACACCAATGGGAATCCGACCCGCTCTTTTCAGCAGCCGAAGTGGTTCAAGACTCAGCCGACAGGTCGGTTTTTTTTTTTTTTCTTTTTTAGTTTCAAATTTCTTTTCGCTTTTTTACATATAGCAAAATGTACAAATGCTTTTTTTATTTAGCTCATTTGTTATAGATTTTTTTCTTTGGGGAAATATCAAACAGACAGACCTCTGCTTAGGAATTTTATGAAGCTTGAGAAAAATTCTTTGCTGATTTTTGAAATTTGTAGCTTTTGTTTGTATTTTTTGTTATGCTCAATCAGGAATCTTCTTTTGAAGGGACTTGATGTGTATAAATTTTGAAGAATGAGAAGGTTTATCCATGTTGTTGTTTTGAAAATAATATTTTTTATGTGTATTTTTCGAAGGAGAGAGTTTAAATTTTTGTAGCTTCTTTTTGTTTTGACCATAAAAGTTAAATCAGCTGCATTTTTAAGCTGTGTATTTCTAAGTTAGGCACAAGATATAGTTTTAACATTCTTACTTTGAAGTGTTTGATAGTGTTTTCATTGGCTCATTTGATGGCGCTGTAGAATAATATTTTCACACTTTCAAATGCTAGTACAGGTTTTTCCGTTCTTTAATTATGTTACTTTTTTGGAAGTTATACTGATTTGGTTGGTCATTTGCTCATATGGTACTCTTGAATCACTTTTAAACATAAGGTTGTGGGTTTTATATTTAGGATGGAATCAATATATCGTCTTCTTTTGCATGAGCAAAGTCTTGTTCAAGGAGACCATCAAGACCAAAGGTTTCTTTCTTCCATAGATTATCATATGCGTGATCTGGCAACTATACTTGAAACAACAAAGTGGCAGGTATTAACCGATGTCAAACTTTGAATTTTTCATTTTGTTTATAGTTATCTTATCAGGGTTGTTTCTCTAATTAGTTGGAAGACTTTGAAAGAGCAGTCAGCTCGTCAGCTATGATCGACAAATCTCGAATGATGGAGGATGTGATTTCTAGACATAAGCAATTTATTGGAGCCATTAGGGAACAAATAAATCAAGTGGAGAAAAGCTTAGTGGACCCATCAATGGGGAAATTCTTGAGAAACTCTGAGTGGGTTAACTTAAATAAACAAGATAGAGATGGGTTGGCATTATTTCTTTCAGGAGGAAATCCCATTGACCCTTTCGGTCATTCTGATCATGAAGATAGTAGTATTTTGAAAAGATTTCTTGATCCGAACACAGCATCCAGTTCAAAAGATGCTGGGATCAATGAGCATGAAAGCAAAGAAACTGAGAAATTGAAGATGAATGGGATCCATGCTGGTCCTTATTATGGTTCAGTAAAGGAGAATAACTTGAGAAATGTAGGTTCCCATTATTCTGCAAGATCTGGTTTAGATGCACTAGATTCTCTTCAAGCAACCTCATGTAGCAGACATAATGAAGATGAGAATTGGGATCTGGAAGCTAATGAGGTCGAACCTAAAAGCTTCTTCCTTGAGAATAAGATGAGAGGACGCAGCAGCAGAATCTTTGGATACTTGAATTATCTATGGACTGCATATGAGAGTAGATTAAGTAGGAATTACACAAAGCGGTTGAAAGATGGAGAAGAAGAAAGGAATTCCCCATCATGCATTGATGTTCCTTATGCTGGTCAGGTAATCTTTGTGGATCCATGCTAATGCTTGAATCCAACAAAAACTAATCATTAAATAGGAAGTGTATAATTAGTGCAAGGTTGAAGAAAAGGTAATACACATTGTCCAAAATTATGTATACATCAAATGTACTTAGGTCCCTTTTGCGGTTATCTATTTTTTTTTTCTTATCAAAAAAAAAAAAAAAAAAAAAAACTTTTCTCTGAATTTCAATCTGTCTATAGTCTTTTTACCTCCTGAATAATTTAAGATCATAGGTGTGTCTCCCAAAATCTCTCTATTGAGTCTAAGAGTCATTCACCACTGCATGCAAATAACTATAGCAACATGGGGGCATGAATAGAAGAGCTGTTATGTTTAGGTATAATATGCTAGATAATCTATTTCATCTGCCATTCATTAGCTATAATTTGCTAGATAATCATATTTTAATTCTGCCTAACGGTGTTACCAGGAGACAAAAACTTCTAATTGTTTTTATAATTGGTTTATCTTCTCATGGCTTTAGATGCTTAATGTTGTCTTTCTCTTTAATAGGGATGGCGTAGGGGAATAAGTTTAGCTTCCAGAGACAGCTGCTTCCAGTTATGCTCTGGGTTCTTGGCAAACCCTATGCACCTCTGTGCCAGGCTTGGGGCATGTGAAGCAATATATGAAAGATTTCCCAATCAAGTTCATCCTAATAGAAGTTCTATACAATGGATACTGGCAGTGCTGGTTATACTCACAATTTTGGGTAAGCACATCTATAGATATAGGTTTTTTTTTACACAATAACATATAATGATTATTTTTTTTTTGGGTAGTCTGTATAATGATTATTAGTATGTCCACATCGTGAAAATGCTTATGCTGTGTTTTGAAATGCAGAAATCAGTTGTAATACTAGATTCTCAGCACTAAATCTGATTTCTCAGCACTAAATCTGATTTTATCATCTGAAATTTGTGCATGAAATGTTCTATTTAGAAATTAACGGATGCCAGTGGCAAAATAAATCAGAAGACTTTCTCTGCTTTGCATAAGAATTTTTTAAGGTTTTTACTTGCTAGTATTGTTGCTCAAGGCTGGATAATTTTAGTTCAATCTTGAAGATCTGATTGAATGGTTGAAAATCTATCTGGTTTTGGGCCTTTAACAATGAACTCATGCAGTAGAGAACAGTCTATATTGGTCATTGTGGAATCAATTCCTCCTCATAATATATTAATTGAAATCTAAATCTAAAACATACAATTTAGCAAGATATATGTACCTTGCTGTAAAAGGTACAATTATTCCTTAGAAAGGGATACTTACATACGTGCATGCATGCATACATGGCCAACTATGGCTATTATCTCAATGAGAAGTAATTTAATGTCAACATCCATCAGCATACTTTTGAAAACTTTCTTTGCCAATTTGCATTCAATTTGCCAAAGAAATGTTTTATTTTTTTAAATTAAAATTACGAATAGGAAAGTCATGATCTTAGACTAGACGATTCAAATGTGCTTGCCATGTCCACAAATGATGCATTCGTGCTTTGTGTCGTGTGGTGTTTAATTTTGAGTAGGTAGGCCTATCATGCTCCAGTGGTATGATATTATCATGTATGTCATGCTTGTGTCATAACAGGTTTCATGTTTTTCTCTTCACATTTTTTTTATTCTGTAAAACTCCTAAAATATTTCTCATATTAGTTAGATGATCCCATAGCAGTCATCTTTATTTGATTGGGTGAGCTCTGTAATGAAATCTCTAAAATCAGTTTCGTTTGCAAGTATTGATTGAAAACCATGTAAAAAGAAGAATTATAATCCAAATGGATTATACATAAGACTCGCATAAATGATAATTTCACTTCATATTCATCTTCAAAAGGAGGAGACTTACCCAAAACAAAGTATCTTGTTGACTCCAACCCCCGAAAAACCTTTCTTTGTGCAAGTAAGAGAAAGGAAAGTTATAGTTTGCAAGTAGAATGGATTAACAATAGACATTCTTTGGAGACTCTGAGTGAGTTATTCAGCATAATGCTGAATTCTTAGTATGATAGAGCATCATATTTGTTTTCTCTTTATTTATGTATTTGATTATCCTTTGTCAGGAATCAGATGGAAAAATAAAGTTAATATTTCTATTTTTTCTTCTTGCAGGTATACTGGTTTCCCGGGTTGTGTAAACACGTATGTCAATAGTTGCATTTTGCCATTGCTGCACTTATAAATCGTTGTGAAGCTTCAGAAGGGAGGAACATTGATGATTCTCCTACATTGACCCTCATATAATTGCTCAGGTGTGAAAATATGCATTACTGATCATCTAACTATAGTTGTTTATTTTGCGAGCCTTCCACAGATTTAATTAAAAACCTTCTTTCAGCGGTTGCCTATCCCTAATTGTTTCTGCTAGTTCTTGAGCATTTAGCAGATTGTCACTAATGTCGTGTTGCATAGTAATAAAGAAATTCTGGGTTCTGCTAGAAGTAGCTATCATTTCATGCGTTTGGAAGGAACATTTACATTGAATGTTAATTCATTTTTTTAGCCAAAAGAAAGAAAGAAAGAAAAAAGCCATGCATAAATGGTATGTCCATGTTCTTTTTTTTTTGTGTTTGCTATATTACCACTTTATTTCATGGCTAATATATAAGTTATGCCATTATCTTCAAGCATTACAGTAGTTGAGTAATTGGGTTGCCATTTGGATGGTTTAATGATAAATGTGCCAGTGCTTGTTTCATGCATGCTAAGTTGAAAGATTAAGATTTTGTCAATTTTTTATTTTTTTATTTTTAATAGATAAAAGTAAACGGTTAAGCAGTTATTTCGGGAAATCATTTTTACATCTTTAGTATTTGGGCTTTAATTGTATATAACACTTATGGGAGCCAAGACTTTTTCATTCTATGTTATGCATCAATTATTCTCTTATTGGCATGTTTATTTTGCCGGCTAAACGGGAATGCCCATTCCTTGTTTACTTTAATCTCATGTTGGGGAGAATCATATTCCATAGGATTAGGAATGACCATTCCCCTAAAAATGGGGGAATATAATTATAATCATTCCTCCCAAATTTGAGAGCAATTGGCATTCTAGGGGTATGGATTGCATGAAATTTCTTCCTGCCCTCGGTTTTTTTTTCTTCCAATTGTTACTCTTAAAGCAATTTATTTAAAATTTAATTATTTTATAATTTATTGAGTTAAATTAAAATATTAACAAAATTAATTTACTAATTTTGACCCTACCGGTGCAACCACCACATAATTGTTGCGTGACCGTCATAGGAATCACGCTACTTGGTGTCATTGTCATTGCGTGAGAGATCGGCAACATGAAGTGTGGGTAGATTTCAGCCGTTGGATAATGGTAATCTGTTAATAAATTTTATTTTAATTGGATAATAACTTATATTAAAATTTTACATCCTTAAAAAGAATTTATTTAAAACGTTACAAAAAAAAAAAAAAAAAGTTTTAGTTAATTATTTTAAATAATCATAATTTAAGATTTTTAAGAGTAAATTACCAGGTTGGTTGAAAAGCGGGAGACCGTTTCACAAACCAACAATCACAGTCACCTCTTCAAGAATAAAAAGAAAACCTGTCGTTTGGAGTCAGGGGACACGTGGCAATGCGATGCAATGCTCAAACCAGGAAACGACCAAAAGCACCCAACCAACCTCTTCGTTCTCTTTGCACCAACTCCAAATTTTCCTACCTCTCTAAAACCCTAATTGTTTTTTAGTTGAATTCTTAGAAGAAATTTAGGATTATATATACTTTTTATTCATTGTTTGTATAGCTTCAATTGTATGATATAATTTTATATATAGAAATGACTTCGAGTTTACACCAATGGGAACTCGACCCGCTCTTTTCGCAGCCGAAGTGGTTCAAGACTCAGCCGACAGGTCGTTTTTTTTTTTTTTAGTTTCAAATTTCTTTTCCGTTTTTACATATAGCAAAATGTACAATGCTTTTTTATTTAGCTCATTTTATAGATTTTTTTTTTGGGGAAATATCAAACAGACAGACCTCTGCTAGGAATTTTAGAAGCTTGAGAAAATTCTTTGCTGATTTTTGAAATTTGTAGCTTTGTTTGTATTTTTTGTTATGCTCAATAGGATATCTTTTGAAGGACTTGAGTGTAAAATTTGAAGAATTGAGAGTTATCCATGTTGTTGTTTGAAAATAATTTTTATGTGTATTTTTCGAAGGAGAGAGATTAAATTTTTGTAGCTTCTTTTTGTTTTGACCATAAAAGTTAAATCAGCTTCATTTTTAACTGTGTATTTCTAAGTTAGGCACAAGATATAGTTTTAACATTCTTACTTGAAGTGTTGATAGTGTTTTCAATGGCTCATTTGATGGTGCTGTAGAAATATTTGCACACTTTCAAATGCTAGTACAGTTTTCCGTTCTTTAATTATGTTACTTTTTGGAAGTTATACTGATTTGGTTGGTCATTTGCTCATATGGTACTCTTGAATCACTTTTAAACATAAGGTGTGGTTTTATATTTAGGATGGAATCAAATATCGTTTCTTTTGCATGAGCAAAGTCTTGTTCAAGGGGACCATCAAGACCAAAGGTTTCTTTCTTCCATAGATTTCATATGCGTGATCTGGCAACATACTTGAAACAAACAAGTGGCAGGTATAACCGATGTCAAACTTGAATTTTTCATTTTGTTTATAGTTATCTCATCGGTGTGTTTCTCTAATTAGTTGGAAGACTTTGAAAGAGCAGTCAGCTCGTCAGCTATGATCGACAAATCTCGAACGATGGAGGATGTGATTTTCGACATAAGCAATTTATTGGACCATTAGGGAACAAATAAATCAAGTGGAGAAAAGCTAGTGGACCCATCATGGGGAAATTCTTGAGAAACTCTGAGTGGGTAACTTAAACAAACAAGATAGAGATGGGTTGGCATATTTCTTCAGGAGGAAATCCCATTGACCCTTTCGTCATTCGATCATGAAGATAGTAGTATTTTGAAAAGATTTCTTGATCCGACACAGCATCCAGTTCAAAAGATGCTGGGATCAATGAGCATGAAAGCAAAGAAACTGAGAAATTGAAGATGAATGGGATCCTGGGTCCTTATTATGGTTCAGTAAAGGAGAATAACTTGAGAAATGTAGGTTCCCATTATTCGCAAGATCTGGTTTAGATGCACTAGATTCTTTCAAGCAACCTCATGTAGCAGACATAATGAAGATAGAATTGGGATCTGGAAGCTAATGAGGTCGAACCTAAAAGCTTCTTCTTGAGAATAAGATGAGAGGACGCAGCAGCAGAATCTTGGATACTTGAATTATCTATGGACTGATATGAGAGTAGATTAAGTAGGAATACACAAAGCGGTTGAAAGATGGAGAAGAAGAAAGGAATTCCCCATCATGCATTGATGTTCCTATGCTGGTCAGGTAATCTTTGTGGATCCATGCTAATGCTTGAATCCAACAAAAACTAATCATTAAATGAAGTGTATAATTAGTGCAAGGTTGAAGAAAAGGTAATACACATTGTCCAAAATTATGTTAACATCAATGTACTTGGGCCTTTGCGGTTATCTATTTTTATTTTTTTTTTTCTTATCAAAAAAAAAAAAAAAAAAAAAAACTTTCTTCTGAATTCAATCTGTCTATAGTCTTTTACCTCCTGAATAATTTAAGTATCCTAGATGTGTCTCCCAAAATTCTCTATGGTAAGAGTCATTCAAACACTGCATGCAAATAACTATAGCAACATGGGGCATGTAAGAAGAGCTGTTTGTGTTAGGTATAATATGCTAGATAATTATTTCAACTGCATCATTAGCTATAATTTGCTAGATAATATATTTTAATTCTGCCTAACGGTGTTACCAGGAGACAAAAACTTCTAATTGTTTTTATTGGTATCTTCTCATGGCTTTAGATGCTTAATGTTGTCTTTTCTTTAATAGGGATGGCGTAGGGGAATAAGTTTAGCTTCCAGAGACAGCTGTTCCAGTTATGCTCTGGGTTCTTGGCAAACCCTATGCACCTCTGTGCCAGGCTTGGGGCATGTGAAGCAATATATGAAAGATTCCCAATCAAGTTCATCCTAATGAAGTTCTATACAATGGATACTGGCAGTGCTGGTTATACTCACAATTTGGGTAAGCACATCTATAGATATAGGTTTTTTTTTACACAAAATATAATGATTTTTTTTTTTGGGTAGTCTGTATAATGATTATTAGTATGTCCACATCATGAAATGCTTATGCTGTGTTTTTTAGATGAAATATGTTAAAGGCTTGAAGCAGTTATTACCACCCAACAAAAGAGTAAACCACATGTTCGCGAAATGGATAAGTGCCCACTTTCATAAATTCCAGATTTCCACCTTCAAGTTAACACTGTCTGTTTGTTTCTTTTAACAGTTCAAGGCCAAATTTGTCATTAACTATATTTTAAAACACCCAAGATCCAAAAACTTTAAACAAATCAGAATCCAAACAACACAAAACTCAAATCAATCCAAATTAATAAAACTCAAAATAAATGTTAATAATATATTAGATCGAAATTTTTAATGATATAATCCACCCCAAACCTCACAAAAGCCATGGCCACCATTGCTGCCGCATCCACCATCCCAAAACTCATCCAAATTCTCCTCATAATCCTCCTTTCCTTCACCCTAACCTCTGCAAAATCCAACCACTTCTCCAAAACCCTTTTTCCAAAATCTCTTGGCCTCAAAAAGCAAAAGCTCAGCCACCTCCACTTCTACTGCCACGACATTGTCGGCGGCAAAACCCCAGCGTTGTTCGTGTCACGAGGCCGCCATGACCAACAAACACCCACTCTCTTCAGCCTAGATGCCAACAACACACAACTCAAATCAAGCAATTGGTTGTCTCAATCAAGCAACACCCACCCTCTTTGTGTAATTTTTTTGTTGTTTTTATATTCTGGTAAAAAAAATTCTTGGTCATGTTTCTATTGAATTTGTTGATGAAGATCTAAGTTTATTTATTTTGTTGATTAATCCGGAGTTGATGAAGTTAGTTTAACGTGGAGTTGATGAAGTTGTAAATAGATTTGTTTAATTTTGTTAAGGAGTTATTGCATTTGATGAAGCTGAAATGAAAGGGATAGATCAAAAAAATGAAGAGCGAAAGTGATTTGGTAGGTCGTCGATCGATCGCAGGCTAAAGAATCTATTTACATATTTCTCTTTTCTTTTACCTCGGTTATTAAGGGTTGTTTTTGTATATAATTTTTTTTTTCTTGAAGTTTATTGAGAAAACAAGTAAAATGATCTTTATGCCAAGGGGAGTAGAAGAAGATGAGGATGGGAGGAAGAAGAAGAAGAATATGGGAAAGCAGTTTGGTAATAGCAGAGAAGGGGATATATGGAGAGCAGTTTGGTAATGGCATCGTTTGTATTTGTGTCAAAACCTAACCGTCACTAACAGTGATACTTTAGGGGTGAGAATCAGGGGTGAAAACATCGTTTACTCCTCAACAAAATTACATCTCGTTTAAGTTTCTTTTGCTTCTTTGGATTCATGGTATAGGAAATGAGATTCACATTTGTACTTACTTTCTACACTCGGGGATGATATGGGAATAAATAATGCATCGATATTTATAACTACTTACAAATCCCAAGTGTCCCAACCTTTTTCAAGAGTAGAGCTTGAAACATCATATTAACTACATTTATTTTTAATTAAATCTGTTAATAAATTTTTATTTTAGTTGGATAATAACTTAATTATTAAAATTTTACATCCTTAAAAAGAAGTTTATTTAAAACGTTACAAAAAAAAAAAAAAAAAAAGTTTTTAGTTAAATTATTTTAAATCAATCATATTAAAGATTTTTAAGAGTAAATTACCCAGGTTTGTGAAAAGCGGGAGACCTGTTTCACAAACCAACAGTCACAATCACCTCTCAAGAATAAAAAAGAAAACCTGTCGTTTGGAGTCAGGGGACACGTGGAAATGCTCAAACCCAGGAAACGACCAAAAGCACCCCAATCAACCTCTTCGTTCTCTTTGCATAACTCCAAATTTCATCCCCCTGTAAAACCCTAATTGTTTTTTAGTTGAATTCTTAGAAGAAATTTAGGATTATATATACTTTTTATTCATTGTTTGTATAGCTTCAATTGTATGATATAATTTTAGATATATAGAAATGACTTCGAGTTTACAACAATGGGAATCCGACCCGCTCTTTTCAGCAGCCGAAGTGGTTCAAGACTCAGCCGACAGGTCGGTTTTTTTTTTTTTTTTTTTTAGTTTCAAATTTCTTTTCGCTTTTTACATATAGCAAAATGTACAAATGCTTTTTTTATTTAGCTCATTTTTTATAGATTTTTTTTTGGGGAAATATCAAACAGACAGACCTCTGCTTAGGAATTTACGAAGCTTGAGAAAATTCTTGCTGATTTTTGAAATTTGTAGCTTTTGTTTGTATTTTTTGTTAATGCTCATCAGGAATCTTCTTTTGAAGGGACTTGATGTGTATAAATTTTGAGAATCCATGTTATTGTTTTGAAAATAATCTTTTTAGGTATTTTTCGAAGGAGAGAGATTAAATTTTTGTAGCTTCTTTTTGTTTTGACCATAAAATTAAATCCGCTTCATTTTTAAACTGTGTATTTCTAAGTTAGGCACAAGATTAGTTTTAACATTCTTACTTTGAAGTGTTTGATAGTGTTTCATGGCTCATTTGATGGCGCTGTAGAATAATATTTCACACTTTCAAATGCTAGTACAGGTTTTTCCGTTCTTAATTATGTTACTTGTTTGGAAGTATACTGATTTGGTTGGTCATTTGCTCATATGGTACTCTTGAATCACTTTCAAAATAAGGTTGTGGTTTATATTTAGGTGGAATCAAATAATCGTCTTCTTTTGCCTGAGCAAAGTCTTGTTCAAGGAGACATCAAGACCAAAGGTTTCTTTCTTCCATAGATTATCATATGCGTGATCTGGCAACCATACTTGAAACACAAAGTGGCAGGTATTAACCGATGTCAAATTTGAATTTTTCATTTTGTTTAAGTTATTATCAGGGTGTTCTCTAATTAGTTGGAAGACTTTGAAAGAGCAGTCAGCTCGTCAGCTATGATCGACAAATCTCGAATGATGGAGGATGTGATTTCTAGACATAAGCAATTTATTGGAGCATTAGGGAACAAATAAATCAAGTGGAGAAAAGCTTAGTGGACCCATCAATGGGGAAATTCTTGAGAAACTCTGAGTGGGTTAACTAAATAAACAGATAGAGATGGGTTGGCATTATTTCTTTCAGGAGGAAATCCCATTGACCATTTCAGTCATTTGATCATGAAGATAGTAGTATTTTGAAAAGATTTCTTGATCCGAACACAGCATCCAGTTCAAAAGATGCTGGGATCAATGAGCATGAAAGCAAAGAAACTGAGAAATTGAAGATGAATGGGTCCATGTGGTCCTTATTATGGTTCAGTAAAGGAGATAACTTGAGAAATGTAGGTTCCCATATTCTGCAAGATCTGGTTTAGATGCACTAGATTCTCTTCAAGCAAACTCATGTAGCAGACATAATGAAGATGAGAATTGGGATCTGGAAGCTTTGAGATCGAACCTAAAAGCTTCTTCTTGAGAATAAGATGAGAGGACGCAGCAGCAGAATCTTGGTACATTGAATTATCTATGGACTGCATATGAGAGTAGATTAAGTAGGAATTACACAAAGCGGTTGAAAGATGGAGAAGAAGAAAGGAATTCCCCACATGCATTGATGTTCCTAGGTCAGGTAATCTTTGTGGATCCATGCTAATGCTTGAATCCAACAAAAACTAAATTAAATAGGAAGTGTATAATTAGTGCAAGGTTGAAGAAAAGGTAATACACATTGGCAAAATTATGTATACATCAAATGTACTTAGGGCCTTGCGGTATCTATTTTTTTTTCTTATCAAAAAAAAAAAAAAAAAAAAAACCTTTCTTCTGAATTTCAATCTGTCTATAGTCTTTACCTCCTGAATAATTTAAGTATCATAGGTGTGTCTCCAAAATCTCTCTATTGAGTAAGAGTCATTCAACACTGGCATGCAAATAACTATAGCCACATGTGGGCATGTAATAGAAGAGCTGTTATGTGTTAGGTATAATATGCTAGATAATCTATTTCAATCTGCATTCATTAGCTATAATTTGCTAGATAATCATATTTTAATTCTGCCTAACGGTGTTACCAGGAGACAAAAACTTCTAATTGTTTTTATAATTGGTTTATCGGCTTTTAGATGCTTAATGTTGTTTTCTCTTTAATAGGGATGGCGTAGGGGAATAAGTTTAGCTTCCAGGACAGCTGCTTCCAGTATGCTCTGGGTTCTTGGCAAACCCTATGCACCTCTGTGCCAGGCTTGGGGCATGTGAAGCAATATATGAAAGATTTCCCAATCACGTTCATCCTAATCGAAGTTCTTACAATGGATACTGGCAGTGCTGGTTATACTCACAATTTTGGGTAAGCACATCTATAGAAATAGGTTTTTTTTACACATAAACATATAATGATAATTTTTTTTTTTTTTTTTTGGGTAGTCTGTATAATGATTATTAGTTGTCCACATCGTGAAAATGCTTATGCTGTTTTGAAATGCAGAACAGTTGTAATACTAGATTCTCAGCACAAATCTGATTTCTCAGCACTAAACTGATTTTATCATCTGAAATTTGTGCATGAAATGTTCTATTTAGAAATTAACGATGCCAGTGGCAAAATAAATCAGAAGACTTTCCGCTTTGCATAAGAATTTTTAAGGTTTTTACTTGCTAGTATGTTTGCTCAAGGTGGATAATTTTAGTTCAATCTTGAAGATCTGATTGATGGTTGAAAATCATCTGGTTTTGGGCCTTAACAATGAATCATGCAGTAGAGAACAGTCTATAGTGTCATTGTGGAATCAATTCCTCCTCATAAATAATTGAAATCTAAATCTAAAACATACAATTTAGCAAGATATATGTACCTTGCTGTAAAGGTACAATTATTCCTTAGAAAGGGATACTTACATAAGTGCATGCAGCATCATGGCCAACTATGGTATTATCTCAATGAGAAGTAATTTAATGTAACATCCATCAGCATACTTTTGAAAACTTTCTTTGCCAATTTGCATTCAATTTGCCAAAGAATGTTTTATTTTAAATTAAAATTACAATAGGAAAGTCATGATCTTAGACTAGACGATTCAAATGTGCTTGCCATGTCACCAAATGATGCATTCGTGCTTTGTGTTGCGTGGTGCTTAATTTTAAATAGGCAGGCCTATTGTGCTCTCCAGGGTATGATATTATCATGTAGTCATGCTTGGTCATAACAGGTTTCATGTTTTTCTCTTCACATTTTTTTTATTCTGTAAAACTACTAAAATCTCCATATTAGTTAGATGATCCATAGCAGTCATCTTTATTTGATTGGGTGAGATCTGTAATGAAGTCTCTAAAATCAGTTCGTTTGCAAGTATTGATTGAAAACCATGTAAAAAGAAGAATTATAATCCAAATGGATTATACATAAGACTCGCATAAATGATAATTTCACTTCATATTCATCTTCAAAAGGAGGAGACTTACCCAAAACAAAGTATCATGTTGACTCCAACCCCCGAAAAACCTTTCTTTGTGCAAGTAAGAGAAAGGAAGTTATAGTTGCAAGTAGAATGGATTAAAAATAGACATTCTTTGGAGAATCTGAGTGAGTTATTCAGCATAATGCTGAATTCTTAGTATGATAGAGCATCAATTTGTTTTTCTATTTATGTATTTGATTATCCTTTGTCAGGAATCAGATGGAAAAATAAAGTAATATTTCTATTTCTTCTTGCAGGTATACTGGTTTCCCGGGTTGTGTAAACACGTATGTCAATAGTTGCATTTTGCCATTGCTGCACTTATAAATCGTTGTGAAGCTTCAGAAGGGAGGAACATTGATGATTCTCTACATTGAACCTCAGATAATTGCTCAGGTGTGAAAATATGCATTACTGATCATCTAACTATAGTTGTTTATTTGCGAGCCTTTAACAGATTTATTAAAAACCTTCTTTCAGCGGGCCTATCCCTAATTGTTTCTGCTAGTTCTTGAGCATTTAGCAGATTGTCACTAATGTCGTGTTGCATAGTAATAAAGAAATTCTGGGTTCTGCTAGAAGAGCTATCATTTCATGCGTTTGGAAGGAACATTTACATGAATGTTAATTCATTTTTTTAGCCAAAAGAAAGAAAGAAAGAAAAAGCCATGCCTGAATGGTGTATCCGTTCTTTTTTGTGTTTGCTATATTACCACTTTATTCATGGCTAATAAATAAGTTATGACATTATCTTCAAGCATTACAGTAGTTGAGTAATTGGGTTACCATTTGGATGGAATGATAAATGTGCCAGGCTGTTCATGCATGTAAGTTGAAAGATTAAGATTTGTCTTTTTTTTTTTTTTTTTTTTATAGATAAAAGTAAACGGTTGAAGCAGTTATTTCGGGAAATCATTTTTACATCTTTAGTATTTGGGCTTTAATTGTATATAACACTTATGGGAGCCAAGACTTTTCATTCTATGTTATGCACAATTATTCTCTTATGGCATGTTATTTTGCCGCTAAACGGGAATGCCCATTCCTGTTTACTTTAATTCATGTTGGGGAGAATCATATTCCATAGGAATGAACATTCCCCTAAAAATGGGGGAATATAATTATAATCATTCCTCCAAATTTGAGAGCAATTGGCATTCTAGGGGTATGGATTGCATGAAATTTCTTCCTGCCCTCGGTTTTTTTTTTTTCTTCCAATTGTTACTCTTAAAGCAATTTATTTAAAATTTAATTATTTTATAATTTATTGAGTTAAATTAAAATATTAACAAAATTAATTTACTAATTTTGACCCCACCGGTGCAACCACCACATAATTGTTGCGTGACCGTCATAGGAATCACGCTACTTGGTGTCATTGTCATTGCGTGAGAGATCGGCAACATGAAGTGTGGGTAGATTTCAGCCGTTGGATAATGGTACATGAAATTGACGGAATCAAATTCAAATATGCATTAAAGATTCAAATATTTAAAATTACAACAAAGTCTACATTTCCTTTTCTATATGATTTTTTTTTTTTTTCAAATTACTTATCTTGACAAATAAAATTATAAATCTTTATTTTATTTTTTTTATTACATTTAATATGATTCAGTCGGGAACTTTAAGGAGACAAAGATTTTTTTTTTTAAAAAAAAAGATGTTAATTTTATTCCAAAATTGCTATTTTCCATTTCTTCTCTAAGGGCATCTCCAATGAGGCACCATTTTGCTTTGATCATACACTAAAAGCATTAATAGTATCACACCAAATTTGGTATAATACTATTCATTCACACCAATTTGATGTGATACTATTCATCTATCATAAAACATTTTTTATTTTTTTATTTTATTTAATTTGTATTTATGTTAATTTAATTAATATTTATAATAATAAATTCATAATAATTATATAATTAAAAAAATTATGAAAAATAAAAAACAAAACTTCATTCAATACAAATATTAAATTACAATAACTCAAAATAAGTTAACACAAATTTAAAAACATTAAAATTAAAAGAAATAACAATTTCGGATAGATTAGTTTTGGATTTTTTAAAATCATCAAAATATTAAAAAGAATTAGAACTATTTTGAGATTATTGACTTATTATTGAGTTCTTCTTTACATAATTCTTAATTGCTTAAAGTTATTATTATTTAATAAAGATATCATTTCTAATATTTAATTAATATATACAAAAATAATTAATAAAATAAAGTAATGGTTGATTATTAATAGAAAGAAAAAGAAAAAAAATATTTTAAAAAATATTCTTTTTGATATAATAGATTGAAGATGCAATTGTTACATATACCAAAAACCACACCAATTTGGTGTATGTGGAAGGGGATGGTTTAAGTCTTGAAAATTGAAGTTCTATTTTGAATGGCAGAAACTGTTATTTCATGAACAATAAGAAAATTTTTGTAAAGAATTGAGACAAAAGCCCTAAAGATGGAATACAAACTATTTCCAAGCATACAAATAACTAATCTCATTTACAACAAAATAGTTTTGGTTTACAACCACTCTTAAAACAATATGGAAGATATAAATGGAGGGCGTGTATCATTATTACATGTTTCACCGATAAGTGGTAGAATTTGTAAACCACATTATAAGCTCATACGTGTCCATGTGCAACTCTAATTTTCACATCTACACCTAGCTCTAATCTGTGCACAAGATCAGGATCCATCCCGTTACACAGATGAAAAGGCGATTACAGAAACAATCTACCCTCAATAGATTTACTGCTCGGAGATATTGGGACATTACCTAGTAATATATATGAGCTATACGGCACTTGAAACTATTTCAAGCGATAAAAAAAAATTGAGATTACTTTCAATCAAATTTACATTACAAATCACCATTGCTTCCCTGCTGTTGTATTCTGTAAATATTCACTCGTATTATTGAAGGTTGACCGATTGTAGCTAAGGTGACCCGTCAAGTTGTCTCAAGTTATGAGCCTGATGCTGAAAGCAATAATGGTCTGGTTTTCTCAGATAAGGATTTAGTCAAGTGAAGTCCCTGAAATTAAAAACACAACACAAACATGAGTTAATTGAAAGTGCAGAAGCATCTATCTTAACAAGACTGTTATCCACCCATTAACTCATTTATTTTACGGTTTTCCAAACACATTCCTGTGAATGAAGTATACAACAGGCGACAACTAGTAAACTAACTAGTCTAGGCAGTGAGGACACCCCTTACAAAACTCCGATGCAAGAAATACTTGGAAATAAAATCATGAAAATCAAAACTACTTATATAACAGATTTTCAACAATTATCAACAGAATTTTTCGATAAATCTCTCTCAATGTTTCTCCGCATTGATCGGAGAAAATAACTGTAAATTTACCAACTATAGTCACTTCTCAATCTGCCTGTTCAATTTCTCGGAATCTCCTCTCCCATTCTTTTGCCTCATAGTCTTGCTCAACAAAGTCCCTCTCAGTACTATAAACAATGCGATCCTGTCCGATAACTGTTTTCTGGGCCATATCCCGAGCACTAAGGAGCTGAACAGATTGCATTAAGGGAAAACAAGTTAATGATAAGTAGAGGGGCCTATGGCAAATGATTTTTCTAACATATAGCAAATCCAGTTTTACACTTAACGTAAGTTAAAGAATACAGTAATAGACTGTCATTGAAGTACAAAAACAAAATTTGACACAATATTCACACTCAAGCATACAACAAATTTAAGACAATGAACAGAAATTAATGTGCCTACCTTGCGCTTCAGAGAAACATCTGGCAGTTCAAGGGCTTTAGCATACCGTTCCCTTGCAAGGTTTCTCTTTTCTATCTCAGCATTCTTCTTGAGGTTGAGGAACCACCGGACCAGAGGAATAGCAAAGAAAGAACCAGCATATATCTACAATAACCTCAACTGTTTTAGTAATAACATGACCTCAACTGTAAGAGGGAAAAGAGTTAAAACCTCATTCCTTTTACAATGAGACACTGCATCACACCTGAAGAAGAGGAAAAATGCTCCTGACGAATTGAATAAACCCACTAGGAGTAACAGCAATATCCCTTCATAAAAAGATAAAAGATGGGTCATTACAGCAAGAGGATTAAGAAAAGTACCAAGAAAAGTAATTGGTGTCAGGAGAAACATACTTTAACATGGCTCCGAGAACAATAATTCCAAACAAATTCAACCCACCCAGACCAATAACCATTGCTCTCTCTGACGCATTAGTTTTACTGCAATGTGAAAAATTAACCATGTCATTAACTCAATTAGAAACAATCTTACCTAATAAATTGCCAAAAGAAATAAGCAAAGAACCTGAATTCCCATTTTTTCTCCCTGAAAACCTTCTGAACCCCTCCAACCCAATCAGTCCATCTTCTCCCCACATACTCCTTTCTTCCACTTCTTTGAGAAGAAGCTGTGCGCTGTAAGGATGGAAAGCGATACAAAATATTTCCCTATACAACAAGAAAATCACACAAAATCAACATAGGCAAAATCTTTTTTATGACAGAAAGAAACTTCCACACAGGTGAGGATTCTGCACCATCTTCAGACCTTTTCTTGCTATCATACATATCTAAAGGGAAAAAAAGATAGTTCTCTCTATAACTGTATACTCTGACACACCTCTTCATCTATTTCAGGCTGACCATCAAATCGTAGAAGGACAGGTAAGATGTATGATTCATCGCTCTGCAACCAACAACAAACAAGGTCAAATTAACACAAGAATAATATAAAAGAAAACAGTATGATGCAGTGTAAGAACTGAATGAGCAAACAAATTTCAACGCTAAATTTAAATTTGACTAATTGACAGACACAATTTGTAATATATAACTGTGGGCAACAGAAGCAAATATCATTCTGGATAAAATCTAAGAAATTGAAGACTAGACTCCAGAAGAAAACAAAAATTGAAAAGATGGAAAATACTTTTATACTGAGAAAGGCAAAACCCTAAAAAAAATCAGAGCTTTCAAACACAACCAACCAGAAGCATTCCAAATGGACCAGTTGTTGAATTATGTATCAAATTTCAAATGTCAATTAAATGAAATAAAATTATATCAAAATCCATTAAAAAGTAACCATTCTAAGGATAGGTGATTTATACAACAAAGAAAATATTTACAACGAAAACTGAGAGAGAACATGCTATGAAACTAACATTACGAAATAAAAAGAACAAGATTCAATTTTGAGGGTCGTTACGATATATTAGGAAAATAGAGATATTATTTCCTAGATTGACTGTTAAGATATATTAGGAAAATAGAGAGAGTATTTCCTAGATTGATTTGTGTAAATATGGTAGACTAATATTGTGTGTATACCCTTGATTATTTAGGATCAATTCTTTCCTAATTCATGTAACTTGTACATTGTACAAATTCCCATCTTGCTTGGGGAAATAATCAAGCAACATATTTCACAAACACTGTTGTTTCATGGTATTAGAGTCAGGTTGGTTCTTGGCCTTCTTCTTCTTCTAAATCCATCTATTTCAGAAACCCTAAAACATATCTTTAAAGGAGGCACTCCTCTTTGCTTTTGGGGAGCTTATTTCTCGATTCTCCTGGTTCGTCGGCATCTTCTGGTTCTTCTCAGGCGATTGGTTTCCTCCAATTCTTCCTTCTTGTTGGTGATTCAACTCTGCCAAAGGGTGTTTCTACCGTTTTGGATTTATCTCTCACTTCTCTTGATTACAATAGCAGAAGCATCAAAATCAGGTGACATCAAACCATTCTTCTCTTCTATTTCTAGTTCTCCAACAATTACTACAGTCAAGCTTCAGGATAGTAGTAATTATGCGTCATGGGCTGCTTCAGTAGAGTTATGGTTTATGGGGCAGGGTTATGATGATCACTTAAGTAAAACATCCACTGATATTTCTACTACTGAGAGGGCTAGTTGGGTTAAAGTTGATGCTCAGTTATGTAGTCTCCTTTGGCATTCTTTAGACCCTAAATTGCTTAATTTGTTTCAATGTTGTAAACTTGCTGTAAGGTCTAGACCAAAGCCAAAACTTTGTATACGAATGATGTGCAAAGAATATATAGAGTTGTTTCTGATATTGTCCACCTTTAACAAAATAATCAAGATATGGAGAGCTATTTAGGGCAGATAGAGACTTTAAAAGATCAATTTGATTCCCTAATGCCAGTATCTGATAGTACCATTGAACAAGAGAGACAACGTGACAAATTCTTTATGGTCCTAGCCTTAATCGGACTACGATCCGACCTTGGTTCTGTTCGAGATCAAATTTTAGCTAGCACTACCATACCATCTTTGGAAGATGTATCTGCTCGATTACTGCGTCTTTCTTTAAACCTAGGCGATACTAATGAGGTTGAGACATCTGTATTAGCTGTTCAGGCAAGAAATCAGCAAGGACAAAGTGGTTCTCGAAAGGGAAAAGGAAAGGGATCTAGACCACATTGCACCTATTGTGACAAGAATGGCCACAACCGAGACACTTGTTGGGCTTTGCATGGGAGGCCACCACGTCAATCTTCTAATCGATCCACCGCTCATGTGGCTCAAGCAATTGGAGATGGACTCCTTCCCTTACCCGATGCTAAAGACCAACAACCCAACTCCATTACATTGTCTGGGGCTGATAACAATGAGTATCTTCAATATCAAGCTGTCAAGCAGCAATCATCCTCATCTGGCACCTCCCAAATTGGTAATTCCTTTGCCTATCTGAGCAGGACCTCCTCCATTGGCCCATGGATTTTGGATTCCGGAGCATCTAACCACATTTCTGGTAATAAAAATCTTTTATCTCAAATTACCTCTTCTCCCACTTTATCAAAAATTACTCTTGCTAATGGTTCACAGACTGTGGTCAAAGGGACAGGAGAAGCTCAACCACTTCCATCCATTTCTTTAAACTCAATCTTATTCGCCCCTGAATGTCCACATAATCTAATTTCTATTAGTAAGTTAACCAAATATCTTAACTGTTTTGTCACCCTTTTTGCTGACTCTGTTGTGGTACAAGATCGGAACACAGGTCAGACGATTGGAACAGGACATGAATCACATGGACTGTACCACCTCTCCAATCCAAATTCTCCAGTTGCCTTCACCTTCGTTGCATCTACCGACATTCTTCATAGCCGCCTTGGTCATCCAAGTCTTGCCAAATTTCAGAAATTAGTACCTAGTCTGTCTACATTATCTTTTTTTAATTGTGAGTCATGTCAACTTGGAAAACAAACTAGAGCTTCCTTTCCCAAGCGAGTCAATAATAGGGTCATCTCAATTTTTGATATTGTTCACACAGACATCTGGGGTCCTAGTCGTGTCAGTTCAACTTTGGGTTTCTATTATTTTGTTACTTTTATAGATGACTATTCTCGTAATACTTGGTTATTTTTAATGAAAACTCGTTCGGAGTTATTTTCTATCTTTCAGAATTTTTGTGCTGAGATTCGTAATCAATTTGGTGTTTCTATTAAGATTTTGCGTAGTGATAATGATAGGGAATATCTATCTTCTCCCTTTACTAAGTATATGTCTTCTCAAGGTATTATTCACCACACCTCATATGCCTATACTAGTCAGTAGAATAGGGTCGCCGAACGCAAAAATTGTCATCTTATTGAAACAGCCCGTACCTTACTTATACATCATCATGTTCCTCTTCGATTTTGGGGGGATGCAGTTCTCACCGCCTGTTACTTTATTAACCGTATGCCTTCTTCTGTCTTGCAACATAAGAGTCCTCACTCCATTCTGTTTCCTGGTAAAGACCCATAGCCAATACATTTACAGGTGTTTGGTTGCATTTGCTTTGTTCATGATCACACTCTAGGCAAAGACAAATTACAGCCTAAATCCGTTAAGTGTATCTTCTTAGGATATTCTCATCTCCAGAAAGGTTACCGTTGCTATGACCCAACCACCAACAAATATTTTGTTTCTGCAGATGTAACTTTCTTTGAGACATCTCTATACTTTTCTAAAAACACTATCAATAGCAATCTTATCCCTGCCACCTTACCTATCCCCATCCCTCCTTCCTCTTCGATGGATCGTCCTCCTCTCCAAGTTTATTCTCGTCGTCCTCGTCCTCCTACTAATCCCAACGGTACTTCCCTTCTTGTTACAAGTACCTCAGTCAATCCTGATGACCCATCTCTTGTTCCTCCGTCGCCTGCTCCGGTCATGTCTCCTATAGACGAGGCAACTCCTCCACTTGCCCTTCGCAAAGCTATTCGATCTTCTCGAAACCCACATCCTATTTATAATTTTCTTAGTTATGATCATTTATCTCCATTTTATTCTGCCTTTATTTCAAACCTGTCTTCTATCCCTATACCTAACACTGTTAGCGAGGCAATGGCACATCCAGGGTGGAGAGCTGCCATGATTGAGGAGATGACTGCTCTCGATCATAATGGTACTTAGGAGTTGGTTTCCTTACCGCCAGGCAAGACTGTTGTTGGGTGTCATTGGGTTTACACTGTTAAGATTGGTCCTAATGGCAAAGTTGATCAGTTGAAGGCTGGCCTTGTTGCAAAGAGGTACACTCAGATCTATGGACTCGACTATAGTGATACCTTCTCTCCTGTTGCTAAGATTACTTCGATACGCCTCCTTATCTCTTTAGCGGCCATGTATCAATGGCCTCTTCATCAGTTGGATATAAAAAATGTCTTCTTGCATGGTAAACTTGCCGAGGAAGTGTATATGGAGCAACCGCCAGGGTTTATCGCTCAGGGGGAGTTAGGATTAGTGTGTCGTCTACGCCAGTCTTTATATGGTCTCAAGCAGTCACCTAGAGCATGGTTTGGACAGTTCAGTTCTGTGATTCAACAGTTTGGGATGTCGCGAAGTACAGCTGATCATTCAGTATTTTTCCGCCGTAATGATCATGGTAAATTTATATACTTGGTTGTCTATGTTGATGACATTGTCATAACAGGTAATGACCAAGATGGGATTTCTCAACTGAAGCAGCATCTGTTTAGCCATTTTCAAACCAAGGACTTGGGGAAGCTAAAGTATTTTCTAGGGATTGAGGTAGTACAGTCTAAGGCTGGTATTGCTATATCACAAAGGAAGTATGCCTTGGACATTCTTGAGGAGACAGGTATGTTAGACTGTAAGCCTGTAGATTCTCTTATGGATACCAATGTCAAACTTGTTCTTGGATAGGGGGACCCATTAGAAGACCTTGGAAGGTATCAAAAATTGGTTGTTAAGCTGAATTATCTCACGATCACCATACCAAATATCTTCTTTGCAGTTAGTGTGGTTAGCCAATTTCTCCAGGCCCCATGTAGTGGTCATTGGGATGCAGCAGTTCACATTCTCAAGTATATTAAAGAAGCTCCAGGACAAGGCTTGCTATATGAAAATAGGGGTCATTCTCAAATTGTTGGGTATTCTGATGCTGATTGGGTAGGGTCTTCATTAGATAGACGATCTACTTCTGGATACTATATCATGATTGGAGGTAATCTAATATCTTGGAAGAGTAAGAAGCAAGATGTAGTAGCTAGATCAAGTGCAGAGGCAGAAAATTGGCCTATGGCTCTCGCAACTTGTGAGCTCATCTGGTTGAAACAACTTCTTCAAGAATTGGGGTGTAGTGAAGTGATGAAACTAATATGCGACAATCAGGCTGCTCTGCATATTGCCTCAAATCCAGTCTTTCACAAAAAAACAAAGCATATAGAGGTTGATCGTCATTTTATCCGACAGAAGATTGAATCCCAATGCATTGTCACCAGTTTTGTCAACTCAAATGACCAGCTAGCAGATGTTCTTACTAAGTCTCTCAGAGGTTCCTAAATCGGATACATTTGTAACAAGCTTTGAACATATGACATATATGCTCCAACTTGAGGGGGAGTGTTAAGATATATTAGGAAAATAGAGATATTATTTCCTAGATTGACTATTAAGATATATTAGGAAAATAGAGATAGTATTCCTAGAATGATTTGTGTAAATATGGTAGACTAATATTGTGTGTATATCCTTGATTATTTAGGATCAATTCTTTCCTAATTCATGTAACTTGTACATTGTATAAATTCCCATCTTGCTTGGGGAAATAATCAAGCAACATATTTCACAAACACTGTTGTTTCAAGGGTTAATCAATAGACTTAGTCTATCTTATTGCGTTAAAATAAACATCTACTTCTCTCTGAAAATCATATTAAAGAATATACAAACTTTTAACTATTCCAAATTCAAGAGCAATATAAAAAATTGGCTAACTGTAACAAGCTATAACAATAAAATGCTGTCTATTGGAAAGCTACGTTTGATATAACAAGATCATACCATGGTGCCCCCTGCACTTTGTACATCAAGATATGGAGCAAGTTCTTCAGCTGTAACAACACCACCATTAGATGCTATATACTGTCCAATCTGCACACAAATTTATGCAATTTGCTAAATTGTTAAAATTCCTTTACACATTAACTCATTCAAAAAAAAAAAAAAAAAAAGAATCAATAAATTGTGTCATTAGATCTAATGAAAGCTAAAATAAAACAACCAAAAAAACAATGCAAATTCTGTTTTATCAATGAAACATTATCATTACAACCATTCTCAAACAAGAAACGCCTTCCAAAGACAACAGGTAAATTACTATTGTTCTTTACAGCTGTAGACCTCAATTTAGGCCAAGAATATTAAGTAACAAATAGATCCAGTTTAGCACCTAAAAACAACTACTACTCATTGAGAAGAGGTGAAAGATTCATCGGTCACCAGATTATATTTGATCGCTTTAAATAACAACTGAAGTAGATCACTGTTATATTTTAACTAAATCATGAAGGTGCAGAATAGATATCTTTATGAAATATTACAATGTTATTCAAAAGCACTTGAGACACAAGTATCCATATTAATATGTTGCAACATATCAGAAAATTTGCTTGTTTCCAATACGATTCACTGTGTGTGAAATGAAAAATAATCAATTGCAAAATATAAAGGGTTTCTACAAATAGCTTGTAAGAGAGAGAAGGGAGAGTTTTCAAAAGGCCAGATTAAACAGTGTTACTTTGACAAGGGGCAAGCTAACAGCAAACAAAGGTAAAAATAGCACAACCAATGAATTATTATATATATGTTGCAAGCAACGGACCACTGAATTCAATGCCGAAATATTACCAACTTCCACCTTTCTTCTTCAATTCCTTGATTTGGATCACCATCTCCAAACACAAATGAGAAAATCTGAAAGAAAGCCATTTATTAAGTCAAATTTTCTTTCAAAAATAGGAAGCAACCAGAAAAAACATCAGGCATGATTCAATTTTATACATACAGATTCAACAAAGTTCATTTTGTTGTCATCATCATCGGCACGTACTCGTCGTCTTCTGTAGTAATATGGATCCCAGTACCTTACATGAAATTAGAAGGCAAAACCGCAAAAAGTTACAAAATGTTTGTGACCACATGAAAATAAGGGACTCTTTAGAGAAGATCATGGCCAATGAGGGAGCAGTAAGCACAGAGGGCTGAAGTATTAAAAAAAAAAAAAAAAAAACCCCCACTTTTAGAGTATAAAATTAATTAGACTAGCAATAACTGTTGTGGCCCTTATCACACATAAAACTAAAGCCAACGATAATGGCAGCCAGAACTATCCAAGATAATGTGTTTATATTATCATTGATTAAAACAGTCAAACATGTAAATCATCAGCTTTTCATGGTTTGAAAACAATGCTCAGAATTCTGAACGACCAGAAAGTTTACCAAAACATGTCGAATGGATTGACGTAAAATGTGAATCCCGTATCGTATGATCTGCTTCGCCTTCCACGATTGTCTTCATCACTGTAATCAAGAATTTCACCGTCAATATCTTGCTGTGACAGAACATAAAAAAATAAAATGAAAAACAATCACTCATTCAATTAATAAGAGCACATGGTCAATGTAAAATAACATTTAAAGAGCCAAATTCAAAAGATACCTCCGACTTGAAAGAAGAGCAATTATTGTAGTATAAACAATAACAATTGAAGCTATAAGAGCTGTCCCAAAAGAAACCCTTATTAAATACTCAGCCCCGGCCTGAAAATTACAGAATTCATTAGATTATGACACTAATATAAATTATATGACATTCATTTCTTCTCTTTGAAACAGAATCTCAGCACATTATGTTATGAAATTAATACCTTTGTCTTTTCAACCAAAGGTTCTACTTTTATCCTAAATGACTTGGCAGCAAGTTTTGCACGATAATCCTTTGGAAAAACATACAAGACATCACCTTCATCCGAGACCTGTTAAAACCATCTTGAAAACAATTGCACTCATGAATCAAGAATAAAAATAAATAATAACTAAACAAGTTCCATTTCAAAATCTATAAAAGCAAAAGAATTGCTAAATGCTAATACATGAAAATCAGTTATCAAGTAACAAAATTATTTAGTAAAACCCTTTGCTGTCATTGTGAGAATGACCATAAATCTCATCTAAAGTTTTCAAAGACTTCCCCTAAATTTCATAAAATTTATCAAACATACCCAATTTATTATACTTTTAACTACTGATTTTAATCAAGACACTTGTACATTGTTTTTCATTACTAAGCAAATTTACACTGAAATTTCACCACCCATATTCTCAAAATTGAAGTTACATTTTTCTAAACTAGAAACAATTACAAAATAAATTCGCACTATGACTTGAAATTACCTCCAGGAAACCATCAGCATCAGCGGCAAGAGCTTGGAGAGCCTTTTGAGCTTGAGTCAAAGTAAGCCCAGCTTTACTGGCCACGTCACCAATGGTGACTCTTCTTCCACAAGCATCTACGGCGTCCATGGCCCGCTTTCTAACATCAGACGGCAGCTTATCACTCTCCACAACACTTCCAGGTCTCACTCCAGCGTTTACATCGATGCTTGCTCGAACAACAGGAACAAAAACCCTACGGTTTGGATTTTTCCAAGAAATTCTGGGGAAAACGAGTGTTTGAGTTCTGGAAAAAGAATCGGGAGGCTTTAAATTAAGGGAAGATTTTGAAGTAAAGAGGATAAGGCGAGATTTTGGAGTTAGAGAGAAACATGTTGAGATTGACGCCATTTTCATTTTTTATTTTTGGGAAATTTGGAAGATGAAAATGTTTTTGGTGCCACTCTGCCAGAGATTCTAAAGCTTAAGCCTGGCCAAGCGAAAGAGAGGATGATGTTGCAGGAATTATCGTTGTGCCCTTAGGCCTTTCGTACCACCAAAACGACATCGTATGACACAGACACTCGGTACGCCTCCTTATCTTTTAGCTGCCATGTATCAATGGCTCTTCATCAGTTGGATATTAAAATGTCTTCTTGCATGGTAAACTTGCGGGGAAGTGTATATGGAGCAACCGCCAAGGTTTGTCGCTCAGGGGGAGTCAGGATTGGTGTGTCGTCTACGCCGGTCTTTATATGGTCTCAAGCAGCCACTAGAGCATGGTTTGGACAGTTCAGTTCTGTGATTCAACAGTTTGGGATGTCGCGAAGTACAGCTGATCATTTAGTATTTTTCCGCAGTAATGATCATGGTAAATTTATGTACTTGGCTGTCTATGTTGATGACATTGTCATAACAGGTAACTAAGATGGGATTTCTCAACTGAAGCAGCATCTGTTTAGCCATTTCAAACCAAGGACTTGGGGAAGCTAAAGTATTTCTAGGGATTGAGGTAGTACAGTCTAAGGCTAGTATTGCATATCCACAAAGGAAGTATGCCTTGGCCTTCTTGAGGAGACAAGTATGTTAGACTGTAAGCCTGTAGATCTCCTATGGATCCCATGTCAAACTTGTTCTTGGATAGGGGAGCCATTAGAAACCCTGGAAGGTATCGAAAATTGGTTGGTAAGCTGAATTATCTCACGATCACCATACCAATATCTCCTTTGCAGTTAGTGTGGTTAGCCAATTTCTCCAGCCCCATGTAGTGGTATTGGGCGCAACAGTTCGCATTCTCAAGTATATTAAGAGAGCCCAGGACAAGGCTGCTATATGAAAATAGGGGTCATTCTCAAATTGTTGGGTATTGATGTTGTTGGCAGGGTCTCCATCAGATAGATGATCTACTTTTGGATTTGTATCATGATTGAGGTAATCTAATATCTTGGAAGAGTAAGAAGCAAGATGTAGTAGCTAGATCAAGTAAGGCAGAACGGGGTATGGCTCTCGCAACTTGTGAGCTCATCTGGTTGAAACAACTTCTTCAAGAATTGGGGTGTAGTGAAGTGAAGCAATGAAACTAATATGCGACAATCAGCTGCTCTCATATTGCCTCAAATCCAGTCTTTCACAAAAGAACAAAGCATTGAGGTTGATCGTCATTTTATCCGACAGAAATTAATCCCAATGCTTGTCACAGTTTTGTCACTCAAATGACCAGTAGCAGATTCTTACTAAGTCTCTCAAGGTTCCGAATCGGATACATTTGTAACAAGCTTGAACATATGACATATATGCTATACTGAGGAGGTGTTAAGATATATTAGGAAAATAGAGATATTATTTCCTAGATTGACTTTAAGATATATTAGGAAAATAGAGATAGTATTCCTAGATTGATTTGTGTAAATATGGTGACTATATTGTGTGTATATCCTTCATTATTTAGGATCAATTCTTTCCTAATTCATGTAACTTGTACATTGTATAAATTCCCATCTGCTTGGGGAAATAATCAAGCAACATATTTCACAAACACTATTCTTTCAAGGGTTAATCAATAGACTTAGTCTATCTTATTGATTAAATAAACATCTACTCTTCTCCTGAAAATCATATTAAAATATACAAACTTTTAACTATTCCAAATTCAAGAGCAATATAAAAAATTGGCTAACTGTAACAAGCTATAACAATAAAATGCTGTCTAGTGAAAGCTACGTTTGATATAACAAGATCACCATGGTGCCCCTGCACTTTGTACATCAAGATATGGAGCAAGTTCTTCAGCTGTACAACACCACCATTAGATGCTATTACGTCCAATCTGCAACAAATTTATGCATTTGCTAAATTGTTAAAATTCCTTTAACATACTCATTCAAAAAAAAAAAAAAAAAAAAAAAAAAAAAAAAAAAAAAAAAAGAAAGAATCAATAATTGTGTCATTAGATCTAATGAAAGCTAAAATAAAACCACCAAAAAAACAATGCAAATCTGTTTTATACATGAAACATTATCATTATAACCATTCTCAACAAGAAACGCCTCCAAAACAACAGGTAAATTACTATGTTCTTTACAGCTGTAGACCCTCAATTTAGGCCAAGAATATTAAGACAAATAGATCCAGTTTAGCACCTAAAACACACTACCACTCATTGAGAAGATTGCAAATAGATCCATCGGTCACCAGATTATATTGATACGCTTTAAATAATATTGTCCACCTTCAACAAAATAATCAAGATATGGAGAGCTATTTAGGGTAGATAGAGACTTTAAAAGATCAATTTGATTCCCTTATGCCAGTATCTGATAGTACCATTGAACAAGAGAGACAACGTGACAAATTCTTTATGGTCCTAGCCTTAATCGGACTACGATCTGACCTTGGTTCTGTTCGAGATCAAATTTTAGCAAGCCCTACCTAACCATCTTTGGAAGATGTATCTGCTTGATTACTGCGTCTTTCTTTAAACCTAGGCGATACTAATGAGGTTGAGAAATCTGTATTAGCTATTCAGGCAGGAAATCAGCAAGGACAGAGTGGTTCTCGAAAGGGAAAAGGAAGGGATCTAGACCACATTGCACCTATTGTGACAAGAATGGCCACAACCGAGACACTTGTTGGGCTTTGCATGGGAGGCCACCACGTCAATCTTCTAATCGATCCATCGCTCATGTGGCTCAAGCAACTGGAGATGGACTCCTTCCCTTACCCGATGCTAAAGACCAACAACCCAACTCCATTACATTGTCTGGGGCTGATTACAATGAGTATCTTCAATATCAAGCTGTCAAGCAGCAGTCATCCTCATCTGGCGCCTCCCAAATTGGTAATTCCTTTGCCTATCTGAGCAGGACCTCCTCAACTGGCCCATGGATTTTGGATTTCGGAGCATCTGACCACATTTCTGGTAATAAAAATCTTTTATTTCAAATTACCTCTTCTCCCACTTTATCAAAAATTACACAGACTATGGTCAAAGGGATAGGAGAAGCTTGACCACTTCCATCCATTTCTTTAAACTCAATCTTATTCGCCCCTGAATGTCCATATAATCTGATTTCTATTAGTAAGTTAACCAAATATCTTAACTGTTCTGTCACCTTTTTTGCTGACTCTGTTGTGGTGCAAGATTAGAACACAAGTCAGACGATTGAAACAGGACATGAATCACATGGACTGTACCACCTCTCCGATCCAAATCCACTAGTTGCCTTCACCTTCGCTGCATCTGCCGACATTCTTCATAGCCGGCTTGGTCATCCAAGTCTTGCCAAATTTCAAAAAGTAGTACCTAGTCTGTCTACATTATCTTCTTTTAATTGTGAGTCATGTCAACTTGGAAACAAACTAGAGCTTCCTTTCCTAAGCAAGTCAATAATAGGGCCATCTCAATGTTTGATATTGTTCACACAGACATCTGGGGTCCTAGTCGTGTCAGTTCAACTTTGGGTTTCTATTATTTTGTTACTTTTATAGATGACTATTCTCATAACACTTGGTTATTTTTAATGAAAACTCGTTCTAAGTTATTTTCTATCTTTCAGAATTTTTGTGCTGAGATTCGTAATCAATTTGGTGTTTCTATTAAGATTTTGCGTAGTGATAATGCTAGGGAATATCTATCTTCTCCCTTTACTAAGTATATGTCCTCTCAAGGTATTATTCACCAGACCTCATGTGCCTATACTCCTCAGCAGAATGGGGTCGCCGAATGCAAAAATTGTCATCTTATTGAAACAGCCTGTACCTTATACATCATCATGTTCCTCTTCGATTTTGGGGGGATGCAGTTCTCAACGCCTATTACTTGATTAACCGTATGCCTTCTTCTATCTTGCAACATAAGAGTCCTCACTCCATTCTGTTTCCTGGTAAAGACCCATACCCAATACATTTACGAGTGTTTGGTTGCATTTGCTTTGTTCATGATCACACTCCAAGCAAAGACAAATTACAACCTAAATCCGTTAAGTGTATCTTCTTAGGATATTCTCGTCTCCAGAAAGGTTACCGTTGCTATGACCCAACCACCAACAAATATTTTGTTTCTGCAGATGTAACTTTCTTTTAGACATCTCTATACTTTTCTGAAAACACTGTCAATAGCAATCTTATCCCTGCCACCTTACCTATCCCCATCCCTCCTTCCTCGTCTATGGATCGTCCTCCACTCCAAGTTTATTCTCGTCGTCCTCGTCCTCCTACTAATCCCAATGGTACTTCCCTTCTTGATACAAGTACCTCGGTCAATCTTGATGACCCATCTCTTGTTCCTCCGTCTCCTGCTCCGGTCATGTCTCCTACAGACGAGGCAACTCCTCCACTTGCCCTTCGCAAAGGTATTTGATCTTCTCGAAACCCACATCCTATTTATAATTTTCTTATGATTGTTTATCTCCATTTTATTCTACCTTTATTTCAAACCTGTCTTCTATCCCTATACCTAACACTGTTAGCGAGGCAATGACACATCCAGGGTGGAGAGCTACCATGATTAAGGAGATGACTGCTCTCGATCATAATGGTACTTGGGAGTTGGTTTCCTTATCGCCAGGCAAGACTGTTGTTGGGTGTCATTGGGTTTACACTGTTAAGATTGGTCCTGATGGCAAAGTTGATTGGTTGAAGGCTCGCCTTGTTGCAAAGGGGTACACTCAGATCTATGGGCTCGACTACAGTGATACCTTCTCTCCTGTTGCTAAGATTACTTCGGTACGCCTCCTTATCTATTTAGCTGCCATGTATCAATGGCCTCTTCATCAGTTGGATATTAAAATGTCTTCTTGCATGGTAAACTTGTCGGGGAAGTGTATATGGAGCAACCGCCAAGGTTTGTCGCTCAGGGGGAGTCAGGATTGGTGTGTCGTCTACGCCGGTCTTTATATGGTCTCAAGCAGACACCTAGAGCATGGTTTGGACAGTTCAGTTCTGTGATTCAACAGTTTGGGATGTCGCGAAGTACAGCTGATCATTTAGTATTTTTCCGCAGTAATGATCATGGTAAATTTATGTACTTGGCTGTCTAAGTTGATGACATTGTCATAACAGGTAATGACTAAGATGGGATTTCTCAACTGAAGCAGCATCTGTTTAGCCACTTTCAAACCAAGGACTTGGGGAAGCTAAAGTATTTTCTGGGGATTGAGGTAGTACAGTCTAAGGCTAGTATTGCTATATCACAAAGGAAGTATGCCTTGGCCATTCTTGAGGAGACAAGTATGTTAGACTGTAAGCCTGTAGATTCTCCTATGGATCCCAATGTCAAACTTGTTCTTGGATAGGGGGAGCCATTAGAAAACCCTGGAAGGTATCGAAAATTGGTTGGTAAGCTGAATTATCTCACGATCACCATACCAGATATCTCCTTTGCAGTTAGTGTGGTTAGCCAATTTCTCCAGGCCCCATGTAGTGGTCATTGGGACGCAACAGTTCGCATTCTCAAGTATATTAAAGAAGCTCCAGGACAAGGCTTGCTATATGAAAATAGGGGTCATTCTCAAATTGTTGGGTATTATGATGCTGATTGGGCAGGGTCTCCATCAGATAGATGATCTACTTTTGGATATTGTATCATGATTGGAGGTAATCTAATATCTTGGAAGAGTAAGAAGCAAGATGTAGTAGCTAGATCAAGTGTAGAGGCAGAAAATCGGGGTATGGCTCTCGCAACTTGTGAGCTCATCTGGTTGAAACAACTTCTTCAAGAATTGGGGTGTAGTGAAGTGAAGCAAATGAAACTAATATGCGACAATCAAGCTGCTCTACATATTGCCTCAAATCCAGTCTTTCACAAAAGAACAAAGCATATAGAGGTTGATCGTCATTTTATCCGACAGAAGATTGAATCCCAATGCATTGTCATCAGTTTTGTCAACTCAAATGACCAGGTAGCAGATGTTCTTACTAAGTCTCTCAGAGGTTCCCGAATCGGATACATTTGTAACAAGCTTGGAACATATGACATATATGCTCTAGCTTGAGGGAGAGTGTTAAGATATATTAGGAAAATAGAGATATTATTTCCTAGATTGACTGTTAAGATATATTAGGAAAATAGAGATAGTATTTCCTAGATTGATTTGTGTAAATATGGTAGACTAATATTGTGTGTATATCCTTCATTATTTAGGATCAATTCTTTCCTAATTCATGTAACTTGTACATTGTATAAATTCCCATCTTGCTTGGGGAAATAATCAAGCAACATATTTCACAAACACTAGTCTTTCAGGGTTAATCATAGACTTAGGTCTATCTTAGAGTTAAATAAACATCTACTTATCACTGAAATCATATTTAAAAATATACAAACTTTTAACTATTCCAAATTCAAGAGCAATATAAAAAATGGGTAACTGTAACAAGCTATAACAAAAAATGTGTCTAGTGGAAAGCTACGTTTGATATAACAAGATATACCATGGTGCCCCCTGCACTTTGTATCATCAAGTATGGAGCAAGTTTTCAGCTGTAACAAACCACCATTAGATGCTATATACCGTCCAATCTGCAAACAATTTATGCAATTTGCTAAATTGTAAAATTCCTTAACATTAACTCATTCAAAAAAAAAAAAAAAAAAAAAAAAAAAAAAAAAAAAAAAAAAAAAGAAAGAATCAATAAATTGTGTCATTAGATCTAATGAAAGCTAAAATAAAACCACCAAAAAAAACATGCAAATCTGTTTCAATGAAACATTATCATTATAACCATTCTCAACAAGAAACGCCTTCCAAAGACAACAGGTAAATTAATTGTTCTTTCAGCTGTAGACCCCATTTAGGCCAAGAATATAAGGACAAATAGATCCAGTTAGCACCTAAAAACAACTACACTCATGAGAAGAGGTGCAAATAGATCCATCGGTCACCAGATTATATTGATCGCTTTAAATAACAAAGAAGTAGATCACTGTTATATTTAACTAAATCATGAAGGTGCAGAATAGATATCTTTATGAAATATTACAATGTTATCAAAGCACTTGAGACACAAGTATCCATATTATAGTGTGCAACATATCAGAAAATTTGCTTGTTTCCAATACGATTCACTGTGTGTGAAATGAAAATAATCAATTGCAAAATATAAAGGGTTTCTAACAAATAGCTTGTAAGAGAGAGAAGGGAGAGTTTTCAAAAGGCCAGATTAAACAGTGTTACTTGACAAGGGGCAAGCTAACAGCAAACAAAGGTAAAAATAGCACAACCAATGAATTATATATATGTGCAAGCAACGGACCACTGAATTCAATGCGAAATTACCAACTTCCACTTTCTTCTTCAATTCCTTGATTTGGATCACCATCTCCAAATACAAAGGAGAAATCTGAAAGAAAGCCTTATTAAGTCAAATTTCTTTCAAAAATAGGAAGCAACCAGAAAAAACATCAGGCATGATTCAATTTTATACATACAGATTCAACAAGTTCATTTTGTTGTCATCATCATCTGGCACGTACATCGTGCTTCTGTAGTAATATGGATCCCAGTACTTACATGAAATTAGAAGGCAAAACCGCAAAAAGTACAAATGTTTGGTGACCACATGAAAATAAGGGCTCTTAGAGAAGATCATGGCCAATGAGGGAGCAGTAAGCACAGAGGGCTGAAGTATTAAAAAAAAAAAAAAAAAAAAACCCCCACTTTGAGTATAAATTAATTAGAACTAGCAATAAACTGTTGTGGCCTGATCAAACATAAAACTAAAGCCAACGATAATGGCAGCCATAACTATCCAAGATAATGTGTTTATATATCATTGATTAAAACAGCACAAAATGTAAATCATCAGCTTTTCATGGTTGAAAAAAATGCTCAGAATTCTGAACGACCAGAAAGTTTACCAAACATGTCGAATGGATTGACGTAAAATGTGAATCCCGTATCATATGATCTGCTTCGCCTTCACGATTGTCTTCATCATGGAATCAAGAATTCACCGTCAATATCTTGCTGTGACCGAACATAAAAAAATAAAATGAAAACAACACTCATTCAATTAATAGAGCATATGGTCAGTAAAAATAACATTTAAAGAGCCAAATCAAAAGATACCTCCGACTTGAAAGAAGACGACATTATGTAGTATAAACAATAACAATTGAAGCATAAGAGCTGTCACAAAGAAACCCTATTTAAATACTCAGCCCCGGCCTGAAAATTACAGAATTCATTAGATTATGACCCTATAAATTATATGACATCATTTTTCTCTTTGAAACAGAATCTCAGACATTATGTTATGAAATTAATACCTTGTCTTTTCAACCAAAGGTTTACTTTTATCTAAATGACTTGGCAGCAAGTTTTGCACGATAATCCTTTGGAAAAAACATATAAGACATCAACTTCATCCGAGACCTGTTAAACCATCTTGAAACAATTGCACTCATGATCAAGAATAAAAATAAATAATAACTAAACAAGTTCATTCAAAATCTATAAAAGCAAAAGAATTGTAAATGCTAATACATGAAAATAGTTATCAAGTAACAAAATATTTACTAAAACCCTTTGCTGTCATTGTGAGAATGACCATAAATCTCATCTAAAGTTTTCAAAGACTCCCCCTAAATTTCATAAAATTTATCAAACATACCCAATTTATTATACTTAACTAGTGATTTAATCAAGACACTTGTACATTGCTTCATTATAAGAAATTTACACTGAAATTTCACAACCATGTTCTCAAATTGAAGTTACATTTACTAAACTAGAAACAATTACAAAATAAATTCGTACTATGACTTGAAATTACCTCAGGAAACATCAGTATCAGCGGCAAGAGCTTGGAGAGCCTTGAGCTTGAGTCAAAGTAAGCCCAGCTTTCTGGCACGACCAATGGTGACTCTTCTTCCACAAGCATCAACGGCGTCCATGGCCCGCTTCTAACATCAGACGGCAGCTTATCACTCTCCACAACACTTCCAGGTCCACTCCAGCGTTTACATCGAGCTTGCTCGAACAACAGGCAACAAAACCCTAGGGTTTGGATTTTCCAAGAAATTCTGGGGAAAACGAGTGTTTGAGTTCTGGAAAAAGAATCGGGAGGCTTTAAATTAAGGGAAGATTTTGAAGTAAAGAGGATAAGGCGAGATTTTGGAGTTAGAGAGAAACATGTTGAGATTGACGCCATTTTCATTTTTTATTTTTGGGAAATTTGGAAGATGAAAATGTTTTTGGTGCCACTCTGCCAGAGATTCTAAAGCTTAAGCCTGGCCAAGCGAAAGAGAGGATGATGTTGCAGGAATTATCGTTGTGCCCTTAGGCCTTTCGTACCACCAAAACGACATCGTATGACACAGACACTCTCACAAAATCAACCTACTATATTTTGAGTAATGTTACAGTCATCGGGCGTAGTGCACCGAATTTATACACCGAATTATGTAACAAAATCCTGACCGTTAATTAATATTAACTTAATATTAATCAACGGTCAGGATTTTGTTACATAATTCGGTGTATAAATTCGGTGCACTACGCCCGATGACTATCACGTCATTCGGTGCACATATTCAGTACACTACTCCCAGTATCTATATTATTTTCCCTATATTTTTTGTTTTCAATTAACTATCAAAATAGTCAATTTATCTATTTTGAAGTATTAAAATTAAAGTACAAAAGATGCACAATATGACAAATTGGTATTTCAGATAATTACCAAATGTATAAAATTAAATTATTAATGTGTCACCATTTAATAAGCGAATTTAGGTTTAGATATTTGAAAATAGATGGAATTAAGAGTCAACTAAGTTTATTCTCAGGGGTTGCTCATTTTTCGGCCTTAAATATGAATAAGTCTAATTTTATTTGATTTAGACATTTTAGGTTTTTTTTTTTTTTAAAAAAACTTTTATCGAATAATCAGATAAAATAAAAAAGCCAAAAAAGTTAACTTTTATCTAAATATTAAAACATTTTAACTTGGGAAAGCTTGTTGGCTTTCTTAGTGGACTGAGATCTCATCTGGCCCATTTCAAACCTTTGATGTGGCGAACAAGCTAAAATTGGTTGATTAGGTAGGCTAACAACTTAATCCACACCAATTGATAGCTCCTACTACCAACCTCAAATGTAAAATAAGCCAACAAGCTAATCACACAATCCAACGGCTTAACCATCGTCCTCAAGTGTGATTTCCAGTATCAGTAGAGGGGACACTACATGTTGCCACGTACACAACATGTGTACTTCTCTACTATGTCTATAACGTGTTTATCAACCTTTGTTATGGCGAACAAGCAAAATTGTCATTTTAAGTTGACCCATCACCATTAAGGAAAACTCCAATGAAATTTAACCTCCCACTGTTAGAAGTGTACCCTTTGCTGTGGCGAACAAGGTTCTGATAAACAGTGGTTTGATTAAACCCATGCTGATGGAAGGCATACGTGCGACTTAATATACTTTATTTGAGGGTTTTTATTATAATGTCTCACCAGATTATTATCTTTGTTAAAATAACATTGTTTGGCATGTTATTGAACATTCAACCTTAGCATGCATTCTAAACAAAATATAAACGTACCGGTACACGACCCAACTGAAACATATTTCCTCGAGCCTAGAGGAATCGATGGGTCACCTAGGGGTCCTATAATAAATATCTTGAGTCTTCAAGTATGATTGTCTCGTCATTTGCTCCGTCTTCAAGTACATTACAAAAACATCATACTAAATTTATAATAAAATTAATCTCAAACTATTTTTAATCAATAAATTTAGAAACCTCGGTTTACATTCGAGAGGAATAAGATGAGAAGAAAATGTACATCGAGAAGGGGAAGAAAGGCAGGACATGCAGGCCCTATTTTAAAATTTACAACCATACATACCCAAAAATATTTTAAAACATTCACTATAGGTCTTAAGGCTCATGTATCGGGCACCATGCAATATTCAAACAAGTATATTGCATACATTAAAAAACAATCAATTTTTGAATTGGGTGGGTGAATTATTAATTACCGTCTACATTTGGTTCAAAAGTTTTAAAACTTTTCACTTTGGCCCCTTGCGTACTCAAAAGTACACTCGCTGCAGCAATGGATTATATCGCCGCAGCGTGCGCTAGTTTTCGTCACGTACATGCATCACGTACGATAGCCGCGGCGCTGGGTTATGTCGTCGCGGCAAGCGTTGATTTTCGTTAGCGTGCACCTTAGACTACAATCGTCGCGACGATAAATTATATCACCATAGCGAACGCTAATATTCAATCAGTGATTGCGCTGAGGACAATCGCCGTGGCAAGTGCTGATTTCCAACCAACGAGTATGCCAAACAACGATCATTGCGATAATGGGTTATATCGCCGCGGCGAGCGTATGTACACTGATCTATAATAGATCAGTTCAACTAGCAGCAAACAAAACGCCAGTCGGATTTTGCAATCAATTTAAACTTCCGATCTCAACAAAAGTCCATATCCTGATATACCAATTTGCAGATCATCAACAAATTAAATTAATCAAGTAAATTGATTTCTTAAAATGTGCTTTCAAGGCAGATTTTATACAGATTCAACAAGGCAACATGTTATCGATCAAATACATGTAATCAACCATACATTAAACTGTAAAATATGGTACCCTAGGCTGTGATACCACTGTAAGGAAACGATTAAGCTTATCACAGTGGAAAAAAAAATTATAAAGCACAGATCGTTCCCATTGAACCAAGATCAGGTCACAAATTATACAGTTTATATGTTAAATCAAAATCTGCAATAATATGAACAATCAGAGTAAAGTTTAGAGTTCATATGCACGTTTGGATGCTCTTTCAAACTTGTATCTTGCTGGGATCGCTACCGATTCAAAATAGAATTGAACCAGTAGTAATCTACACGAAGATAACCCGAAGAGCTAAAGAGGGATTTGCTAGATCCTGTTTAGTTTCAAGAACCAAATCAAGAATCAAGAAATTTTGATTCAATGAAAAACAAGGTTGGTGTGAGACTTGGGAGAGGGTTGTGTATTCTTTTCTTTCAAGTGAAAAATGATTGAATGAATTCTCTACACTTTAATTCACAAAACTTTGCACTTATATAGAGCACATAAAACCCTATTCCATCATGGAATAGGTTTGGGCTTCAACCCAAACAGTCCTTATATTCAAACACTCCCAATCATGATATTTTAATTATAATTATAATTATTTTCAATTAAACTCAATTAATGTATTTACAGAAATACATCAACATTTAATTAATAATAATAATCCATTTAAATATATGTGTACATATAATTAAATATAATCTCACTTATTTAATTTTAATATCAAATTAAATATAGGCAACAGCAAACTGATTCTTAAATTATCTTTTATGTGTGTGACCCGTAGGCTCCTCATCATACCAGCAGTGTATAGTATTGAGATTAACACCAATTAATTATCTCACTACACACATATCAAGATTGGCCCCTAACAAGGCATCATGGTCACCCAATAGATTCAGATTCAGCGAAGCAGTTACCTGTCAACTACATGGTTACCATGCAATCAAATCCTTTCATCATCTATTATCTCAATGAGATGGAGGTGCAAAAATAGTGTCAACCTCTGTTACTCTCGATATGTATGTATTCAGTTATTTGACCAATGACCGGAATAATAACTTAGATTGAGCAACAACTCAATCCCACTGTGGCCACAGTTTTAGTGTCATTGCCATTTACTGAATTGCGCAGTGAGATAACTTCTCCCGTACCCAGGAGTGATGAATCCTCTACCGATCCACCATAGTCTTGATACACTCCTTGATGCAGCTAATCACTACCGTATTGACAGCTTTGAATAGAACTGCATTAGGTTAGTGTCAAACTACACCAATCGGTGCACAAGACACTTCGCGATCTCAAGTCTAAGGCATTGTTTTAAAACCTGGATCGGAGGGCAACCAGCTCTATTCTCTGGTTCACGGGTTAACCGGTCCAACCAGTTGGACCAGTGACATCATCACATCAACATGATGACATCAGCACATAAAAAACCTTTTTTATTTTTATTTTTATTATTATTATTTTAAAGGATTTCCATTTTTTTTTTTAATAAGACAATACTATTGTACCCCATATGAACATCTTCTATTCACATCCAATTTTGATTTAACTTTTGATTCCTTTAATGGGTAAAAATACAACAGTTTAGCTTCAGTTTTCTTTAACATGTGACAGGGCAAGTTTTGACTTAATTGCCAAGAAGGTACTTCAAAATTAGGATTCAGATTGGGTGAAACGCCTCTCAACCAGACCAAGCTTTGTGACATCAACCACCCTTGTCCCCTCACCATCTACAACCTTCCCTTCTCCCTCCTTATCGAACAGATTAGCCTTGAACCAGTCAAAAGTTGACAGTCTCTCTATGGCACCCCATTGCTGAGCAATTTCAACATCAGAAACGAGAGCCTCATCATCATCCTTTCTAGTGCCTCTTTGACTCAAAGATGACTTACACCTCAGAGAAGACTTTAAGCTTCTTCCGAGCTTTGTTAGACAAATTCTCATCTGTTCCCAACAAACTGCACCCTTTTTGAAGCGTTTGTTCACAGTTGTGAAGCTAAGAAAGGTTGGTGGTTTGGAACTTTATCCTCCGGCTTCTGTCCATTATCAGTTTCCTTGCATAAATGAGAATGCATAAATACAAAAAAGAAAGGGAATTAGCAAGGGAGTATAATTTGACTTCTAGAATCACAACTCTAAAGAAAAATGAGTTAAAATCAAAATTGTACATCATCTGATTGAGAAAAGTATCTCAGGAGTGAAACCAATTAGACCTACTAGAATGAATAGTTGTGATCGAGTCAGCAGGTTTATAGATTACATCAACAATGTAGTATGCGGTATTTTTCAATTTTCGCTTCTTAACAGCAACCTGTAGACAGATATATCGCATATAAAGGAAGATTTGTACGTAAAGCTTTTTTCCCAAGTCATAGTGGAGGACAAGCAGAGATAAAAATAAATAAACTAGTAGGAATAAAGAAAATATCACAATCAACATCTTTGAATATCCATGGAAATCGATGGCTGTGTGTGTTCCTTGCTTCAAAATGTAACAAAAATCCAACTGAGGCAATTTATCGAACACTTGGTGCACAAAAGCTAACCAAGGATCCCAAGCTTGAAACAATTATGTCTTCAACCCAACATTACAAACAATTGACAATATAGAAGAAGAACAATGAAGAAGAGAATTTCACACAACCAAGTATACAAGTTTCACCCAATCTCAATCCTAATTTTGAAGTACCTTCTTGGCAATTAAGTCAAAACTTGCCCTGTCACCTGTTGAAGAAAACTGAAGCTAAACTGTTGTATTTTTACCCATTAAAGGAATCAAAAGTTAAATCAAAATTGGATGTGAAGAGAAGATGTTCATATGGGGTACAATAGTGGAGGGTAATGTTAACTGCGTGATAGACGCCCTTGGATCAAGGTTTTTCTTACTTGGATTTAAAGGCTAAGATAGGCCGATAATTTTACACTAATGTAAGATAACTGATTTCTCATAAGAGATTTTTTTTTTTTTAAGAAAGCTTTAAAGTATCAAAAATATCAAAGATTATGCAAAATAAAAACAATGAATCCACAAAAAACATTGCTCCAAATAAAGTTTGCAATGAAATCATTATTGAATCTGGATCGAGGAATGGCGTGTTTATTACCTAGATCGAGGAATTGAGCTGTCGTCGACGAATGGAACTGTCGTCGTCGATTTCCAGCAAAGAACGGAGCTGTCGTCATCGCTTTTCGATGAGGGAGGAAGACGTCGTCGATTTCCAGTGATACAGAAAGACGTCGTCATCGATTTCAAAGAGTTCAGCTATGATTTGGTGAATGGTTGCGATTTCAGACTTTAAGAAGTGGAGTTGATTGCGATTTGAGTGAGATTTCAGAGAGAAATTTTCGTAGAGAAGAAGCTGAGAAACAGAGAAAGGAAATCAGAATGGAATGGGCTGCGATTGCGTAGGGTTAGGGATTTTTGAAAATTTCGACCGGTTTATCCACCAGTCCAATCCAGTTTTTTAACGGGTTAAAGCGGGTTGTTATATAATACCGGGTTTAGTGTTAACTCGAACCGGATACGTGATCGATTCCCAGTCCAATCGGTTGGATCGGCCTGTCCGGTCCGATTTTTAAAACAGTGGTCTAAGGATCACATGCACCATCATTCGTTAGAGGATTTATTCCATAGACACTGGGGTTACCATCTATATGAAATCCTCTGGTAGGTCAGTCTAGTGAACTTGCCTATAGCAAGCACCCATGTATTGCACCAGGTTGTCAGCAAACAACCTTGACAAGTGAGATCAGTCACTGTCTTTCGACAGGGTCGTTCAACACTATGATAGTCTTACTGTATTATCTGTGCCCTTGGTCAGAATAATACTGGGGTTATAGACGTTTCTAGAATGGCCACCATATGTGTTTATAGGGTTCTCACTATCAAGATTTGAAACACTTGACACCCTCATCACGGTTCTACGCCATTCTAAGGACATATATCAATATATATAGATAAGATTTACTCGATATAGAATAAAAATGTATTTTATTGATCAATGAACATTATTACAAAGAGTCAATTTCACAATAATTGATTGGCTCTAGGACACCTACTCTAACATTTCCCTCGCGGTGATAGTTGGAACCATCATCTCAATGATAATAGGAATCTCCATGTCGAGCACTCTTGTAGGGGTGCCCTTGCGATATGGCATGAGATGGCTCACGATGTGACATACCACCAAGTCGCAAAGCTACAGGTATTCTACCTGCTTCATGATCGGTATTCATTGGCCCTTTCGAGCCTTTTTGTCCATTATCAGCCTCCTACTTTCCCTTATTTTTACGCGCTGTAGTGCACGTGGTATGAGCTTTTGCCCGTTTCCATGCTTTAGCGCAACCTACAAGCGTTTTTGGAGATGGCACCGTCTTTTTAGAATTGGGCGATACCACATGATCCAAACGATCTAACCTTCGATTAACCGTTTGGAGAGTATTGTTGAACCTTTCCAGGTAATCCATTACAACTAGATCGAGCTAAGAGGTTGAGGGGATGCCCGCCACGGTACCTTGGGGAACTAGAGGTACTTCGAGAGAAGTAACATTCAGTACTCGGGGAATCTCCTCATTATTGGTGCTAGTACGCTCGGTTTCAAGACCACAAGCCATAAGTTTGTAAATAGAATTGGTTGATCAGAAATAACCGGATGAAGAGCGTATATAAAATCTAGCCTTCTTTCTAGCGCCAAACTATTGATGCTTGATTTTGACACCAACGACTCACATGTGCAAAGTGCTAAGCTGTTCTTAGAAATTACACGTGATATGATTGATTCAAGAGTTAGAATAAGGTTAAACAATAATATTGAATGCAAAGACAAAATTACAAATAAGATAGAAGATTTTTATAGTGGTTTGAATGCTTAAAGTGATTCCTACGTCTACTGTTTCTTTTATATATAGAGTTTACAAGAGGTCGCATATAGCGAACAACGAGTATATGTACAATAACTGAGTATTCAGAGAAAATATCAAGTTAATCTCCTTCTCGTAGGTTGTCTTTGCTATGAAAATAGAGATTAGAATCCCAAAAATGAGAGGGGGAGTCCTCTATTTATAGTAGCTGAATTCAAGGAAATGATTACAAATCTACAAGTGAGTAGGTGCCGGGCAAGTCATTCCTTACCCCCCATCGGCCAATAACTTAGGAAATATTCTCAAATTATTTGGGGCTTGGACAGGTGTGTAGTCCTCATTCACTTATAGACAAAACTTGAATCTATTGGGTTGATGACGACCCTATTCTTTATGTCTTGGGGCGGCGTGACAATTCCTGGACAACGCAAAGTATTTCTGAACTCTGATTTGTGCTTGTTGATGTAAGCTTACGTCAGCTCTGACTTTTTAGGCATAATAGTATTTTTGGTAATTTTCATCTTTTTAATTAAACTTCCGATCTCAACAAAAGTCCATATCCCAATATACCAATTTGCAGATCATCAACAAATTAAATTAATCAAGTAAATTGATTTCTTAAAATGTGCTTTCAAGACAGATTTTATACAGATTCAACAAGGCAACTTGTTATCAATCAAATACATGTAATCAACCATACATTAAACTGTAAAATATGGTACCCTAGACTCTAATACCACTGTAAGGAAATGATTAAGCTTATCACAGTAGAAAAAAAATATTATAAAGCACAAATCGTTCCCATTGAACCAAGATCAGGTCACAAATTATACAGTTTATATGTTAAATCAAAATCTGTAATAATATGAACAATTAGAGTAAAGTTTAGAGTTCATACGCACGTTTGGAGGCTCTTTCAAACTTGTCTCTTGTTGGATCGCTACCGATTCAAAATAGAATCGAACTAGTAGTAATCCACACGAAGATAACCCAAAGAGCTAAAGAGAGATTTACTAGATCCTGTTTAGCTTTAAGAACCAAATCAAGAATCAAGAAATTTTGATTCAATGAAAAACAAGGCTGGTGTGAGACTTGGGAGAGGATTGTGTATTCTTTTCTTTCAAGTGAAAAATGATTGAATGAATTCTCTACACTTTAATTCACAAAACATTGCACTTATATAGTGCACATAAAACCTTATTCCATTATGGAATAGGCTTAGATTTCAACCCAAACAGCCCCTATATTCAAACACTCCCAATCATGATATTTTAATTATAATTATTATTATTATTTTCAATTAAACTCAATTAATGTATTTGTAGAAATAGATTAACATTTAATTAATAATAATAATCAATTTAAATATATGTGTACATATATTTAAATATAATCTCACTTATTTAATTTTAACATCAAATTAAATATAGGCAACAACCTTAGCAAATTTAATTGCACTGTGAGATTACTAAAATACCATTTCGTCCAAAAAGACAAAAAACGCCCCTTGCGCAAACTGATTCTTAAATTATCTTCTATGTGTGTGACCCGTAGGCTCCTCATCATACCGGCAGTGTGTAGTATTGCGATTAACACCAATTAATCGTCTCACTATACATAGACCAAGATTGGCCCCTAACAAGGCATCATGGCCACCCGATAGATTCGGATTCAGCGAAGCAGCTACCTGTCAACGACATGGTTACTGTGCAATCAAATCCTTTCATCATCTGTTATCTCAGTAAGACGGAGGTACAAAAATAGTGTCAACCTTTGTTACTCTCGATATGTATGTATTCAGTTATTGGACCAATGACCGGAATAATAACTTAGATTGAGCAATAACTCAATCCCACTGTGGCCACAGTTTTAGTGTTATTGCCATTTACTGAATTGCGTTGTAAGATAACTTCTCCCATACCCAGGAGTGATGAATCCTCTGCCGATCCACCATAGTTTTGATACACTCCTTGCTGCAGCCAATCACTACCGTATTGACAGCTCTGAATAGAATTGCGTTAGGTTAGTGTCAAACTACACCAATCGGTGCACAAGGCACTTCGTGATCTCAAGTCTAAGGCTTTGTTTTAAAACCCAGACCAGAGGGCAACCAACTCTGCTATCCGGTTCATGGGTTAACTGGTCCAACCGATTGGACAGCCGATTGGACCGGTGACGTCATCACATCAACATGATGACTTTAGCACATAAAAAACCTTTTTTATTTTAATTATTATTATTATTTTAAAGGATTTCCATTTTTTTAATATGACAATACTATTGTACCCCATATGAACATCTTCTATTCACATCCAATTTTGATTTAACTTTTGATTCCTTTAATGGGTAAAAATACAACAGTTTAGCTTCAGTTTTCTTCAACAGGTGACAGGGCAAGTTTTGACTTAATTGCCAAGAAGGTACTTCAAAATTAGGATTGAGATTGGGTGAAACGCCTCTCAACCAGACCAAGCTTTGTGACATCAACCACCCTCGTCCCCTCACTATCCACAACCTTCCCTTCTCCCTCCTTATCAAATAGAGGAGCCTTGAACCGGTCAAAAGTCGACAGTCTCTCTATGGCACCCCATTGCTGAGCAATTTCAACATCAGAAACGAGTGCCTCATCATCATCCTTTCTAGTGCCTCTTTGACTCGAAGATGACTTACGCCTTAGAGAAGACTTTAAGCTTCTTCCGAGCTCTGTTGGACTAATTCTCATCTGTTCCCGACAAACTGCGCCATTTTTGAAGCGTTTGTTCACAGTTGTGAAGCTGTGAAAGGTTGGTGGTTTGGAGCTTTATCCTCCGGCTTCTATCCATTATCAGTTTCCTAGCATAAATGAGAATGCAGAAATACAAAAAAAAAAAAAAAGGGAATTAGCAAGGGAGTATAATTTGACTTCTAGAATCACAACTCTAACGAAAAATGAGTTAAAATCAAAATTGTACATCATATGATTGAGAAAAGTATCTCAGGAATGAAACCAATTAGACCTACTAGAATGAATAGTTGTGATCAAGTCAGCAGGTTTACAGATTACATCCACAATGTAGTATGCGGTATTTTTCAATTTTTGCTTCTTAACAACAACCTGTAGAAAGATATATCCCATATAAAGGAAGATTTGTACAAAAAGCTTTTTTCCCAAGTCATAGTGGAGGAGAGCAGAGATAAAAATAAATAAAATAGTAGGAATAAAGAAAATATCACAATCAACATCTTTGAATATCCATGGAAATCGATAGCTGTGTGTGTTCCTTGCTTCAAAATGTAACAAAAATCTAACTGAGGCAATTTATCGAACACTTGGTGCACAGAAGCTAACCAAGGATCCCAAGCTTGAAACAATTATGTCTTCAACCCAACATTACAAACAATTGACAATATAAAAGAAGAACAATGAAGAAGAGAATTTCACACAACCAAGTCTACGAGTTTCACCCAATCTCAATCCTAATTTTGAAGTACCTTCTTGGCAATTAAGTCAAAACTTGCCCTGTTGCCTGTTGAAGAAAACTGAAGCTAAACTGTTGTATTTTTACCCATTAAAGGAATCAAAAGTTAAATCAAAATTGGATGTGAATAGAAGATGTTCATATGGGGTACAATAGTGGAGGGTAATGTTAACTGTGTGATAGACGCCCTTGGATCAAGGTTTTTCTTACTTGGATTTAAAGGCTAAGATAGGCTAATAATTTTACACTAATGTAAGATAACTGATTTCTTATAAGAGATTTGTTTTTTTTTTTTAAGAAAGCTTTAAAGTATAAAAAATATCACAGATTATGCAAAATAAAAACAATGAATCCACAAAAAACATTGCTCCAGATAAAGTTTGCAACGAAATCATTATTGAAGTTAGATCGAGGAATGGAGTGTTTATTACCTGGATCGAGGAATGAAGCTGTCGTCAACGAATGGAGCTGTCGTTGTCAATTTTCGGCGAGGGAGGAAGACGTCGTTGATTTCCGGTGATGGAGGAAGACGTCGTCGTCGATTTCAGAGAGTTCAGTTGCGATTTGGTGAATGGTTGCGATTTCAAACTTTAGGGAGTGGAGTTGATTGCGATTTGAGTGGGATTTTAGAGAGAAATTTTCGTAGAGAAGAAGCTGAGAAATCTAAGAAATTTTCGTAAAGTAGAAGTTGAGAAACAGAGAAAGGAAGTCAGAATGGAATGGGTTGCGATTGCGTAGGGTTAGGGATTTTTTAAAATTTCGACCGGTTTATCCGCCGGTCCGGTTGGACCAGCAGTTCACTGATTTTATCTAGTTTTTTAATGGGTTAAAGCGGGTTATTATATAATAGCGGGTTTAGTGTTGACTTGAACCGGATACGCAACCGGTTCCTGGTCCAACAGGTTGGACCAATCGGTCCGGTCCGATTTTTAAAACAGTGGTCTAAGGATCACATGCACCACCATTCGTTAAAGGATTTATTCCATAGACACTGGGGTTACCATCTATATGAAATCCTTTGGTGGGTCAGTCCAGCCTATAATAAGCACCCATGTGTTGCACTAGTTTGTCAGCAAACAACCTTGACAAGTGAGATCAGTCACTGCCTTTCGACAGGGTTGTTCAACACTATGATAGCTTACTATATTATCTGTGCTCTTAGTCAGAATAATACTAGGGCTACGAACGTTTCTAGAATGGTCACCATATGTACTAGGGTTCTCACTATCAAGATTTGAAACGTCACGGTTCTACCATTCTAAGGACATATATCAATACATATAAATATGATTTACTCGATATAGAATAAAAATGCCTTTTATTGATCAATGAACATTATTACAAATAGTCAATTTTACAATAATTGATTGGCTCTAGGACACCTACTCTAACATTTCCCTCGCGGTGATAGTTGGAACCATCATCTCAACGATAATGGGAATCTCCATGTCGAGCACTCTTGTAGGGGTGCCCTTGCGATGTGGCATGAGATGGCTCACGATGTGACATACCGTCAAGTCGCAAAGGTACATGTATTCTACCTGCTTCATGATCGGTATTCATTGGCCCCTTCGAGCCTTTTGGTACATTGTCAGTGTCACAGCCCTATCTTACCGGAGGCACGGTCGGGCCTTGGCCCACTCTGCGTGACTTCTACTCAGTACTATCCCCCTTAAGGGATTTCTTTCGCCTCCCCCATGGCTCGAACCCATGACCATGGGTTCGAGCCATGGGGGAGGTGAAAGAAATCCCTTAAGGGGGGGACAATACTGAGTAGAATTCACACTCGGGTCTGGGCCTAGGTCCACGGGGCAAGCCGGTAGAAGGCTGGGTGTGACAGTCAGCCTCTTGCTTTCCCTTATTTTTACACGCTGTAGTGCACGTGGTATGAGCTTTTGCCCGTTTCCATGCTTTAATGTAACCTACAAGTGTTTTTGGAGGTGGCACCGCCTTTTCAGAATTGGGCGATACCACCTAATCCAAATGATCTAACCTTCATTTAACCGTTTGGAGAGTATTGTTGAACCTTTCTAAGTAATCTATTACAGCCGGATCGAGCTAAGAGGTTGAGGGGATGCTCGCCGCGGTACCTTGGGCAATTGGAGGTACTTCGGGAGAAGTAACATTTAGTACTCGGGGAATCTCCTCATTATTGGTGCTAGTACGCTCAGTTTCAAGACCACGAGCCATAAGTTCGTAAATAGAATTGGTTGATCAGGAATAATTGGATGAAGAGCGGATATAAAATCTAACCCTCTTTCCAACGCCAAACTATTAATGCTTGATTTTGACACCAACGACTCGCATGTGCAAAGTGCTAAGCTGTTCTTAGAAATTACACGTGATATGATTTATTCAAGAGTTAGAATAAGGTTAAACAATAATATTGAATGCAAAGACAGAATTACAAATAAGATAGAGGATTTTTATAGTGGTTCGAATGTTTAAAGTGATTCCTACGTCCACTGTTTCTTTTATATATGAGAGTTTACAATAAGTCTCATATAGCGAACAACGAACAGAGCTACAATAGCTGAGTATTCAGAGAGAATATCAAGTCAATTTCCTTCTCGTAGGTTGTCTTTGCTATGAAAATAGAGATTAGAATCTCAAAAATGAGAGGGAGAGTCCTTTATTTATAGTAGTTGAATTCAAGGTAATGATTACAAATCTACAAATGGGTAGGTGCCGAGCAAGTCCTTCCTTACCCCTATCGACTAATAACTTAGGAAATATTCTCAAATTATCTGGGGCTTAGACTGGTGTGTTGTCCTTATTCACTTATAGATAAAACTTGAATCTGTTGGATTGATGACAACCGTATTCTTTATGTCTTGAGGCGACGTGACAACTCCTGGACAACGCAAAGTCTTCCTGAACTTTGATTTGTGCTTGTTAATGTAAGCTTACGTCAGCTTTGACTTTTTAGGCATAACAATATTTTTTGGTAATTTTCATCTTTTTAAAGTTTTTCTTACTTAACCACAACAAATAGGGTAAAATAGTACTTCCATCAAATTTTGCAAATTCTATCGTAACAGAGCTAGAATTTCAGGCGAACGAAACTCTAATAAAAGGTGAGATTTATTTGGGCCCCCAATAAAAGTCCTTTTAAGTAATTTTCTCTCGTCTTCAAGTTCAAAGGTCGCTGCTGTCTTGGTCGTGAAATTTTGTCAGCCGCCATTGTCAATCACAGCCACAAAAAAAAAAAAAAAAAAAAAATCCTTTTCATTTCAATTTCCATTGTTCTGAAACCAGTCTTCCTTCGAAATGGCCTCACTACGAGGTTTAGTTTCGCTTTCTCCAAACCCAATATTCCTCCACAAAAGATTCAAGCTCAAAGTCATCACCCCATTCTCAAGTACCCTCCAGATTGCTTCGCGTCTCACCGTCCGATGCGCGGTTCGCTTCCGTCCTTGCATCGACATACACAAGGTACTTTCCAATTTTACTAAATTTTTAACTAATTTATTTTATAGGCTTACAGTTTTTGAGTAATTTCATCAGGGGAAGGTGAAACAAATTGTTGGGTCAACTCTTAGTGATTCGAAGGATGATGGGACAAAGCTTGTAACGAATTTTGAATCCGATAAATCCGCTGCAGAGTTTGCGAATTTGTACAAGGAAGATGGGCTTACAGGTGGCCATCTTATAATGCTTGGAGCTGACCCTTTAAGTAAAGCTGCAGCCATCCAAGCGCTTCATGCCTATCCTGGTACCCATTAGTCTTTTGTGATTTTTTGTGGTGGTTTTATCATTAAGGAAAATACAGTTTCTTAAAAGTTCATTTTTTATAATTTTTTTTCTTATATCAAACTGATTTTAGGTTATGGTATTTATGGGAGTGACGATGGGAATGCACATATTGCTGAACTTAATTGTGTGGTCTGATTAGGGCCTGAATCTCTTTTGCCAGGAAAATTTATCACAGATGTTATATATTCGATCCAATCATCGAGCAATGAAAAATATAAATTCCCTGCTTGTTTCCGTGAAAAAAGAACCAAAAAATAAGGAAACCTCTTTTTGTGGCTCAAATGAAGATTTCTAAGTGCTGAGTTGTCTTGAGAGTAAACTATTTCTGTTTGATAATATGTTTAAAACTTACAGATTTTTCCTCTGCTGAACTTACTGCGAGGACTGGAATATTCTAGGCGGTTTGCAAGTTGGAGGGGGGATCAATTCGGACAATTCTTTGAGTTACATTGAGGAAGGAGCCAGCCATGTCATTGTCACTTCAGTATGTCGCTATTTTCTATTTTCTTAGGCAATTTTAAATTTGATAGTTTGATATGCCTCATCCTGCTTCATCTCTCTTGTTTACATGAACTTGCAAATCTCAAATCTATGTCAAATTAGAAGTGCAATTAAAATCCAAGACCTTTACCTTTTTCTGCTTTCTTTCTTTTTAATTTATAAACTTTGGCACATGAGCTCAAGTTTGATGTATTTGCAATAACACTTTGATATCGGTGTTAAGAAATATCCTGGGAAGATTAATATGTTTTACTTCATATATCTTTCTGCATTAATCTTACTTTGTCATTGTTAATATTACTGTTTTCTGTTTCTTCTGTGAAGAGGATTTCTCTATGTTATATATTTCCATAGATTACTTATTAATTTACATTCTTCTTTGATGTATTACAGTATGTATTTAGCAATGGTCAAATGGACCTTGAAAGGCTTAAAGATCTTGTCTGTGACGTTGGGAAGCAGAGACTTGTGTTGGACCTTAGTTGCAGAAAGAAGGTATCGAATCAACAATATATGACTCTCCCATTTTCATAGGTTGAATATTAACGAATTAGGCATGAATATGACATATTCAATTGCTGGACTATTGACGTTCTGGTATACTAATGGAATTTTGGTGGTCACTTAACCATTTTAATGCTTTGGGGTGGGTTCTCCTTTGCAAAACATGGTATAAAAAATAGTGGATGTTTGGAAGAGATAGTAACATAAGAGTTGAACATATAGGTTAGTTCTGTTAAGGGACTTCTACTGTTTCTTGTCTGAACTAACTTAGGAAAGTATTAGCTTCAACTCTCTATTTCCTTAGCATCATATGTTTTGGTTTTTGACTTGCAGGATGGTAAATATGCAGTTGTCACTGATAGATGGCAGAAATTCAGTGATGTATATCTTGATGAAAAAGTGTTAGATTTTCTTGCCGGTTATGCAGATGAATTTCTGGTCCATGGTGTTGATGTTGAAGGGAAAAAGTAAGTGCCATTTTGTTTTTTCATTTGGATTGCTGCCAATCAATTAAATTACTGTTGTTTGGCTTTGCCAACCCATAATTTAAGCTAGTTGTTTATTGGAAAACCAAAGTACAAATAAGGTTTTATACTGTAACTGATAAGGATACAGTCATCTCATATCAGAAAATAATTGATTAGGAAATTCTCAGTTCCAGTTTTCATTTATTGTAGGCTTGGTATCGATGAAGAGCTTGTAGCATTGCTTGGCAGGCACTCACCGGTGAGTAGTGTAATTTCAAAGCTGTGTTTATGTTCATGTTTCTTATTTGTCGCACAAAATATCTTGTTATATTTGCATTTCTGCACCGATATTTTCTAAATGCTTTGGGTAGCTTCATCTAGTTAATCTCCTGAACACTGAATTTTTTTCCATCTCCATATTGATCTACATTTACTGATTTTACCATCTCCATAAGACCCTTAATCTTGTTTAACTATGCTCTTGCGATGCATTCTTATATGATTATAATTTGGTTATGTATGTGGGTTTTGGATGGTAGATTCCTGTGACTTATGCAGGTGGTGTGACGACAATGGGTGATTTAGAGAAGATAAAAACGGCGGGTATGGGACGGGTGGATGTTACTGTTGGCAGTGCTTTAGATATATTTGGTGGGAACCTAGCATACAAAGATGTTTTTGCTTGGCATTCCCAGCAAGAGGAGGTCTTGACAAATTAGTGACTTTTTTTTTTCAATGTCCATCTTTGTAATGGTTTTATAATTTTAAAAATAGTCTTATTGAATACTTTGGAATTGTTTCCCATTACAATTTTCTAATAACTGCTAGTAGACTTGAAACCGAATTTTTGTTGATTGTTATGTTGTACTCTGGGAATTTTTTAGATTTATGTGTACTGATAAATAATCATCCACTTTTCCCATTTCCATGTTTATCAAACATTATGAAATTAAGAGAAAAAAAGAAAAAGAAAAAATAGAGGAATTATCTATTTTATAGTAAATTCTGAATAATACATGTCGGACACTAAAAGATTATAGTTGGTATTATTTAGAGCATAATTGTCAAATCACGTATTATATCGTGTATCGAAAATCTGATTTTTCGAATCGTGTATCATGTATTATATCATAAGATACGCCTTTTTTTAAAAAATAATAATAAAATAATAATTTTTTTTTTAAAATTAATATATCCCAAAGATTAATTAACAAATTTTGTGATATTATTAGTTTTATATTATGATATTACATAATTAAAATTAATAAAAAATTAGGAATCTATATTATTTCTTCTCAATTATTCATATCATTTCCAAGATCAATATTAATATTTATATCTTTACTTGTATTATTATTATTATGCAAAATGAGTAACACATCTTACTCTTCACTTTCTTCATGCAAAATAGATAAATTTGGGTGAGTTTTAGTGAACCAAATTAGGTGACCTGGATCCAATGGGATTTATTTCAGCCCGACCTGAAATTTTTTTTAGACCTTTGGCACAAATTAATAAAATCATATCGATTTATATCAATATTTCTAAAAATACAAACTGATATGTATTGTATCGTATGATACATATCAATATATTAAAAATGTTTATGATACACTCTCTGAGATGTATCATTGACGACCTGTATCAAATTATAACGTAAGATATGTATCGCATATCGTAGGATACTAATAACTATGATTTTGAGTTTCTTGAAAACTTAATTTTATAAACAAGCTCCCAAATCTTATATTTTAAAATAGATAAATGACCATAATAGATTTAAGTTATAGAACAAGAAAAAAAAAATCACAAAACCCAAAGATATGAAAAACCTTGGAGACAATATAATGGCATCATATTATGAATCATCATAATATCATTAGCATGGTCTTTTATATATAGAATTAAGGCCATTACGGTTTAGAGAGCTACAGTTTTATTAAATTAAAAAAAAAAAAAGACAAATTTATTCATATAAAAATATCTTTTAATGATAAGAGATCGTCATACTTAATCTGTGTGATTGTGAAAGACGTAAATAACCCTAAAGTATTGTTGATTTATAACATTAAAATTATAAAAGTGCCAGGATCTTATGACTTAAATTTTTAACATTTTTTTTTTGAACCGTCCGTGTAAATCTAATAGTGACAAATTTTGTTGAGTTGACATTAAATATATTACTTTAAACCTTTATATCATCATGTTAGGTCTACACAAATGAACAATTTATAAGAAGAGTAAACAATTTTTTCCCACCCAAATAATTGTTTAATGGCACATTTCTACTCAAGGACTTTTAAAGTATCATTTTATTACCTAAATTTATATTTTGTTTCTGATTCTGGCATCATTGCGATATTATACTACCATCATTATCTTCTTTGATTATCACTTATCAAAACCCTTCAAACTCACTCTTGACAATCTCGCCAATCATTAGTAATCGAATAATTAAGGTTTGCGTAGTCACCCCTTCCAAGTCAAATTTCGATCAATTCTAACCACTAAAAGACTCATTGACCTCACCTCTTTAAAAGCCTCAATAACCTGGAACGAGTTTGCTCTTTATTCGTCGTGGGAATATAAATTTGGATAGTAAAGTGATATTTTAAAAAATCTATGAGTGAGAAAGTGTCATTAATCCATTATTTGGATGGTAAAAAGACGTTAACTCTTTCGTAAGAAGCCTAAAAAATAAAAATAAAAACAAGGTAAAAGTTTTAAGTCATAGGATCCCAACCCATTATAAATTATATAAAATATTAAATAGGCATTGGCCTTGGTGGTTGCCTTGGCATAGCTAGCTTTTGTTTATCTAATTTATAGTTAGTTTTTTCAATTTTTATACGTTATTATTTTTTTTTAAAACTTTATAAATAAATAAATAAATATATATATATATTGTCTTTTTTCTTATTTTCAATTTTCTTGATGTTCTTAAAAATTTTCAGATTTTTGTTTCTGTTTTTATTTTTTATTTCAAATTTTTAGATTATTTTATTGCTCTATATAAATTTTTTTTAATTTTTTTTTCTATTAAATTTTTTCCGCGTACAAATATATAATTAAACTACCAAATGAAAGAAAAAAATATCCTTAAACAAATTTATAATTTTAATAATTATTTTCCACTATTAAGTGTCTTATTTGTTTATATAAATGAAACTTTTATGTGTTTATAAAATTTTATCCGTTAGAATGAAAATATCCTTAGAAATAAAAGATAAATTTTGAGGGGTTTAAAAATATTGATGGTTTGAGAAATTATATTAAATAGCCTTGAATTGAAAACTAACACTTTTTGGAAAGTGTCTCAAGAAATTGTAAAATCTAATTTTTCACAAACTCTTGGGACGAAATTGCCCACATTGACAAATATCTGAACTTAGGAGGAAAAACTCATGCTTGAACTCTAAAATCCTGAGTGAAAACTTGTTTTTGTGATATCAAAGAGCTACTGTTGGATTTGGGCAGTATATTGGGTTATTTAAAGGGTTTAGAAGAGATAATTCAATAAGTTTTCCAATTTGAAAATTGTTCCAAATAAGAAATCATTAAGTATGTTGCATAGAAAACATATTTAATAAGCTATTTTTGTTTAAGCTTATATTGATGTTGAGATGTTGAAAATGGGTGAATTATACAAATCTAAGTAAGAGTATCGATCAATATTGGAAGATTTGGATTAAAAATTGGTTGGACGTTGAAAACTGGTTTTGGCCAACATTTGGTCGAATTCAACCAACTTCACCCTTCACTATTAAAGTGATCGAATCATTTCAATCGGCCAATCCTAGGGTTTTGACAAAACCTGCTCTTTCTTCTCCAAATGATTTGCAACTTTTGTCCAACAAGGTCATTCGGATCGTCTGAAACCCCTTGTCGGTCAAAAAACACAAGTCCCTATTATTATTTTCCACAGTAGAAAACGTTAAAATCACTCAAATTCACACCATCAAACAACAATTAACCCAATCTCACATTCAAAACCAATAACTCCATCAAAAACCTTAAATCTAAAATCCAAAATCAATTGAAATCCGAGACCAAAATGAGTTTATAGGCTAGGTTTTCAAAGTTTTCAATGGAAGGAATGATTAGTGATGAGTTTGATGAAGATGAGTGAATGTTTATGTTCGTCCTTCAAATTTGTATAAAATATGATTGCGATATTTCTTGAGAAATTTTTCATAAAGTGATTTCGATTCCCTATCCAAAATAGTGCCACCGGTACTACTGGCCAGGAATAAAATTTGTGTCTCTTATCTCTTTTGTTTAATTTGTAAAACTATTTGAAACGATAATTTCTCTTTAAAATATTGGAAATTATTTATTTCCGGGGAAAACTCTAAACCATAGTTTCCATCAATAATATGAATAAAATTAAAATCCCCAACAGAAATTCAAACCCAGAAAGAAACTGAAGCTGAATTCAAAAAGATGCTTCTCTCGAAACCTTCACTCATCACGCACAACTCCCTACCCAAAACCTTAACTAAACCCCTTAAGAAATCTTCCTTAACAATCACCAATGCCATCTCCAGTGGTAGTGAAAGAAAACCCATGTCTGGTTTTGAAGCTCGACTCTCTCTTGTCTTGGCTCTCGCTTCCCAAACTTCCTCTCTTTCTCAGCGACGTACATGTTATCTTTCTCTCTTTTGTTTTATTTTTGTCTTTCTCTTTAACTCTTAATTTGTTACTTTCTTTATTCTTATGTATTGATTAATTTGTTAGCAGTTCTTGTGGACTTGGCTACTGAGACTGCGAGATATGTTTTCCCCAAAAGATTTGAGAGCCGGAATTTGGAGGAAGCCTTGATGGCAGGTACAACTTTATATACCTCAAACCTCTTTTAAGTCGATTTTTTTTTTTTTTTTTAAATTCTAGACTCCTCATATTGTATGACAAAATTGTTCAATCTTCATGTTGTAATTTGACTGAATTTTCCTTTAGCATTAACTATACTGTTAATTGGCGCCAATTAACGAGGCTCGCGGTAGGAGGGATGGTTATTTAAGTTATTTGGTACTTAAAGATTGTTCTAATTTGATCATGTCAAAATATGCCAAATTATAAGAATCATATAAGTTGGTTATTTGTCTATACTGGGATGTATAACAAAGTCCTTATTTTATCACAAAATTTATGACTGGTTTAAAAATTTATGTGGAGCTGAAATTTTCAGTGTGTCTTGTATATAAATTTTGTTTTATGTTATTGGGTTTTATGTAGTTCCGGATCTTGAGACGGTGAAGTTTAAGGTTTTGAGTAGAACAGACCAGTACGAGATAAGAGAAGTTGAGGTATATATATATATATATATATTCGTAGTTGATTTTTCAGTCAATCTCCTTATTTTTCCACCTTTCAAGTATTTTATGTATGTTTATCACCTCAATGCCTACTTGTTAATTGTTCTTGTCGCATTATGTTTTCATTGCTTTTATGTTCATATAAGTCTAAATTGATTGGCTGTGATTGTGTAAATAGTCGTACTTTATAGCTGAAACGATGATGCCTGGGAAAACTGGATTTGATTTCAATGGTGCATCTCAATCGTTCAATGTGTTGGCTGAGTACCTGTTTGGTAAGGTAGTTCTGGTGGTTTTACTTATGAACTATACCTCTTTGTTTCTGTTTGAGTTTGTTATGGTGAATATTGCCTCTTTCTGCGCCATTTTTAGAATACAATAAGTGAGAAAATGGAGATGACTACACCTGTTATTACGCGTGAGACTCAGTCAGATGGTGAGAAAATGGAAATGACAACACCTGTGATAACAAAGAGGGTTAGTTCTCTACATTGATTTTATGTTAATAATTCATTCTTTTCTATATCATAAACTTTTGACTTTTGAAGTATACTGGGAGTGTTATTTTGTCTTGTCTTCTGATTCCTGTTTGAGGGTGTAATAGGATTTTTTAGTTTGATTTACTTCCAGCTGATCTCAACTAGGACTGTTGTGATTCAAACATTAGTTTGCTATTTTTTTTTTTCTACTCTTTACTTATTTCTTACATATACAAATCTATATCTTTTTTATTTCAGAGAATGTTTGGTGTTTAAATTATATTTTCTATTAAATATAGTTTGTTTTTCCACATTTGGCTTATTTTTCATAGACAAATCTTTTGATATCAAGGAGTGTTTGGGGATTAAATAATTAGATTTGTTCATCAATGTTCTACGTAGAACCTTTTTTATTCTTTTATCATTTTCAAATTTTCTATGGATTTTCTTTATCATCAACTCTTGACTTTTGAAATATACTTGTGGTGTAATTTTGTGTTATCTTTCTGATTTCTATTTGATGACATTGTGAAGAAAATAATTATTTTTGTCAAATATACTAATTTTTGGACCTTTTGAAGATGTTTTTACTTTTAGTTTAATTTTACTTCCAGGTAATCTCAACTAGTGTTGCTTTAATCTGAACGTTGGTTTGGAAATTTGTTTGTCCACATTTTGCTTATATTTCATACACAAATCTTTTTATATCAAATAATTTTTGGGGGTTAAATTACTGTATTTATGGATTTATCTTCTACCAAGATTTTTTTTTTCTTTTTTCTATTTCTAATTTTCTATTAAATATTTATGCAGCTGACAGATGAAGATAAGTGGCAGATGTCTTTTGTCATGCCTTCAAAGTATGGTTCCAACTTGCCATTACCAAAAGATCCATCTATAAGGATAAGAGAGGTGCCGAAGAAAGTTGTTGCCGTGGTTGCCTTCTCAGGTTTGTTGTTCATAAGTTTGCCTGTGGAAAAGATACTAATATTTTCCCCTTATTAGTATTCTGTCCCGAAGTTGCATTTTGAGCTGCAGTATTTGGGTGTTAGAATGGGCTGAAAATAATTTCTTGAGTGCAGTCCAAACCTCATTTGAGGTTATTAAAATACCTCAAGATGCCTTCGAACATGGTTGACAGTAACCACCCTAAAAGTGTTTGGTCCTGCCTCTTCCAGTCTGAGAAATTTTTTATCGACAGCAGCTGTTGCAACTTGAGTGCTCTCTCTGCTAACAATAGTTGGATTGGGTGCCTTTTTAGTCACATCAATGGTTCCTTCCAAATGATTTGCTTTGATTGAAGTAATAACTTGTGATTTCCAGATCAAATAATTTAATCTGTCAAGTTTGATAGGAGTGATAACAATGCTAAATTGTTTTGAGCTGAAGTTTTTGAGGAGACCTGTGCAGTAGTTGGGTTGATTAAGAATACTGGGTTAGTCATTTTTATTTCAGCAGCAATAATTGCTCTTATACTAATTTAGAAAGATTGAAAAACTTTTTTGGTATTGAGTACAAGCTAATCAAAATAAAATAACTCTTGAGGAAGAAAAATTAAAATCACTATTCATAAAAAACATCTTAGAAAGATTGAAAAACTTCTTTGGTATTGAGCTCCCATTTATACAGAGAGAAGAGCGCTCTGGAAATAAGATGACTCGGCTAAGGAAAAATCTGCATAAAACTTGAATGACGCCATTGGTTCTAACTCCTTCAAATCCATCTTACCAACTGCCATTTTGCTTGTCCCCATCAGCAGCCCGGGTAGCTTCATATTAGGATCCAGTTCCAGGTCACTGGTTGCTAGAATGTCAGGTTCTCTGTTTTTGTGGTGCTGCAATGATCTCTTTCCTCTTTTTCATTGAGGAAGAAACTAAACATAAAGTGCATTGTACTCTAATTTCTCATCAGTCCTCTCTATAGCAGACATTACATGATTAATGATGTTCTTTGTTGATTACTTGAATCAGGTTTTGTTACTGATGAAGAAGTTCAACGACGGGGATCAAAATTGCGAAATGCTTTGAAAGATGACATAAAGTATCAAGTAAAAGAGGGTGCTTCAGTTGAAGTTGCTCAGGTAATCTCTTTAACTGACTTTTTAGTGACAAGAAATTCTGAATAAACTTGATTTTGAGCATTCTGTCATACAATACCTTTTCAGCACTAACTTTCGTATATGTGGATGCAGTATAATCCACCATTTACGCTTCCATTTCAACGTCGTAATGAGATAGCACTGGAAGTAGAAAGAAAGGAAGAATAACACAAAGTTTTCAGAAAATGTGGATGCTAGAGTTATACTGTATCGTAAATTTACACCTTTTCTTCTGTAAAGAAAGATAAAGAATCTTGTTTAATATCAGCCCAACCAAGTATATTTTATAAATGTAAAATCTATCGTGTGACTGTAATTTTTTTTGAAATTTCAATGGTTCTTCAGTTGATGAATTGTCTATTGGCAAAACAGAAATTGCTTAAGAGTGGATGAATGTGTCTCCATGATATTCCAGCATTTATTCAAATGGGATACTAACATATGCGTCTTGTTTAATTTTTTTAATCAATATTCGTTGTTGTCAAAAAGTATTGCATTCCCCTTAGGCCTTGAACAATGGATTTTAATAATTTTTGGAAGGATTTTTACAGTTATATTGATCTCCTAAATTTTTTTAAGGTAAAAGAAATTAAGTAATACTATTGAGTATTGAGTTCCAATTCTTGTACAATCTCCAATTGATTAAATTTTCCAGGTTAACTGTTTTACATTACTAGCCATAAAACATATTAAAAACAATATCAGATAGCATTTAAATTGCAAAGATGGATCCTTGAAAACTAATTTGTGTTTAAAAATAAAAGTAAGAATTACCAATGAGCTGCAAATTTTTGTAATAATATGAAAAGTAATGAAAGATCATTCCATACTATTAGCATGATATTTAATGAATGTAATAAAGCTTTTGTATACAGGAAATTGGCTCTAATTCTAAAATGGTCAAGAATCTTTTAATCTCACTCTATCTATACTTCGGAACAAGCATTAGAAACATTGAGCTTCATTCTTTAAATATTAAAACAAACCCAATCAAAAACATTAGAAGCATCAGAAAGTCAGAACAAGTGCGTTATGTAACCTGTAAAGAGTTGACAAAACTGTAAATTGCAGACATTACACTCTCAAGGAAGATCAATTCTGGGGCAGATTTAGCATTATCCGGGTAAATGGCAATCAAAAACATCCTTTTCTCTTGTGTTGATTTGTATTTTCGGTCTATCAAACCATTACATAATTTGAGATTAAATAACATGTGACCTGAAAGATTTGGATGCAATGACATTTGACCCAGGATTCATACAATGAAGAAAGACTATCCCAAGATTCTAATAACAGAGAAAACGAGTTCACAGTAATACTTGACCTTATTGTATGTCATCTAAAGCTTCTGTAACACCATCAGAAATTCTTGTGTCTTTCCGATGCTTTGATTTCATGTTTTTCCTAGATGCTGCCTTAGATTTTCGGCCTTCTTTCTCTGTCTTGGTAAACAGATCGTTGTACTTCTCTAGTACCCTCTCTTTCTCTTCTGGTAAGCCTAATATCTCATATGCATCTGCCACCTTTTGCACAATTGATTTCTCTGGAGGCTTACGATCAAACGCTTCAAGGCCTTTGAAAAGCTTTATGAGCCTTTCTGGCATATTGTTTCGGTAATATATACAGATCATGCTGTTGCATAACTGCCAAGGCACGGAATGCAGATCAGTACCAATTTTTTTCATCCAAAACTTGTGTGCTTCTTCTGCTCTATGTTCCTTATCTAAAGCTCGCACCAGTTGCACATATGTTCCCATTGTAGATCCCTGGCCCTTGCTTAGCATCCATTTAATAACCTGAACAACTCTATGCCACTGTTGTTCCTTCTCAAGAGCAAACAAAGCCTGCTTAAGTGATGCAATAGGAAAGTTTTGTTCCCATGCAACCCAAGCATCAAGACAACTGTAAACAGCTTCTTTACTATCCTTGAGGTCAAGAAGTGTGCTTACAAGAAAATTGATCTTATCCTTTCTTGAAATATTCTCCCCAATTTGATGTTTCCTTAAACTTTCAGCTTTTTGTTCTGGATACCTTTCCAGTATTTCATTCTTGGGTTGACCCTCAAATGATGACATACCTTTTGCAATGTTTTGGTTAGATATTTGAATTTGTTTCATTGCATACCAACTAGAACTTTGGGTTTGGACCCTAGTGCCAAACCGAGTTAATTGACCAACAAGGTAAGACAGTGTAGAAACTCCCCGCATTGCAATTGCTGCTTCAGAGCAGAAAACAGTTGCCCAACACTTATGCAAAAGTCCAAGTCTGACACAAAGAGCAAGAAAGAAAATTAATGTTTTGATGAGAAAACTAAACTTCTGAGAACGTTTAAAATAAAGTTCCAATTGATCAGTTAAAACTCGCCAATTAGTCTAAGATTGATACAAAGAGCAATTAGAAAAAGCCCAAATTGTTTTCCACTACAACAATATTATAAAATTGAGAATGCAACAAATTCTACCATTACTCAAGTCATGGTTTAATTTAAAAAAAAAAAAAAAAAAAGTAACAGTATTTGTTTCCAGATTTCTTACACCCTCACAATTTTCAATAATTTTGAAGATAAACATAAAATTAATTAACCACATTCAATACAGTAATAAAGCCACAACCTAACCAATAATTTATTTCCAAATCTCATCTACTTTGTTTCTCAAACAAAACCCACGATTCCTAGTTCACATATTTAAACTAGTACATAGATAAATTTAGATAGTTGGTTCATAGTTTCTGCATTTCCACTGCAACATTTAGAACTGAAGAATACTCAACTTCACCCATACCTCTCTCCGATCTTTAAAATTCTTTGTACCTTGTCTTCTCTCCATTATCATCCATTCCAAGTAATTGTGCCTCTACCAAGAGGCTGGCTTGTTTTTCACTCAGTAATGCAGAATAAAAAATTTCACTTTCATCATTTTTTTTTGAGCGCTCCCTAGATTCCGTTGTTTGATATTTGATTTGCAGCAGTTGATGAAGCAATCAATTAAATGGAAATTATACGATTGAAAAAAATTCAATATTTCTTTCGGAACCCAGGTTAATAATTTCAATCCACTCTTGGAAATAAAAATAAAAATTGAATGATATTGTCGTCATCACCAAGAAGAATGAACAGAAGCCTTACCTGACCCTTCAAATTGAAAACTGGTTATTTGGCAGGGTGTGTGTGGTGAGGGGGTGCGATGGGGTTTATGAGATGAGGCTTCTGTGTGGTGTGGAGGTGCAATGGGCTTGAGATAAAGCTTCTATGTGGCGAGATAGGTGCGATGGGTTTGAGAGATAAGGACAAGGAGGAGATTGGCTAGGGTGGTGGTGGCTAACGGCGGCGAAGAGGAACTGAAGGAAGGTGTTGGGCGGAGAAGCCGCTATGAGTGAATCGTTTCTGCTCCAACAAGGACTGAGGGAAAGGGGGCTTCTTTTGCAGGGATGGGTGGGAAGGGTTAGTCTAGTGTATGTAATTTTGTTGGGTAATGCTACCGAAACTTAAAAGATACGTACAGAATTTGTAATGACGTAACATAATCCTGATAATCGATTAATATTAATTTATAATTAATCGACGGTCAGGATTTTGTTATATCATTCGATATATAAATTTGGTGTGCATCTTTCGATAGCTGTATTATTTTCTAATTTTTTTTTTAAAAGAATTCAGTTACAAGTGATGTTATCACCCTCATTATATATATATATATATACATATTGAATACTCTCTTGTTGTTTGACACGTAACACATTTTGGAACCGTAAAATTGTTTCATATATATATATATAAGTGATGTTATCACCCTCATTATATATATACATACTGAATACTCTCTTGTTGTTTGACACGTAACACATTTTGGAACCGTAAAATTGTTTCATATATATATATATATATATATACTGAATACTCTCTTGTTGTTTGACACGTAACACATTTTGGAACCGTAGAATTGTTTCATCTTGATACATTGGATTGACAAGTAGGATTTATTGCTTCATCTTAACACGTTGGGTTTATATTTATTGCTCCATCTACAATTAATAATTAATAAAAAATATTGGATCTGTATTAATAATTAATAATAATAATATAGGTGTATTGTATTGACATTTCAAAGTTGTAACCATTTTGATGCATTAGATGTGCGTTAATAATAAGTATACGGGTGCATTGGATTGCTATTGTATTTATTGTTCTATCTACAATTAATGATTAATAAAAATTATTGGATATGTATTAATAATCAATAATAACAATAATAATATAAGTGCATTGCATTGACATTCCAAAGTTATAACCATTTTGATGCGTTGGATGTGTATTAATAACAAGTATATAGGTGCATTAGATTGCTATTAATAATTGTGATTTAATGACATTTGACTAGGATTGCTATTAATAATTATATATGTGCACTGTATAGACATTACAAACGTTTCTTCGTATTCAATTCTTATTTAATTGTGTTGGCATACGAAAGGTCTAAATAAGGGGTTATAAAAGGGGCGTATGTTTAGTTGTGTATTATCGCAATATATTAGTTGGTGTCAACAATACATCTGGTTTTTTGTTAATTGTTTATAGGTCATGTTAGGTTGTGTCAATAATACGTTTGTTCTTCATGGTTTTGTTAATCGATGATTTTTTATTTATTTATGTATTTGTTGTTATTTACATGTCAAAGATTTATGAATTGGCATGGAATAAAGGCAGGATATCCGATTGACATTGTCAAATAAGTTGTTATTTTGATTCGTTCTTCTGAACTGTAAGTACATCTTCTAACTATTTTAATATGAAACTGTAAGTATATTTCCTAACTATTTTAATGGTTATTATTTGATTGAATGATTTTTTTGTTCGGTCAATCTATTTGAATGATTAATTGTGTTAGTCCCGTCGAACGGTAAGTGTATTCCTTAATAATTTTAATATGAAGATTAATTAACTTTTGTTGATTTCGTTTTCAGGTTACAGTTGTTATACAAATGAATAATTGTTCCTTAACAATTTTAACATGAAGATCGATTAAATTTTGTAATATTCGTTTTAAGGAAATGTTCATGTACTTTACTAAGATCAAATCGAGGATAATCTTATTGTCAGTAAAATTGCGAGTATGTGTCATATCTATATCAGTAGAAGCAAATCATTTGTGTTGAATATGTTTTCTTTGAAAAACATTTGTGTATTTTAATTTGTTATATGAATGATTAATTGTTTATGTCCTGTTGATGTGTAAGTATATATGTTAAATGAATTAATTTTGGCTGATTCCATTTTCCAATTAATAGGTGTTATTTGAAATATTTCTTATCAGTCCTAATATGATAATCTCTTAAATTTGGGTTAAGTAAACTATTCATTTTATCATTATATACATTTCAATTTCTACTAAACAATCAGTTGTAAATTGACCATAACTTGTTCAATAAAAATCCAATTGATGAGAGAATTGAATTTTTAGAAACTAGATAGAAAGGGCTTTAATTTGATAAATAATACGCTTAATTTGGATAACTGTAGTCTTACTTACAAACAATTTCTTTTATCATTATACACATTTCGGTTTCCCCTATTTCTCGATTTCCATTGAACAGCCAATAGAAAATTAGCCATAACTTGCTCAATAAAAATCCAATTGATGAGTGGTTTGAATATTTGAAAACTAGATATACAGGGCTTGATTTTAATATATGTTTAATTTGAATAACTTTAGCCCCACTACCCAACCATTCCTTTAATCATCATACACATTTCGGTTTTCACTGAATAGTCAGTAGTAAATTGACTATAACTTATTCAATAAAACTCCAATTTATGAGAGATTTGAATATTTAGAAATTAGACAGACAAGGTTTTAATTTGATATATACTTAATTTGGATAACTATAGTCCCACTTCCAAACTATTCCTTTTATCATCACACACGTTTTGGTTTTTATTGAACAGTCAGTAATAAATTGACCATAACGTGCTCAACAAAACTCCAATTGATGAGAGGTTTGAATCTATAGAAACTAGACAGATATAGATTTAATTTGATATATTATATGATGAATTTGGATAACTATAGACCTGCTTCCAAACCATTCATTTTATTATCACAGACATAAAACAAATTCAATTTTAGTGATGACAAAGGACAACAAATATTGATATGTAGTTTTAATTGTATTTGTTCTATCTCTTTTTGTTGATTTTTGGATTGATTTTGTTGTTTGATTTGTGGGGTTTACAATTATCATCTTTCTTTAGGATGATGTCATCAAATGCTTTTTTTGCTCTATGTGGTGGTCAATTCTAATTGCAGCAAATAGATTTGTGTTATATGACCTTTATCTTCATGGGTTTTTCAATGCTTCAATTAAGTTGCGTTCAGATTATACTGTTGGGGTTGTTATTGTTTTCTATGTGAGTTCTCTTATCAACATTCTTAATTTTTTTTTATTTCTAAAATAATAATAATAAAAATAATTCATTTTCTCTTCTCAAGAATCAAAATCAGTTTTTTTCTTTGGCTCTGCAAGTCTCTTGCTTAAAAGTTCACATTTTTTAGCAAGGTTTCTCTTTCTCTAATTGATTTATAGACTTATCAATAATACCGAATAGGTATGAAGTATAAAGGCTAGGAAGTGTTTGAGGAATATTTGGGTTTTTTTTTTTTTTTAAATAACGAATAGAACTATTAGTAACGTTGGGTTGTATCTGCAAAATATCAAACTTGTGTCAAATGCGGTGTGTTTTATCATGACAAAGAGTATGAATATTGCCCGCGTCTGTAAAAAAATCATTAATGATGTAACACCCAACATTAAGGTACATGATTTAAATTATGTTGTATAGCCCTTAGTTAAATTTTGTTAGAATTATTTTAAGAGAATATGAAGAAAATGGCTTAAACTTGCATTAAGGGTAAAATAGTCTTTTCACTAAAACTAGTTGATTTTGTGGGGAGTGAAAAGAGATAGAAAATCATAAAGAATTCAATAAAAGTGAAGGCATTTTGGTAATTGATTAAGGGACAAAGATGAAATTTCTAGGAAAGAGTAAGGGCAAAATGGGAAAGTGAGTTTATAAGCTAAAATGTTAAGGGTTTGAAACCCTCATTTTCGTTCATACCACCCCCACACTCCTCCTTTTTCTCTCAAATTTTCATTCACTTTTCCAAGGAATTTGAGGGCTTTTGAGTAGATTTTCATAGGGTTTTGATTCAAGGCATCAAAAGGTAAGGATTCAAGCTCTTTATTCATGTTTTATTTGTGTAAAAGTTGAGTTCTTATGAAGTTTATGCTTAGGGTTAAGAGAAAATTTGAATCCAACAAGAGTAGAGAGCTTAGGAGAGACTACTCAAGCAAAAGGTAAGTAAATCCAAACTAAATTGAGATTTAAGAATTTATTTGAGTAGAAATTGTGTATGTATATGTATGTATTATGCTGAGAAATTGAGATGTTATGAGTATGTATCTATGTTGATATGAATTTAATTGGGTTATGAGAAGTGTTGTGATTGTATGATGATGAGTTGAGTTTGATTAAAGTTGGAGGGAGTTATGAGCAAACCCTATGGGAGTGTTTTGCCTTGACAGGAAATTAGAGTGTATGAGGGAGTTTTCCTCTCATTTTGGATGATTAAAGAGAAGAGTTAGAGCCTTGGTATGCACATGAGTAATTTGAGGAAATGCCTAAGTGAAATCTGCCCTGTCACATCCGTGACTTTCTAAGTGAATTTTGGGTATCTTACGGATTGAACTGGGCTGAGACCAAAACATAAAAGTTGTAGCCCTGTTTTTAAGCTTTAAAATGAGACTAAAACCGTTGCAATCCGATGTGTATAACGCAAGTTATACCCTTTTTAGTATGACCTGCACAGAATGACTGTCTTTGATGTACCATTGCATTTGTGCATTTCATAAGTGCATTTAAGTAAGAAATTTTAAGCATGTGCCATCCATATGCATATAATTGTGTATGTGTAGAAACATAAGAAAGAATAAAGAATAAAGAATAAAGAATAAAGAATAAAGAAAGAAAGAATAAAACACTCTAAGAATAAAAAGAAAGGAAGAATAAGCATTAAAGAATTAAAGAGTGTTAATGAAAAGTAAAGAATAGGTTGGTGTGATGGGGAACCGTGAGTGTTAAGAAGAAATTCCCACATACACGTCACCTTAATTGGGTGGCATAAGAAGAAGAAGAATTGTACAACCTGTAAGAGTGTATGTGGATGAGGGTTGTACCAAGAAGAATTCCTACATGCACGTCACCTTAATTGAGTGGCCTAAGAAGAAAGAAGAATTTGTACGGTCCGCAAGAGTGCATGTAGATGAGGACTGTACTCACTCACATGGCCAAGGTTCTGAATCCATACATCAACCGAGTCCGATCAGCAAAGAATAAGAAAAGAAAGAATAAGAAAAGAAAAGAAAAGAAAAGAAATAGAACAAGAAAATAGAGATAAGAAAGAAAAAGCATTTTTGTGCATTATTGCATATGCATTTTATTCATGTACATTGCCATGAATTTCATCATGGTTAGGAAGAATAGAAAGAATAAGAAAGAAAGAATAGAGGAGAAGTAGAAAGAAAGAAAAGAACAGCGAGAGTAAGCAACAGAGAAAGAAAAAGAAGAGAAAGAGTAGAATAAGGAAAGAATCAAAGAGTGATGCACGGGGATAGCGGAGTAGAGGATTTACTTACTGAGCATTTTTGTACTCACCCCATTGCTTTCCATGTTTTTGCAGGAAATAGGTGAGGATGCGGTCGGATGGACATCAGCAAGCGGAGAGACATGGCTACACTGTCCACCATTTCCATAGTTTTTGTATATGTTATTTTTGTACTGTGTAAAGAATGTATATATTAAGTAAAGAAAAAAAAAAAAAAACTTGGGCCCAACTACTTTTTAGTCAATATATATGTATTTTTATTAAGTATATTTTATGAGCATATTAGTAGAAAGAAGTCATTACAAATGAAGAAACCCATTTTTCAGTTGTAACATAAATTCTCTCGATTGTTCTCTATTTTTCTTGCTTTCTTGATTTTCTTCAAATCCTTCATGGTATCAGAGCCCTGGAAAGGCGTCAATGGCTGATCTAATCCTGAGTTTTCCACTTTTGTTTCAAAATCATAATCTGAGCAAGCTGTTAGCTCTGGAGCTAGTAATCTAGCTATTCATTCTACGTTACTGACACTCTCTGTGATGCTAATAGAGAAGAACTATGGATACCGGAGGTCCCAAGTCTTTCTAGCCCTTGCATCACACGACCTCGATGGCTTTATTACTGGTGAGAACACATGTCCTCCCATGTTTTTAATTGAAAAATCTATTGCATGTGAAGAATTTGTAAAGAAACCAAACCCTAAGTACTTAAATTGGAAATGCACATATCAATTCTTAGTTAGCTGGCTGTTTTCATCTATATCTGAATCTATGTTTAGACACGTAGCTAAGTGTGTTAGCTTGTATGAAATTTGGAATACTTTAGAGCTACATTTCCAATCTTTTTCATAGGCCATGACATTGCACCTAAGAAACTTGTTACAAACCCCAAAAAAAAGACTCCTTAAGTATCAATGAATATGTTTTAAAGATGAAAGAGTTAGGTGATGAGCTAGTGGCTAGTAGAGTCTATATTGGAGATGATGAACTACTTTTGTACATATTGGATGGTCTCGGACCAGAATACGATGTTGTAGTAGCTAGGTTAACATACAATAGTAGTACGACCAGTATATAGGAAGCTCAATTTTTGCTCCACAAACATGAGATAAAGCTGGAGCGATAGAATAGTGCTTTGACAAACTTTCATGAGCACCTCACCTCTGCATTGATAGCTTCTAAGCAAGGGTTAGTAGATTCTTCCATAGGAGTTTCGTTGAATTCTAATATGCCAAAGACTACAATTCATAACTGCTCACGTGTGATACAACTTGGCATATCAAAATATTCCCTTGCTTATGAACTAGGATATTAGTATGGTTATTCACCTGGTGCTCATGGAAATAGGATGTCTCATCCTATAGAAGGCAATATGAGTTCTGTGAATACAGGTTACCAAGGAGCTGGATTTGACAGATCTTTTTACTCAGCTATACCACCAAAGTCTTTTGCTCCTGGTATTGCTCAGTTTCTTGGTAATATGATGAAAGGAAGAGGCAGAGGTAAATGATACTTTAAGCCAAAACTAATTTGTCAAGTATGTGACAAATTTGGTCATTTGGCCATACAGTGCTACCACAAGTTTGACCAGGAATACCAAGGTTTAATTACATCCTCATATAGCTCACTAATGTAGAATTCTAACTATAATGCATCAATTCTTGTACAAGATAACTTTTCTGGAGTTCCTACTAATTCTATTAAGGGGCTGTTAGCTGCTAGCTGTCCACTACATGGTTCCTTAAACAATTCATTTACTGGCTTTCATGACTACTCTGTTCCTGCACTGACTAAGGCAAATCAGAACTACATAGCACCTGTTGTACCTACTGTCTCCTCATAATCTCAAACCACACCTCAGTATCAGAACACAAATGCTAGTACCTCGAATGTTTCCTTCTCCAAGGCTGTTCATGAGTCACTAGTACCTGTATTAAACACTTATCAAGCAGTAGCAACTCCACAGATAATGAATGATCAAGCCTGGTCTATGGATTTAGAGGCGTCTCATCACATGACAACAGATGGCTCTATATCCACGATGTTCTAATTCCAAGTTGGTAATGGAGAATATATTCCCATTACTCATATAGGTATGCTTTTGGTGCCTTCATTTGATACTAATAAAGTTGTTAAACTTAGGAATATATTGTGTGTTCCAAAGATTGCAAAGAATCTGTTAAGTATCTCACAGATTACTAGGGATAATCCTATCATAGTAGAGTTCCATACTGATGTTTGCTTGGTAAATGATAAGGATAGTGGGACTGTGCTACTTTAAGGGACTGTGAAAAATGGACTTTATCAATTGGAACTGTCCAAGCATGTTAGCTCTCCTTCATGCATCTACAGCAATGCAATTTCTTCTTTTGATTCATACTCACCAATAAAAGCAGAGTGTTATTCCACTTGTAACCCTCATACTACTGGTGTTGGTTTGACATCTGAAGCTGTTCAGCATTGTAGTTCAGATTTGTCTAGTGTTGTTAGTTCTACTATATGTAGTTTCAATTGTAATAAATATACAAGTTCAGACTTACCTTTGTTATGGCATGTGAGATTGGGGCATCCAAATATGAGAACACTTCATGCTGTGTTAGAAAAGTTGAATGTAAAACATAATGTGAGTAATAAAATTGCTGCCTTTTGTGAAGCTTGTCAGTATGGGAAATTGCAACAGTCTCATTTTCCAGCATTTAAATCTAGAGTAAAGTGTCACGACCAGCCTACTTGCCGACTCAAGCATGCTGCACGTTGCTTACTGATTAAGTATACTTCAGGGTGAAGCAAACTTAAGGGCTAAGTTAACTTCATAGCTAAGTTAACGACTCAGCAGCTAGGTTAAAGCGACTAACCACCTTCGTTTCCAAGGTTGCACCAATGCTCACCACCAACCACCTTCGTTTCCAAGGTTGAACCAATGCTTGCCACCTAGGGTTTCTTAATGCTTAAGCATGTAGATTAGTCACATTACTTTGAGGAGCTTGAGCCTATAAATAGGCAACTCCACCATGTAAAGACAGGGGTGAGCATGGGTAGCGGGTAGAACCGGAACCTGGAGGTAGAACCAGAACCGAAACCGGAACCAGAACCTACCCGGAACTGGTACTGTGCGGGTAGGTTCCAGTTCCAATTTTTTGGAACTGATACTGTGCGGTTCCGGTTCCGGTTCCGGTTCCGGTTCTTGTGTGTGGAGGAACCGGAACTGGAACCGGAACCTGTAAAAAGGGTACCCTGTTTGGAACCTGTAGGGGGTACCTGGTTTGAAACCGATTTTTGGAACCTGTTTGGAACCTGTTTTAGAATCTATTTGGAACCTGTTTTGAAACTTGTTTTGGAACCTGTTTGGAACCTGTTTTGGAACCTGGACTACAATGAAATATTTGTGAAATGTGAATAATGGAGGGTTTCTATTATTTTACATATAAAAAATTTTAAAATAGAAAAAGTTAAATTTTTAGAATAACCTAATTAAATAAATATACGAATATAATTATACTTATTACATATAAATTACACCATATTAAAAGCTTTAATATATTATAATACATTAATATTAAAGTTTTGATTAATTAAGTGAATAATTGGAATTATGATCCAATTAAAAGTGTTTTACATTTTTAATGTTATTAAAAGAATTATTTTTGAATAAAATAGTATATTTGATTGAGTAATAATATATTTAGTTATTTACTTCAATTATCAAGTTCTAAGTATATCTATAATAAATTAGTAATTAATTAATTATATATGATAAATTGATAAACATTAATAAATTTAATTACTAGTTAAATATCATACTTAATCAATTATAACATTACATTATAGTTAAATGATTACTTAATTAATTATAATTTTATAACATTACTTAATTGATTTATAGTATAATTAATTATAGCATTACATTAATTGATTACTACTTAATTAATTGACTTATAAGTTATAACATAATTAAATAGTTAATTAATTGACTTATAATTAGAAATTTAATTAATTATAGCATTACGTTATAGATTTATAGTATAATTACTTAATCAATTATAACATTTTATTATAAACATTAGTACAAACTTAATTAAATGATTAAAAATTTAATTAATTATAATATTACATTATAATTTTATAGTATGATTACTTAATAGTTAATTCACTATAACATTACATTATAGTATGATTATATAATTAATTATAACATTACATAATTAAATAATTACTTAATTGATTATGAGTTATGATATTATGTTTTAAACATTAGTAATTACTAATTTGCTACATAAACATTAGCACAATACTTAATTAAATGATAAGAAATTTAATTAATTATAACATTACCTTATAAACATTTCATTATAAACATTAATTAAACATTACATTATAGTTAAATAATTACTCAATTAAATTATAATATTATTATATTACATTATATATTATGATCACTTACTTAATTATAGCATTACATAGTTAAATGATTACATAATTACATAATTAGTTATGAATTTATAACATTACATTATAAACATTAGTAATTTACTAATTTACTATATTATTACATTACTTAATTAAACGATTAAAAATTTAATTAATTATAACATTACCTTATATATTTATAATATGATTACTTAATCAATTATAACATTCCATTATAAACATTAGTATATTAATTAAATGATTTGAAATTTAATTAATTATAATATTAAATTATAGATTTATAGTATGATTACTTAATTCATTATAACATTACATTATACTATTATAGTATGATCATATAATTAATATAACATTACATAATTAAATGATTACTTAATTGATTATGAGTTATGATATTATGTTTTAAACATTAGTAATTACTAATTTACTACATAAACATTAGCACAATACTTAATTAAATGATAAGAAATTTAATTAATTATAACATTACCTTATAAACATTAATTAAGCATTACATTATAGTTAAATAATTACTCAATTAAATTATAATATTATTATATTACATTATATTATAATCACTTACTTAATTATAGCATTATATAGTTAAATGATTACATAATTACTTAATTAGTTATGAATTTATAACATTACATTATAAACATTAGTAATTTACTATACTATTACATTACTTAATTAAACGATTAAAAATTTAATTAATTATAACATTACTTTATATATTTGTAATATGATTACTTAATCAATTATAACATTCCATTATAAACATTAGTATATTAATTAAATGATTTGAAATTTAATTAATTATAATATTAAATTATAGATTTGTAGTATGATTACTTAATTCATTATAACATTACATTATACTATTATAGTATGATCATATAATTAATATAACATTACATAATTAAATGATTACTTAATTGATTATGACATTATATTATAAACATTAGTAATTTACTAATTTGCACAATACTTAATCAAATTATTATAAGTTTATTAATTATAACATTATATTATAAATTTATGGTATGATTATTTAATTAATTATAACATTCTATTATAAACAATATTACAATACTTAATTAAATGATTAACAATTTAATTAATTATAATATTACATTATAATTAAATAGTATATTACTTAATTAATTATAACATTACAATTTACATTGTAGTATGATCACTTAATTAATTATAACATTACTAATTTATAATATTAAATTTACTAAATTATATTTAGTATATTATAAATACCCAATTGGCCAATTATAACATTAATTGTGATGAATAATTGTTTGTGTTTTGGTTTTGATTGACGAATTGTATGTGAATTGTGATGAATTGATTGAATTCAAGTGTTGCTTAGAGATTACATGTTATGAGTTACATTGGACACAAATGAATGAATAATAAAAATTTGTTAGGGGTGTATTTGTAAACTTTTAACGTATTTTTGTCATTTTTTAAACTAATAGGGGGTAATTGATTTTTTACAGGGTACCCCGGAAAGGAACTGGAACCTGCATTTTAGGTTCCGATTCCTTGAATTGAAGAACCTGCACTGTGCGGTTCCAGTTCCAGTTCCTTTTTTTGGGAACCTGCACTGTGCGGTTCCAGTTCCAGTTCCTTTTTTTGGGAACCTGCACTGTGCGGTTCCGGTTCTGGTTCTCCCGAAAAATGGAGGGTACCCGTAACTGCTCACCCCTATGTAAAGTTTCATAAGTTGAATTCCATCAATACAGAGTTTATATTTTCTCTACACTTCTCTCTTATTTGTATACTTTTAGCCTGTGAGTTTGTGTGAGCGTTAGGCTGCTTAACTCATTTCCGAAGAGTTAAGGCCGCACGAACTTAGCAAAGAAGTTAAGTGCGTGACAAGTGGTATCAGAGCCTCGGTTAGCAGAACCTCGGTTTTCATTCAATGGCAAAAGACACTGTCGCTTCAACAAAGGGAACTAAGACGGCGGATATGGAGACTTCCCAAGAATGTGGTCGTTCGGAGAAAGTCGACCCCAACCCCAACTCCTCAAGGCAGAGAGGTAAGTCCAAAGATTTTCTTTCCAGTTTTGACTCACGCCTATCTCGTGTAGAAGAAAGGGTGAGCACGCAGTCAGAGGATTTAGGTCATCGAGTGGATGATCTAGAGACGGAGGTTATCAACACCCACACTGTCGTGAAAGCCATGTTGCTTCAAATGGAAGAGTCGCTAAGGACTGAAATAGGGAGAATCCATGAGGAGTTCGTAAGGGAGCTTGCTAAGACCTGTCATGTGTTCCAAACCGAAATCAACAGCACACTTGTTCGTTTAGACGAGGTGTAAGCTGACTTAACGCAATGCAAGCGCGCTGTGGTTGCAAGGACCGACAGCAACGTCATTGAAAGCCAAAGGATTGACGTCCCAAGGGCTAAAAGTTTTGGTGGCTCACGCAAGGCATAAGAGGTTGACAACTTCCTGTGGGGGCTAGACAAGTACTTCGGGGCCGTAGGTGTCACGGAGGAAAGCTCGAGGATTGAAACTGCAGTCCTCTATCTCAAAGATACCGCAAGGTTGTGATGGAGGAGAAGAGAAGGAGACATCGAAAAAGGTATTTGCACTATCTCTACTTTTGATGATTTTAAGAGAAAGCTTAAGCGGCAGTTTTACCCGGAGAATGCCGAGGATGAGGCAAGAGCTCGCTTGCGAAGGAACAAGCAAACAGGGACGATCCTTGATTATATCAAGGACTTCACTGACTTGATACTGAAGATCCTGGAGATGTCCGACAAGGACTCGCTCTTCAATTTCATGGATGGGTTGCAATCATGGGTGAAAACAAAGCTAAGGCGTCGGGGAGTGCAAGATCTTACCACGACCATAACAGTTGCTGAAAGTTCGATTAATTATAGCAACCAAAAAGAATACACCGGCAAATCCAAAGATAAGAAGGGCAGCTTTGTTAAAGGTACAGGAGACAAGGGGCAATCTAAAGAGAGCAACCGAGACACCCACCAAGACTACTCCTCATCCAAAGGTAAAGACAAGGGCAAACGTTGGGACAAGGGCTCCAACAAACCCCGTAACAATTGCTTCATTTGCAATGGGCCTCATTGGGTGAAAGGCTGTCCGGAGAAGAAAGCTCTTACTTCCCTTATAGCCAAGCATCAAGAGGGCAAGCAAGCCAAAAGCAGTAGCGATGGGGCACATATGGGATCGATGCAGCTACTCAATGGGATTCAGTCCGCACCAAAAACCCAAGCCAAAGGATTGCTCTATGTTGATATGGCCATCAATGAGAAGGCCACCAAAGCCATGGTAGATACGGGAGCTTCGCATAACTTCATTTTAGTAAGTGAAGCACGTCGGCTAGGCCTCAAGGCTTCAGGAGGTGGAGGCACCATCAAGGAAGTCAACTCAGTGGCTCAACCAATACATGGAGTGGCTCGACATGTCAGAACCACAATGGGAACTTGGTCCAGCTACATAGATTTCTCAGTTGCACCGATGGATGACTACCAAGTTGTCCTTGACTTAGAGTTTATGGAACAAGTTAAGGCATTTCCCTTGCCTTCAACCAGCACTATGTGTATCATGGACGGGGAACAAGCTTGTGTGTTGCCTACTAGCCGCTCTACCAAGCCGGAAACAATGACGCTCTCGACAATGTAGTTCAAGAAAGGCATCAAGAAGAAAGAGGAAAGCTACTTGGCCATCCTTAAGCAATATGACGACGAGGAGCCAATCCGGCCAGAGGCAGTGCCTCGGGAGGTAGCAAAAGTACTCGAGGAGTTTGTTGATGTCTTACCAAATGAGCTGCCAAAAGAACTACCACCTAGAAGGGAGGTAGACCATCAGATTGAGCTGGAACCAAGCGCCAAGCCACCTGCCAAGGGTCCTTACTGTATGGCACCACCCGAGCTTGCGGAACTAAGGAGGCAATTGCGGGAACTATTAGATGCAGGGTTCATCAAGCCCTCCAAAGCTCCTTATGGCACACCAGTTTTGTTTCAAAGGAAGAAGGATGGTTCCTTACGCATGTGCATAGACTACCGAGCACTCAATAAGGTATCTGTGAAAAATAGCTATCCCATTCCTTTGATTGCCGATCTTTTTGATCAGCTGGGGCATGCCCGCTAATTCACCAAACTAGATCTACGGTCAGGTACTATCAAGTGCGCATAGCCAAAGGCGACGAGCCAAAGACCACTTGTGTTTCAAGGTATGGGTCTTATGAATTTTTGGTTATGCCATTTGGTCTAACAAATGCACTAGCCACTTTTTGCACTTTGATGAATAAGATATTCCATCCGTACCTCGACCGGTTCGTGGTCATCTATCTAGACGACATAGTGGTGTATAGAAAAACCTGGGAGGACCACATGCAGCACCTCAGAGAAGTGTTCTAAGTCTTGCGGGACAACAAGCTATATATCAAGAAAGAGAAATGCTCTTTCGCCAAGCCGAAGGTAATGTTCTTGGGTCACAAGATCAAGGATGGGCAGCTTATGATGGAGGATAACAAAGTGCAGGCCATTCAAGAGTGGGAAACACCCACCAAAGTGCCGAAGTTACGATCCTTCCTTGGATTAGTAAACTACTACCCTCGGTTTATCAAAGGCTACTCAACAAAGGCAGCCCCATTGACAGACTTACTCAAGAAGAGCAAGCCGTGGGATTGGTCTAATGAGTGTCAAGCCGCCTTTGAGGAGTTGAAAGTTGCAATTAGCAATGAACCCATGCTTGCCTTGCCAGACCATACTCAGCCATATGAAGTGCACATCGACGCATCCGACTTTTCCATCAGGGGAGTACTCATGCAGAATGGGCATCCGATTGCTTACGAGAGTCGAAAACTCAATAAGATCGAGTAGCATTACACTGTGCAAGAAAAAGAGATGACATCCATCATCCATTGCCTTAGAGTATGGCGGCACTACTTGCTTGGGTCTAAGTTTTTTACTTTGACAGATAATGTCGGAATGAGCTATTTTCAGACCCAAAAGAAGTTGAGTCCGAAGCAGGCACGATGGCAGGATTTTCTTGCCGAGTTTGATTATGTCTTGGAGTACAAGCCGGGTAAGACCAATGTGGTGGCAGATGCATTAAGCCGCAAGTCCGAGTTGGCAAGCATCTGTCAAGTCACAAGTGCATTGGTTGACTGAATCAAGCAGGGACTCCAGCATGAGCCATTGGCTCGAAACATCATTGCCTTGGTAGAAGAAGGGAAAACCCTGAGGTTTTGGCTGACTGACGGCTTACTCTACACCAAAGGCAACCGCCTTACATCTCAAGATGGGACAATCTGAGGAAAGAATTGATCAAGGAGTGCCATGACTCCTTGTGGGTAGGCCATCCAAGCATGAGACGCACCCTTGCTCTCTTAAATCTGCCTACTATTGGCCTGGGATGCAGGATAGCCTTGAGGGGTATGTGCGTACGTGCCTTGTTTGCCAGCAAGACAAGATAGTGCAACAACAACCGGCAGGCTTGCTACAACCATTACCTGTGCCCGAGAAACCATGGGAGAGCGTCTCAATGGACTTCATCACGTGTTTGCCAAAGTCCGAAGGGTCTGGGAGCATTATAGTCATTGTGGACAGGTTTAGCAAGTATGCCATCTTCATCCCCGCATCCACCAATTGCATAACAGAGGAAACAACTAAGATTTTCTTTCGCAACATCATCAAGTTATGGGGTATTCCAACAAGTATAGTTAGTGATCGAGATCCTCGGTTCACCGGGAGATTTTGGACAGAGTTATTCAAGATACTAGGATCAAACCTAGACTTCTCAACCAGCTTTCATCCCCAAACTGATGGTCAAACCGAGCTTGTCAATGCACTGTTAGAGCTATATTTGCGGCACTATGTGAGTGCTAGCTAGCGAGATTGGGCAAAACTCCTTGACACAACCCAATTCTCATTTAACTTGCAGCGAAGTGAGGTAACCAACAAAATTCCTTTCGAGATCATCACGGGACGATAGCCAAACACACCTCTTTCCCTAGCCACACGCTATGATGGGAAGAGCCCCGCAACCTTTAGGTTAGCCAAGTCATGGCACGAACAAACTGAACTTGCTCGTGTAGCCCTACATAAGGTAGCGAAGAGAATGAAAAAGTGGGCCGACAAGAAAAGAAGGCACGTTGAGTTCCAAGAAGGTGATCTTGTTCTCGTAAAGCTACTACCCCAACAGTTCAAGACATTAAGGAAGGTGCACAAAGGCCTCGTGCGCAAATATGAATGGCCCTTTCAAGTGATATAACGCATCGGTAAAGTTTCATATCGACTCAAACTTCCTCCAAAACTGAAGATACACCCGGTCTTTCATGTAAGGTTGTTGAAGCCATTCCATGAAGACCCAGAGGAGCTATCCCGAAGAGTCTCTAAATGAGCACCAACAGCCGTTGTAACATCCTTTGACAAGGAGGTTGAAGAAATACTTGCCGACAGAGTTATTCGCTAACGTGGTGTGCCAAATTACCGGGAATACTTCATCAAATGGAGGGGACTTCCTGATGCCGAAGCCAGTTGGGAGACCGAAGACTCATTGTGGCAATTCCAAGACTCAATCCTGCGCTATAAAGATAATGCGACGAGGGCGTTACAGCATTAGGTGCGGGAGAATGTCACGACCAGCCTGCTTGCCGACTCAAGCATGCTGCACGTTGCTTACTGATTAAGTATAATTCAGGGTGAAGCAAACTTAAGGGCTAAGTTAACTTCATAGCTAAGTTAACGACTCAGCGGCTAGGTTAAAGCAACTAACCACATTCGTTTCCAAGGTTGCACCAATGCTCGCCACCAACCACCTTCGTTTCCAAGATTGAACCAATGCTTGTCACCTAGGGTTTCTTAATGCTTAAGCATGTAGATTAGTCACATTACTTTGAGGAGCTTGAGCCTATAAATAGGCAACTCCACCATGTAAAGTTTCATAAGTTAAATTCCATCAATACAGAGTTTATATTTTCTCTACACTTCTCTCTCATTTGTATACTTTTAGCCTGTGAGTTTGTGTGAGCGTTAGGCTGCTTAACTCATTTCTGAAGAGTTAAGGCCGCACAAACTTAGCAAAGAAGTTAAGTGCATGACAAAAGGCTCCCTTAAAGCTGGTTTATTCTGATTTATGGGGCCCAACAACTGTGCTATCTAGGGAAGGTTATAGATACTATGTTATTTTTGTAGACGACTTAGGTAGATTTACTTGGATTTACCTTCTAAAACTAAAATCTGAGGCCTATGCTGTGTTTATTTAGTTTCACTTGTTTGTGGAAACACAGTTGAATGAGAAATTGAAGTGCTTACAAACAAATTAGGGTGGAGAGTTTAGAAGTTTTTTTTGGTTATTTACAACATAATGGGATTATGTTTAGGCACCCTTGCCTATATCTCCATCAGCAAAATCTGAGAGAAGAGAGGAAACATAGGTCTATTACAGAGTATGATCTGTCTATCTTGGCACATGCTGGCATGCCTCTGAAATATTTGTGGTCAGCCTTTAGTACAACTACTTATATCCTTAATAGACTACCTACTTCAGCCCTTGAGTTTGTATTACCCTATTATGTTCTGTTTAACCAGGAACCCAATTATGATGAGTTTAGGATCTTTGGTTGTAGTTGTTACCCATACCTTAGACCCTACAATAAACATAAGCTTTCTTATCGCACATAAAAGTGTATTTTTCTTGAGTATAGTCTATCACACAAGGGCTATTTGTGTCTCTTTTCTGCTAGTAGAGTGTATGTTGTAAAACAAGTGAAGTTCAATGAAGTTGAATTTCCTTTCAAAACTGATTTTCAGTCGAATGTGCCTACCATTTCTCTTTCTCCAAATTCATTGTTTGAGAACAAAACAGCTTAACCTTGGGTTATTCCTCGAGCATATTTTTAGAGATGGTTCTACATCATTGGGTTCTCCTTTTAATCTAGGACTTGATCAATCTCATTCAGAGTCTGTTCCATCTGCTTCAGTCGCTCATAACTCACAAAATTTCTCTCATGTGGTCTCAACTAATACTCCATCAGCCTCCATAAATGCAGTTCCTATTTCTGATACATTGTGTCCCCCATCTGCCTCAATACCACATTCTTCTTCAGGAGACACAAATACTCCATCTGCCTCCCTGAATACATCTCCTATTTTTGATACATTGTGTAAATCATCTGTTTCAATACCAAATTCTTCTTTAGGAGGCAAATTTCCTGGCATACAACTAGAAGTAGTGCTACCTTGTCCCTCTAATTTATCACTTAATGTTCACCCTATGATTACTAGATCCAAGAGTCACATTGCTACATCTAAATATCAAGCTTTAATGTCATCATCTGCTATATTTTTTGAACCCAAATATGTAACTGAAGCTCTGCAAACTCTTGAGTGGAAATAGGCCATGGAGATTGAATATCAAGCCTTATTGAAAAATAAAACATGGGAATTGGTTCCTTATGAAGAAGGCATGAATGTAGTTGGAAGCAAATGGGTTTCTAAGACCAAATTAAATACAGATGGTACCTTATAGAAATATAAAACCAGGTTGGTTGCCAAGGGCTTCCAACAGACTTTGGGGTTGGATTATTTTGACACTTTCTCCCCTATTATCAAGGCTGCCACAATTAGGATCATGTTGTCATTGACAATCCATCATAATTGGTCCATATAGCAGCTCGATGTCAATAATGCATTTCTGAAATGGGATTTGATAGAACAAGTCTTTATGTTACCTCTAGAAGGATTTTCAGTTTCAAGTTCTTCACAAACCAAACATCTTTGCAGGCTGCATAAAACACTATACGGTCTCAAGCAAGCTCACAGAGCTTGGTTTGATAAGCTAAAAAGTGTTTTACTTGAATGGGTTTATCAATTCAACTTTAGATGTTAGTTTATTTTTTTACAAAAAGGAGACTTAAGTGCTATATCTTTTAGTATATGTATATGATATCCTTGTGACAGGTAATGATTCTTACATCATTTCTCAAATTGTGACTGATTTGAACAACACATTTTCTTTAAAAACTCTTGGTGGGGCCCAATACTTCCTTGGTTTTGAAGTAAAAAGGAGTAATTCAGGACTATTGCTGACCCAAACTAAGTATGCACAAGATCTGTTATAAAAGGTTGGTATGCAGGACTGTAAACCATGCTTAATACTTATGGCTACAGGCTTGAAACTTGTCAAGAAGATGGTGAAGTTTTTGATCAACCGACACTTTATAGAAGTATTATTGGAGGGCTATAATACCTCATTTTATCCATACCAGATTTGGCTTTTTCTGTTAATAAATTAAGTCAATTTTTACATTATCCTACAGTAGTTCACTAGACAGCATGTAAAAGAGTCCTAAGGTATGTTGAAGGCACTTTGGAGCATGGCATTCTATTTACAGGAGACAAACCCTTTACTTTGGAAGCTTTTTCGGATGTGACTGATCGCAGATCAACTAGTGGCTCTAGTGTATTCCTTGGTGGAAACTTGATTCAATGGTGTTCCAGAAAATAAAAAGTGGTGTCTTTATCTCCCACTGAGGTAGAATACAGATCGCTAAGTCAGGCTGCTATTGAATTGGTATGGGTGCAAAATCTGTTTACTGAACTTGGGATTACGATAAACAATACTCTAGTGGTTTGGTGTGACAACATGAGTGCTAGAGCACTATCATCCAACCCTGTTTTCCATGCTCGAACAAAACATATCGAAATTGATGTGCATTTTGTACGGGAGCTGGTTACCAAGAAGTTACTATGTGTTCAATAGATTGCTTCTGAATATCAGATAGTAGACATTTTAACAAAGGCTCTAGCTAGTACTAGATTCGCAATGTTAAGGGACAAGTTGAAAGTTAGTTCTGCTTTGCCAAGTAGTGCTGATAGTTAAGAAAATAGTCCTGGTTAAGAATGAATGTTTCTAACAGAATTGTCTGAAGTGAGATTGTGTTGTGTGCAAAAAAGAAAAAAGAAAAAAGTTTGCTATCTATAATGCAAGGATATTATGCTAATGCAGTCTGTAATGTTCAAGCAAAATGAGGTCTGTAATGTTTATGAAAAATGAGCTGAGTGAACTACGGTTGTGATTTCAGAAGACAAACAAATTAGAGAGAAGTGGAATGCAGAAGAAAGAAGCCGATAAAAAGTTGATAAGGATTTTTAGCTTAAGGGAAGATATTGGGTATTAACAAGTCTGCTGAGTAGGGAGTTTAGTAGTTTGGTTTAAGGGAAGATATGAAGTATAAAGGCTAGGAAGTGTAAGAGGAATATTTGGGGTTGTTTTCGTAAAGAATAGAACTATTAGTAACGTTGGGGTTGTATCTACAAAATATCAAACTTGTGTCAAATGCGGTGCATTTTATCATAATAAATAGTATGAATATTGCCCGCATCTGTAACGAATTCATTAATGAAGAAACCCATTTTTTAGTTGTAACAAAAATTCTCTCAATTGTTTTCTGTTTTTCTTGCTTTCTTGATTTTCTTCAAATCCTTTAGTAGGTTATCCTGCAAATTTTTTTGCTTTTCTTGACAAAGTTTTAAAATTTGGTTGCAAATGTCAAATGATGAGATATTTGAGAAGAACCATGATAATATAGACTTTGAGTTAAGTCTGTAGATATTTTAGTTATTGATTTTTTAATTATCAATTTAATATAAAATGAACTTCAATACAGAAAATAAATATTTAAGACACAAAAAAACCAATAATAGTGTAAAAAAAAAAAAAATTATCTAGTTATCTTAATAGACCACGATTCTAAATTTACCTTTCTCAAATTTTTAAATTTATCTAAATGTCTAAATAAATCTCATTTATTTACAAAGTAACTCTTATTTTTATATTTTTACGGTATATATTTATACTTTCTCAATATGTTTTCTATATACTCTTATTATGTTATTTTTATTTTTTCTCTTTATTTTAATATCAATCAAACATATAAACAATTGTACATATTAGTATTATATATGCTTTTTTTTTTTTTTAAAGAATAATAAACTTTTTATTACATATACAGCAGAATCTCTCTATAATAATACTCTATATAGGAACTACCTTTATGTAGTCATAATAAATTTATGTTCAATTTGACCTGGTTATAAATAAGAATAAACTCCACGTTATAACAAGTTATAATTTTTTTAAATCTCGTCTTAAAAGTCTTGTCTCCACATAATAATAATTATTTGTATATTGCATAAAATATATGCTATATTACATTAAAGGTTTAAAATGAAATAAAATATTTATTTAAAGTTGTTGGAGATAATAATTTATGCTTTAAAGTTGTTATCACATCTTTGAACTTATGGGTATGCAAGTACTCATCAACATGGACACCTTTTTATTGAAGCCAAAATATTTCTAGGCTCAAGTATGTTTAGAGCTTATTGGTATGAAAACTTTTATATTTTTTTACTATTATCCTCAAAATTATCTCATTTCTTTTTTTTATCTAATTACAACAATTAATAATTTTATTACTTTATCTCTATACCACTAAGGATAATTAAGTCAAAATAATAACTTTTGTAATTACATCTCTATTAAGTTATAATCTCTTAATAAAATTAGTTAGGTCTCACCATTAATACTATAGAGAGGTTTTACAATATATATTATTTATTAAACATATTTCATCTAGATTATTTAAAAATAAAATTAGGATTTACAACGTAAAAAAGTAAATAAATATTTTAAATTAATAACAAAATATTCATTTTAGATAGACAGTATATAAATATTTTATTTAGTTTTTTTTAATAATTCTCATAAAAGGATAAAACGATAATTAAAAAGAAAATAATAATTAGGGCACACAAGATAAAATTTGTGAAGGCCATAACATCACTTTTACTGACTCTGACCAACGGCTATTTTTAATAGTAGTCACTAGAGCGGGTTTTATGGTAATTTTCCCGGAGTTGTTTTTAAGAAGATAAAGAGAGGGTATTGTAGACTTTTCAGTGCAAAGTTTGTGATGGTGGAGTAATCCTGTAACCGATAGTTCTGAAGCAAAATTAATATACTCCAAAAGTTAGGACTAGAGTAAATTTCCCCAAAAGTTTAACCTTTGATATTCCATGTGTCACTGTAACAGGAGTCTGCATGATAAGCTTCCTCTGTACCTAGTTATCCTCAATCAGGAGTATATAAACAAGGTTTTATGCATCTTCCTCAACACTCTCAAGTTCTCAGCTCTCTACCTCCACGGCTTCGTCTACCTCGTTTCCGGCCCGCTCTCCGTCCTGCTTCCTCTCCCGCCGACGGTAACTTTTTTCTCATATTATTTTCTTTATTTCAAGGTTTAATTGTATTTATTTATTTATTGTAATGTTATTGTTACATGTTAAATTTGAATTTGAAAATAAAAAATTAATTTAAATTTTTTTCTTTTAATTTTGTAAAAAATAAAAATTGATGCCGAGCCGCCATCCACTCTCTCCCACCTCAACGAAACCAGTTACCGTCCGTCCAGCTGCTCGCCGTTAATTTTATTTTGTGTATATAAAAACTTTAATAAATTCATTATATTATTATTTGTTCAACTAACATTTTGCTTTTATTTCAGTTTTAATGTCTGTTAGCCGTTAGGACTAAACTGTTACTCAAGGAGCAAGAACGATGTGTTGATATTCCCCACAATCATAAGCTTGATTTTCACATCTCTAATAATTGCATCAAACTATGCTTTCTTATTCTGTGTATATTTTTCTTGCTCATTTGGGTTGTTTAGTTTTCGACCAGGTTTAATTTTATTAGTTTCAGTTATTATTCTGGTTTTGTATATATTGTTATTTTGGTATTGCTCTAACACGTATAGATTGTGTGTATGTTTTCTAATTGTCCACTTTTAACTTTTTAAATGCATCAGTGCGGTAGATTTTCAATTAACATTAGTCATCCTTGTAGCTAATGAAAGAATTACAAGGCGTTGAAACATCTAAAGAGAAATTAGTGCTTCGCTTGGGTCTAGAAACTGGTGGATGGTCTATTTTCAATATGTTCTTGATTTGTGTCACAAAGCCAATTCCCTCCCATTTTATTAACTGAGTTCTAGTTTTTGAAACTTCGTTTTCATTTTAATAATTGCAGAGTGTTTTGATAGGTAAGAGGTTAAATTGGTGATTGATAATATTTGTGATCAATTTGTGAAGTATCAACCATTAATCGTGTTAAGGAGTTATCCGCTTTGCATTAGTGGTACTGAACTTTTTCTTTTTGAGTGTATGTAGACATAATTTATCTATTCATTTATATTGCATTTCATATATCTGATCCCTACTTTAGTTGACAATTTTCTATTTAGTTAACTAACTAGTTTTATAACTATGATATGTTATAGACAAAATCTTCACATGGAAGAAGCCTTCAGCAAAAGAGAACTTGGAACCTCTTGTAAGATATGTGTAATATTAATTGTTTGTGGTACTATAAAGTGATACATACAATCACGTATGATGAAACCATTTTTTTGCGAGGCATGACCTTATTGTTGCCTCACCAATAATTTAATCCTTGATGGTCTATTTTTTTGGTCCAAATACAGCTAATAAGCTCTTCTCCTGTATATTCATGGGGCCTATATTGTGTTCGCAAGAAACTGATTGGTGCCAGTGGCTTTGTGGTTACTTCGGTCTAGTTTGCTGGGTTGGGAAGAAATATAATAGTCTTTATCAGGTCTAAATTTTGATTTAATTGAGATGAGGTCACCGTCAAATTCTAAATTCTTATTTTACCAAGTAGATTTTCCATAGATTTTTAAGCTAGCATGATTTGCTTAAGTTAGGCGCGTGTTTATTGTGATGATTTCACTGTTTGTTTCCTACCACTGAGACACCAAAATTATTCCAGAATTTGATGAATTTTGGAAAAGAATATTAAATGTTGACTTGTTGCACATAATTTATGTGAGATCTACCTCTTGATATATATATATATTTTTGGGTAAGTAAGCTTTCATTGGAAAATTAAAAAAGAATGTACAAAAGATCTATAAAAGACGGCCAACCTATCTCAGGACAATCCCCTGGGTTAGGATCCAAAAAAATAGCCTATACAAGACTATATATATACACAAAATCTCTTCTTACCTAGGGACATACACTGCGTTAGGAACATAACCAAAGAAAACTAAAAGACAATGACCAAATAGGTGACAAAAACCAAAAAAACCACCTTTACTCACATAGCCCCCTTATGCTCGACAAAAAACCTCAATAACAAGTTTGTCCTAGAGTCCCACCACCACCAAGACCACAAAACCCAGAGTGATCACCTATAAAAAATAGACATCGGTAACCCCCAAATTTGCGCAAGGCTTCTATTTCTCGTGGTCCTCTTCATCTTCCTTAGCTCCATGACCTTATCCCTTACCACTAACCTAACGATATTGTGGATGGTTAGCACATCTTTACACTCTTCTCCAAACACCCTATTGTTTCTTTATCTCCAAAACTAATAGATAGTGGCATTGAAACACAACTTTGCCAAAAAATACTTGAGCTTATTTCTGCTCAAATTTAAGGATAAGCCATGAATATAAGCATTCCATGGCACTGTCCTATAGCTCATAGAACTAATGGCAAGGATTTGACTCCAAATAGACTTAGAGAAAGGGCAAGAGAAAAAGAGATGATCCAAGGTTTCTTGGGCAGAATCACAAAAACAACAATAAGAGTTATGTGAAATGTCGTTCCTCTCAAGTTTATCCTTTATGTTGAGCTTCGCTTTAATAGCCATCAAAAGAATAATAGCATGTCTTGGAATGGATTTCATGAACCACATAAGATGGGACCAATCAACCTCAACTTTCCTCACCTTTATTTCATTCCATGCCGAACTAACAGAAAAACCCTGGGTCATAGAAGGGACTCAAACAATTCCATCCTCCCTCATGGTGGGATCGAAATTAACCAACTTTTTCATTTCCAACAACGCCCAAGAGCTTGCAGCTAGCCATTTCCATTCACCTCGATCGCAAATCTCACTAACTTGAGCATTATTAGATAAACTAGATTCATAATTAATCTGAGGACGATATTTGAGAGCAAGCTGGCCAATATTGTGCCAATTATCATGCCAAAGCCGAATATGTCTCCCATCACCAACCTCACACTTGACTCTCAACCTAGCCTCACCTCTAAGCTTAAGGATGCTCCTCCAAGTCCAAGAGCAATCATGGGGGATGAGAATTTCCCAAATACTCATGTTCGTAAGTAGATAAGTTTTGATCCAAGAGACCCATCTGGAGGAGGGATTAATTTGGGCAATGTTTCAAATATGCCTCATCATAGCTGCCTTGTTCCATTCCTTAGTTCTCATAATGCCTAGACCTCCTTCCTCCTTTGGAACACATACCTCTTGATGATTGCTAACCACAAATTTTGTTTGATCAACAACCTTGCAATTGTTTCATTAGTACTAAATATAATAGTTCTAAATGTGCCTAATTGAATGTTAATTATATAGGTATGCACATTTCGCTACAAGAGAGCTGTTTCTATTCAAATATTCAAACTTCTCAAATGTTGTTGAGGGCGATAGATCTTCTCCACTCTAAGGGACCAGCTTTTAAAATTAATCGCCTTTTGGAAATTGGAAATCAACCATTTTCTATTCATGCATTTTGATGATTGTCTGATTGAATTAAGCTACGGCCTTGTGACTGTAAATATTAATAGCAAAATAATTTTGTGGGATACAAACATGTAGACCTTTGTCCTAATCTTTATGAGTTTTGAATCTCATCCATTTGTGCACTTTGGATAGAGGTTCTAGTGAAATTAAGTTTCTCAACTCTAGCTTGATTGCGTGTTCATGTACCAATCATCCCTTGGAAATTGGAAATGGATCATTGAGCAAACTGGAGCTATTTTATCATTGCATAAAGTTAGGTTGTCACTACTGTAACTAGATGAGATTCAGAGTCCATTTTGGCTATATTTAATTTACAATACTGCTAGCTATAGTGAGCAGTGATTTCAATGATCAAATTTTTGCTTATTACTTCATGCCAGGTTTTTGTTTTTGATACAAAATGTTACTTCATGTTGGTGAGTACAATCCAAGTACAGTGGGTGGCTGCGGTTGTAAAAGTTGATTCATGTTTAGAAAATATCTCTTATAGGCTGCTTGTATTGCATAATATTTATGCAATATTTTTTTGTTATAAGTGTCGAGAATATTAACCTAGAAGTGAGCAAAACATTCTATTTTAGTTTATACATTGAAGTGTACAAAGTCGACTGTTGTCATTGTTGGTTTTTTTCGATTTCTTGTTGATTCACTCATTGGAAATTACCTCCGTCGCCATCATTGTACTCATTAGCCCTTCTTCTTCAAAAGCCTCAACTTCTTGGCCTTCAATTTTTCGTTGATCATCATCCTAATTTCTAGGGTTTTTGGTGAATAAGGAAATTGGTAATCTGGCCTTGTAAAAGCCTTTGGTTCGATTTGAAGATTCTTGTTTAACCAAAGAAAAATAAAGAACAAGAACAAAGAAAAGATTCTAAGAGAAGGCGAGAGAGAATTGGGAATTTTCTTCTTTTGATTTTTCTAACTGAAAAACTGTTACAAGGTAGTAATGTTTATATATATTGAATACGGAGTAAAACGCATTGTTTTCCACTAAGTTTTGTTTTATTACAAACACAACCTAGATATATTGGGAATTCTTCTACCTTTATTCCAATATTTCCCCTTAAACTAAACCACTATGTACATTGGGAATTCTTCTATCTCTACCTTTATTCTAATATTTCCCCTCAAACGCAACACTCATACTTAATCATTTGCTACTAATAATTTGATATACAGCTATTCCTATTACTCATGTTGATAACACCTCAAACACTTCAAATCATACTGCCACAAATTAGCTTTTACAACCTCAGCAGCAGTACAAAATATACTGCTCAAAATATACTATGACTTCAACACACATTAGCTTCCAGATTACTTACATCTCAACACCAACTTCAAAAACTTTACTATTGTAGATCCCAATCACATCACCTTTTAACAATGCAGATATAGAAAAAACACATCCAACGCAGATCAGAGGAGCAGAATAGATCAACAACTCTTCTCAGTACCAAGCTTAATTTGACAGCCTATAAACCAGAAATAGAACCTGATCTAATCAATCAACACAGAAGTCACATTAAGCTTATCTCGTAGTAGACCAAACCTGTTACTAGGTAGAGCCTTAGTGAGGATATCTGCAACCTGATATTTAGAGGATACATATTGCACATTCAGAGCTTTTCTTGCAACAAGTTCTCTCACATAATGTACATCAATCTCTATATGTTTGGTCCTAGCGTGAAAAACTAAATTTGAGGACAAGGCACTAGCACTCATGTTGTTACACCAGATCACAGGTAGGACTATAAACGAGCCGAGCCGAGCCGAGCTTTTGCCTTATCGAGCTCGACTCGTTTACAACAATGTCGAGCTCGAGCTCAAGCCTGGCGAGCCTTAAAATTGAGACTTTTTATCTCGAGCTCGGTCAAGTTCGAGTCGAGCATCGATAGCGAGCCCTTATCGAGCTTGAGCTCGAGCTCGAGCTCGAGCTCGATAAGACTCGATCAAACCACCATTTATTTGGGTTTGATCGAGCCAAGTTCCCCTTTTTTACAGCAATCTGTCTGCGTACAACATTTCATATTTACATCGAATGTTGAATTAACCATGACAATTTTGAACATTACAAAATATCTATTATCTTACAAAATAAAAATACAGTTCTGAATATATACAAATAACATTCCTAGGAGTACATATACAGTCTATCAATCAAAATCACTATCCACTAGTAGTCTGCAGTAGGCCTGTCTTCGATGAAAACCACAATTTCCCCCTGCCTTTAGAAAATGTTCAATTTAGTAAGTATTTTTTAAGGTAACTATGACAAGAAAAAAATATGTATAATCATGAAACAAAAGCAAAAGGAATAAAAGTTTTACCTATGCATGCCTCCTACCATAGCCAAACCATGCATTGAATCCCATGAACTTATTTGATAGTAAGGTTGATCTCCAACGGTTGCTGCTCTTCTTAAAAATGACAAAGGAGGAGTAATTGAAGTTTAGTTAGTATAAATATAAAGTAATAACTAAATTTAATAAAAACAATATTCAATATAAGTATGTAACCTACTTTACATCATTTCTTCACCCCATTCAATGTCTTGCTCCAATCACATCCACATAAGAGCATCTCCATCGTGTTGGGAGCCAACGACGATCGGTACGTGTCAATAACCCTACTGCCGGCGCTGAAAGCAAACTCAGAAGCAACCGTAGTAATAAGAATGGCTAATATGTCACGAGCCATGGTAGACAAGATAGGGAACTTTGTTGAATGGTCAAAGCATCAAACGTCGTAGCGTCCCCAACACATTTATGGCATCCCTCTCCCAGGTAACAATCTAACTCTAATTTCGTTGGCTCAACCGTCTCAACCACATCCAGAAACTCACTAAAATCATCCCAATCATCTGCCATCTTTGTCGCTGCCCTTGACCCCTTACTAACCTCCTGAACTGCACCCCTTGTAGATGTAGAAGCGCAGGCAGTTGTTGATGCTTTACTAGCATCAACATACTCCCTATATACCTCATACAAGATATCTCGAACAACATCCTTATTTGCCTATGATTCAGCCTAAGGATACATCTTAGAGAACGCCCATTCAATTACACTCATCTTTAGTCTGGGGTCCAAAATAGCAGCCACACCCATCAATAGATTACATTCTCCCTAATATTTGTCAAACTTTTCTTTCATTTTCCAAATCATGGTCTGTATAAACTCATCTCCATCCCGACTCTTACTTTCCAACATAATTTTTATTGTATAAACTTGTTTTAGAAACAAGTTTGATGTCGGATAATCACTCCCCGATATCAGATTCGACGCAGCACTAAACACCTTTAAAATAGGACAAATTTTCTCAACTTTGTCCCAATCCTCCTCCTTGGGACAATAATGATAACTCAAATCCCTCTCCTTCAAACAAGGGAAAACACGCCTAAATTTCATTGCCGTTGTCAATATATCATATGTTGAATTCCATCGCGTTTTGCAATCAAGAATAAGCTTGAGAAATGGCAATCGGCGCTGCTGAACAATCTCTACAAACACCTTTAGTCTACTCTTCGATGAATTGATATACGCCATGGTATCACGGATATCCTTAATAATGTGTCTAATCTGATAAAGACCATCTTGAACGACCAGGTTCAAGATATGTGCACAACACCTCACATGAAACATCTTGCCCCCACATATGAGCTTCCCCGTAGCTTGGAATTATCTTTCAACACTTTTACTGCAACATTATTGCTTGAAGCATTATCCATCGATATCGTCTGGACTTTAGCTTCAATTCCGCAGTCCATCAAACACTTGAAAATTGCATCAACAATGGCAACACCAGAACAGGGAGGAGGGAAATGAATAAAGTTCAACACCCGTCTATTAAACTTCCAATGACCATCAATCCAATGCCTAGTCAAAACCATGTATTCCATCCCTTGGTTGCCTGAATGTCATAGATCTGTGGTCAAACTTATCTTCCTAACACCCTTCAATAGGGTCAGCAACTTCTGCCTCTCACTTTCAAACACTTTCATACAATCATTCTTACAAGTATTACGGGATATCGGAGTCCATTCAAGAATCTCGTACTTCATCATGTTGTTCAACCCCTCTTCCTCCACAATAGAAAATGGATGCTCATGCATCAGCACCCAATGTGCAATAAACTCCCTCATCTTCAGTATACTGAATTGGCCCCGTAGAGTAGGCAGGACATTAGAGCCACCCTGAGAGTTGGAAGGGGGGAAATTTATTTGTTATTGCCTCAAGTGAGCTGTTCTCTTCGCACACCTTTTCAAATGCCTGTTGAATTGTGTTGTGCTTCCACTAGCAGTGATTTTCAACTTTGTTTTACAATGAATGCACTCTCCCTTCCTTATACCACTAGGGAGAACCACCTCTGTAAATTCTGACCACACAACTGATGTTTTCGCTCTCTTCTTCCTCTCTAGTGGATTGTCATTCTCAACATTTTTGGGGCTACTCACACTTTGCTCGGTACCACCTGTGCTTCCATAAATGTTACGCCGATCGACTGCTCTTACCGTAATACAATTGTCGACGTCATCTAATGTAGGGGTGCTTGAGGAACTGTCTGCCAATGCCATACCTACAATTGAAAAATGAGTTGACCACTATCGTTAGACAATATCATAAAGTTAAAATAATATATAATTGACATAATATATATTCATTTAAAAAAAAAAAAAAACAATCTGTTATATTTTTAATGAGTTAGAATTATACTTTGGAGTCCAAACACTTGTTCATATCCAATTCTCCTTTTCCATGTTTAATAAAATGAAGAATAAATAAATATATATACACCTAATTAATTACCAACTTTAACCCTAACTTTATATATACACCCATCAGCACACACTTATAGGAAAAATAGGCCCAAAATATCATCAAATAAGGTTGCTGTTAAGTGGTGTGAGAAATAATGTATGAGAAGCGATAGAAATGGAGAAAAGAGTCGGAAGGCAATCAAGTAGTCATTGGTAGAGCAATCATGGGAAATGGGATTGAGCACCTTTTGGCTGTTATAATTATAATTATGTCTCTTTATTTCAATTTTCTTTTTCTTTTTTTCTAATTTTAGAGACCGATGTTAATGGAAACGCTTTTACATATAATATATCAAATAATATTAGTTTAGGGCATTATATTATTAATGATGGCATGTTAAAATTATTGTACAGACTATTTTATTGTTCTAGAAACTAGTTAACAAATTTGAAGAAGTGGTTTTAGCAATTTCATTTTTTGACACAGTGACAAAGGAGCAGACAGATTAAAAAAAAAAAAACAGAATTACAGAAGACAGACAAGATATAGTGAGAATTTAAAAGAAAGGAAGAAATCTAGAAGAAGATTCGGACAGAGAACCCAGGATAATTGGGTATGAACAAGTGTTTGGATAATTAAAATGAAGAACAGGTTCAAGATGTTTCCTAAGAGATTCTTGAATTCATCAATCTGAATACTCCGTTATGTATTACTCTCTATATATATAAACTTCACAGAATTTTGGAGTAAAAAATAAATATAATAAAATAATTGGATAATAATTAAAATGAAGAATAAACAAATATATACCCTACTGCTTCCATAAAAAACGCATACACAATTCTAATGTGAAAAGTTTCAGAGATGAAGAGAAAATTCTAGAAGAGAAAACACGCAGAAAAACAGAGCATGAAAAGTGTGAGTTCTGCAGAAAGAATTCTGTTATTTTTCACTTTCTAACTAACTGAGTACAAAGGAAGAAAGGGGCTGTCTTTTTATACATGCAGCCATCAGGAAACGCAACGTTTTATAATATTGCTAAAACGTTGCGTATTACACTTATGCATTACAAATATTGAAAACACCAGACCACTCAAAACCGAGAGCCTACATTCTTCTTCTTCTTCTTTTTATCAACATCTTCCCTTAAACTAGACATCTTATCGCTTCTCCATTCTCTTCAATATCACCCCTTAAACTGAACACCTTTTTGGTTCTCTATTCTCTTCAATATAATGGAACTCAAAATTGATCTTTTAACTAAAAACGGAGATGGAAATTTAGACAAAACTTTAATACTTAAAGAGTAGTAGAAGTGGGATGAGGCTCAAAACACGCCAGAGATGAATAAACCTACTGGGAGAATTTATTTGGGAAAGCGTATACTTGAGGTGGAGACAGAGAAGTACTGTAAAACTTTCAGGAGTCAAGCCACTAATTTAGCCAGAGGAAGAGATTTTTTTCTTCTTCTTTTTCTTTACCATATCCAACATATGAATATCATAAATATATAACCCCACCCATTATCAAATCTCTTCTAGTATGAACATGTCCACTCAAAGGGCATCAATTTTCATTGACGCCACTCACTATTTTAACTGGAGGCTTTAATTGACTTTTTGAAGCCTTATAATCCTACAGCATGACCATCAAAGCTGCAATCTGTATTGCAAATCAAACCAAATCACATTTTGACTCTGATAACTGACACCATCATCCACACAAGAATGACACTTAACTCAATGACCAGATTTCAACAATTACATGTAAGACATTTCATCTGTAATCTAAATAGAAATACAAAGAATATAATATTCTTAAACTATAAACCAGGAATCAAGAATTACCTCCAGCCATTGAAGCAAACTCACGAGCAGTATTTTGGATCTTCTAAGCTCTCAAGACACTCTATTGATGGTGTATTTTTCTGTATATTCATGTTCTTGAGCTTAGGGACCAAAATAATATATTCATAACCAAGCTTCCATCAAGCTTTTAATGGCTGCTTAATGGCTGCCATAAATCCCAAACGTTTGAAAACTGAAGCGTTTGAAAACTGAACAAAGAATGTGGACCATCAACTTTAAAACTGATGAAAATCACGTTATTTACGTTACTCATGTAACGTAAGTTTTACATTACATACAATTTTTTATCCTCAGCAACAGAGACAACACATCGTCATCCTCTCCAAACACACAACAAAGCCAACACATGATAGCTTGGAAATTCCTACTGGCAATAGTTTTAACGGCACAGAGTAAATAAAATTAGGGATGGCAACGGGGCACAGCAAACAAACTTGGAAGTTTCAGAGTGTCGGGCCTCCTTTTCCGGTTGCCGAGATTGGAGATGGCGACGGAGATTACCAATTTCAGAGTGTCTGGTTCACGATTTGGGATTTGGGGGTCTATGATTGCGATTTGGGATTTAGGGCAACTGGGATGGGGAACTGAAATTAACGCTCTGTTTTGGTGTTTTGTGTTATTTCAAATTTGCACTTTGGGGGGGAAACTATCATTTTTAAAACTTTTTACTGGAAAATATCAGTTTAATACCTAATAGTTTAAAAAATCACCAAAACACCATGCGTAAGTGTACAGTGCTTAATCGAGCCGGACCAGGCTCACGAGCCCATGAGCCGAGCTCTAAACAAGCTTTTACCGAGTCGGCTCGACTCGTTTACAGTCCTAATCACAGGCACATTATTAATTGTAATTCCAAGTTCTTCAAATAAATGTTGAACCCACACAATTTCAGTAGTTGCCTGACTTAAAGATTGGTACTTTGCCTCTGTAGATGATAAGGAGACTACTTTTTGCTTCCATGAACACAATTGGATCAGATTACCCCTAAGAAACACAATATATCTACTGGTGGACTTTCTATCATTAATATCACTAGCCCAATCCGCATTAGCATAGGCTTCAAGAATGAACTTCTGACTTCTTGTGAATATAACACCATGCTGTAAAATTCCCTTAACATATCGTAAAATTATTTTTCTTGCTGTCTAGTGAGCTACTGTAGGACTTTGTAAAAATTGGCTCAATTTATTTACTGAAAAGGCTAAATCAGGCCTAGATAGGGTCAAATATTGTAGACCCCCAATAATGGTTCTGTACAAAGTAGCTGATCAAACATTTCATTGTCTTCTTTTCTTAATTTCACTCTAGTAGCCATAAGGGTAGGACATGGTTTTGAATCTTCCATTCCAACCTTTTGCAACAAGTCCTGTGCATACTTAGTTTGAGTGAGAAGTAAACCAGCAGCATTTATTTGAATTTCAAAGCCTAGAAAATACTGCACCTCTACTAGAATTTTCAGAGCAAACTGATTATTAAGATCAATCACTACTTGATCAATAAGTTGACTGTTATTTCCTGTTGTGATAAAATATTCTACTATAGTTTATTCAAAATCATAATAAAATAATATTACATCCTATATATATTTTCACTACCTTACATTTACACATATTCCCTTTAACTCTATACACATAACTTTTATCACTCACCCTCAAGCTGGAGCATATATATCTATCATGCCCAGCTTGTTATAAATATAGATTACCCTTTTTCCAACTAGAGATTTAGTAAAGAAATCAGTTAGTTGTTCCCTTGTTCTAACATGCTTAGTGGAAATTAATTTTTGTTCAAGTTTCTCTCGTACAAAATGACAATCGACTTCTATATGCTTTGTCTGCTCATGAAAAATTGGACTGTTGGCTATATGTATGGCTGCTTGGTTATCACACTACAAGTCCATAATCCCTGGATCATTAATTCCAACTTCTATAAAGAGATATCTTGTCCATATATGCTCACAAGTTACTTGTGCCATAGCTCGGTACTCAAATTCTGCACTTGATCTAGCTATAACAGGTTGTTTCTTACTTTTCCAAGAAATAAGATTCCCTCCAACAAAAACACAAAATCCAGTCATAGAACGCCTGTCTATAGATGATCCTGCCCAATTTGCATCTAAAAATCCTTCTACTTTACTATGGCCATGATTACTATAAAAGGATCCCACGTCTAGGAGCACCCTTGAGATATTTCAAAATATGAAGAATCGCATCCTAATAAGGTGTCTTAGGAGATGACATAAACTGACTTTACCACACTCACTGAGAAAGAAATATCTGGACGAGTTACTATAAGATAATTCAACTTTCCAACTATTCGTCTATATCGCTTTGGATCATCAAACACCTATCCATCCTCAGCATTCAATTTTACGTTAGGAACCATAGGAGTATCACAAGGCTTGAGTCCAATTAAACATGTTTTAGTCAGCAAATCTAACACATATTTGCATTGAGACAAGACAATCCTTCTCCTACTTCGAGATCCCTTAACTCCCAGAAATACTTTAAACAACCTAAGTCTCTTGTGTGAAATTTTGAAGCCAAAAAGATTTTCAAACTATGAATACCAACACTATCACTACCAGTGATTACAATGTCATCAACATAAACAACAAGGAGGAGAATACCAAAACTAGATTGCCTATAGAAGACAGAATGATCATAAGCACTTCTATGCAAGCCAAATTCAGTCACTACTTCACTAAATCTCCAAAACCAAGCATGTGGAGATTGTTTCAAACCATATAAAGATTTTCTCAGTTTGCATATCTTTCCAGACTCCCCCTGAGCAACAAACCCTAGTGGTTGCTCCATGTAAACCTCCTCAAGAAGATCAACATGAAGAAATACATTTTTGACATCAATTTGATGAAGGGGCCAACCATAGGAAGCTACAAGAGAAATAAATAACCAAACAGAGGTCATCTTGGCAACAGGAGAAAATTTCTCTGAATAATCAATGGAATATGTTTGAGCATAACCCTTAGCAACCAACTGATATTTCAATCGAGCCACAGAGCCATCAAGATTAACCTTTATCGTGAAAACCATTTACACACAATGGCCTTTTTGTCACTAGGTAAATCAACAAGATCCCATGTACTGTTATGCTCAAGAGCCAACATATCTTCTTCCATAGCCCTTCGTCATCCATCATGAGCACCTACTTTAGACACTTAAGAGGGAACTGACACGAAATCTAAAGAGGCAACAAACGACTTGGAAGGTATAGACAATGAGTTATAAGAAACAAAAGAGGAAATAGGATAAGTACAAGAGCGCTTACCTTTATGTAGAGAAATGGGAAGATCTAGGTTAGAAAGAAGAGGATTCAGATCTGGGGGTGAGGCAGGAAGTAGGGGCAATGTCTTAGATGTCTCAGATGCTGATATTGGTGTTAGTGCTGGTGTCACTTATTGTGGTAGAGGGCGGTGAGAGTACATATGAGTGACAGGAGGACGAGACAGGGGTGGAGAACTATAGTGAGTAATGGTATAAATAAGAAAATCACCAATGACCAGAGAAGAAGATGGAATGGAATCGTCAACATAATGAGTAGTTTCAAAGAATGAAACATCAGTTGAGACAATATACTTACCTAAAGTAGGAGAAAAACAACAATAACCCTTTTGATAGCGTGGGTAACCCAAGAATATACACTTGAGGGATCTAGGGTCTAATTTGGAAAGATGAGGGCGAACGTCTTGAATAAAGCAAGTACAACCAAAGATTTTGGGACCGAGAGGGAACAAAGGTTGAGAAGGAAAAAGAATGGAGTAAGGTATTTGGCCAAACAGAATAGATGAAGGCATACGATTAATTAAATAACAGGCAGTGGAAACAACATCTGCCCAAAACTCTTTAGAGACTTTCATATGAAAGAGAAGTGTACGAGCAACCTCTAACAAATAACGATTTATTTTTGGGTCAACAACTCCCTTTTGCTGAGGCATGTACACACAAGACGACTGATGAATAATACCCCTAGCAGACAAAAAAGAAAAGAGAGAAGCAGAAAAATATTCTTTGGCATTATCACTTCGCAAAATTTTGATAGATGAAGCAAATTGGTTTTGTATCTCAGCATAAAATGCACAAAATATAGAGAATAATTCAGAATGATTTTTCATAAAATATAGCCACGTAACACATGAAAAATCATCCACAAAAGTAACAAAATATTTATAACCAGATTTAGATAAAATAGGTCAAGGACCTCAAATGTCAGAATGTATAACATCAAAAGGAGCAATAACTCGTTTATTTTTATCTAGGACTAAAAGACACTCGATGGTGTTTCCCAAATTGACACGCTTCACAGTTAAGCTGTGACATTGCCTGTAAACTAGGACATAATTTCTTTAGGATTGGAAGAGGAGGATGACCAAAACGACCATGGAAGAGAGATGAGGACAAATAATTGGTACATGCAACATGCGGCGGCACTAGAGTAGAGATGTCATCAAGCACGGACAAGCCACCTGAGACACGACCCTACCAATAATTTGCTTCGTCCCAAGATCTTGAAAGATACAATGAGTAGGGAAAAGATAAACATTTGACTAACAGATAAAAGATTAAAAGGAAAGTGAGGAAGACAGAGAATAGAGGAGAGAGAATAGATTTGGTGGGATTAGCAATACCACAACCCATAATCGGTATAATAGACCCATTAGCTAAAGTAACAAAAGACAAATCAGAAGAATGTGTAAATGAGGAGAGAATACTTGTATCACCTGTTATATGGTGCGTAGCACCAAAGTCAATGACTTAGTTATGACTAGAAGTAGATACAGATGTTGTCAAATTACCTAGCCGAGTTAATGTAGTAATAGTTGACGAAATGGATGACTAGGGGCTAGCAAGCTGAGTGAGGCGAGCATACTCATCTGCATATATAGTAACCTGTGAAGGAGTAGGTAAAATACCATCTTGAGCGGCAACATGAGCATATTTCTAATTGCTCGACATAGTTGGAGGCTTTCCATGTAAGTTCCAACAATTCCTTTTGACATGACCTTCAGCACCACAATGGAAGCAAGTATGAGGACCATTACCATTACCACGAGTACCCCCGATATCCCGACTAGCACCTTTGTTGCCTCTACCACTATTAGACTTCATGCTAGCAAGAGTCGCATGATCTGGAGCAACATTCTGAAGAGTCTCCCTATCTTTAGATGCTCCTCTATCCTCCCATTTACTAACTCGAAGAAGACGAGCATAAACCTTTGTTAGAGAAGGAGTTTGTCATTGTTAAGGAGTTGTGTCCGAACTATCTCATATTCTGGTCTCAATCCAAGCAGAATACACTGCACCACCACTTGCTCTTGTTATTTCATTTGCACAACATCTACAATCACAGGGAATATAGCTCGTTTTTCTTGAAAGGCTTGCTTCACCTTTGTATAATATTCAAGTAATGTCTTCTCTTGCATATTTGCTCGATAAATATGCAATAACAGCTCATGAACATGAGACAAGTCCTGTTTACTAGCATACAAAAACTCTAGATACTCCATAATTCTTTAACTATATCACAATGATTAGTAACATCATCTACTGTGGAATCCAGAGTATTCTAGATCTGATTAAACAATTTATCATCTTCTATGAGCCATTTCTTCTTAATTATCCTAACACTATAATTTCTTATCATTATCCTCTTGTTGCTTATCACTCTCTGTTCGTGGAAGTGAATTTGTAGGTGGATCCTCAGTCAAATCATCCCCCATGTTAATGCTAGAAACATATCTCCTAATAGTTTGTCTCTATTGAGCATAATTTTGCTTTCCCAGTAACTTTCTATCAGTAATCTTTGTAGATGAGTGGACTAAAATTTCTGTCACCACATGTTTACCTTCCACTGTCATAGCTTAATCAAACCAACAATGAATTCTTTACTAAGTTCATAGACAAGATCAACTCCAAACACCAATATCAAGCAAACCCAAATCACCAAATCACAACAAATTCACAACTCAAATCCAACACCACAACTAGAACAATCATAAAATAAACATAAAACAAAATAACACAATAACTGGAAATTATAGAATAATAGAAACAGGTCACCAACTGAAAACCACGACCAAAAAACAGGAGATGTGACATACTTAATTGTCGAAAAAAATAACAATTGTGAACAGTGTCTCGCGAACAGTGTCTTGAAACAGTGCTATCATGAATAGTGCTACCGTGAACAGTGCAATCGACCACCAGAACAAAACCCTAAGACTGGTGCTTTGATACCATGTGATGAAGTATTCTACTGTAGTTTATTCAAAATCATAATAAAATGATATCACACCTTATATATATTTTCACTATTTTACATTTACACATATACCCTTAACTCTATACACATAACTTCTGTCACATGTCACCAAAATGTCATCTACATAGACTAGTAGATAGACAACTTGAGAATCCTTGTTATAAAAGAAAAGACTCACATCTGAAGTAGAGTTAACAAACCCCTAATCTAACAATGTAGCCTTGAGTTTGTCAAACCAAGCTCGTGGAGCTTGTTTAAGGCCATACAAAGCTTTGTGTAATTGATGGACTTGTTTACCTTGAGAACATGTAGAGGAGAAATCTTCAAGAGGCATCATAAACACTTTTTTTGCTAATTCCCCATTTAGGAAAGCATTGTTAACGTCGAGCTGCTGTATTTTCCAATTCTGATGTACTGCAACAAATAGCATAACTCTGATTGTAGTTGCTTCTATAACCGGTGAAAACATATTGAAGTAATCAAGGCCAAGGGTTTGTTGAAACCCTGTAGCCACAAGTCTGGCCTTGTACTTCTGAAGTGTCCCATCTGAATTTAATTTTGTCTTAAACACTCGCTTGTAGCCAACAACATGGATCCCTTCTTCATAAGACACAAGCTCCCAAGTTTTATTTCTCAAAAGTGCCTCATATTTAGTAGTCATGGCTTGTTTCCATTCAAAGATCTGTAAAGCTTTAGAGACTGATTTTGACTCCTTTAATATGGGACAAGTAGACAAGAAAGCCTGATACGAATGATGAGATTTAGAACCAGTCTTAGATCTAGTAAGCATTGGATGACTATTTGTAGTTGAGGTAAAAGGACAGCAAGGAAGTACTTCCAACTGAATACCAGCAGTACCTTATGGTTAAGTTACTGCCAAGGGGGCAGCAGTGTGGTTTTGCTTTTCCTGATGTGGCAGAATAAGACCAGAAGCATTACTCTAGTCTTTATCACTCATCAAAATAGGAACTAAATTTTCATATTGAGGAGCTTCAGTTGATCTATCAAACTGGGAAGCTTCAGGTATATTAACATTGTTTTGTGCTCGTTGCCTTGTCAAACTAGGAACAAATTCTTCAAATTGAGCAGCTCCAACTGAACTTTCAAGCTGAGGAGCTGTAGACATATCAACATTGAGTTGGTTTGTTTGCTTTGTTGACGTAGAAATTGAAGTATCAATCGAAGGAGATGCACTAGGTAGAGCTTCATGTAAACCATGCCGAGATTATGCCTTAGAGGAAGAGGAAATAAAATTAGACTTTGGAACCATAGGATTTGTCTGAAAACCTGTAGTAGAAGAAGAATTAGGAACAATGTTCATAAGAGTAAGGTCATGTGCAGATTGTGGAAGACACCAAAGATTAGCACTATTACAATAGGAGACCTCGGTAGGTTGAACAAAATCTGCATTACTTCCTATATGAAAACTAGACTTAACTGGGAAATCTTCTTCATTAAACCTCGCTTGGCAATATACACCCTAACGGATGATGATAAACATTGATATCCCTTGTGTGCTAAACTATAAGCAATGAAGGCACATTTTTCTATATGGAAAGAAAACTTGTTTTCTGAAAGGGTCGAAGATATGGATAGCTGCTGCATCCAAATACCTCAAGTTCTTTATAATTGGGTTCTTGATAAAGCAAAACATAACAAGGTGATACAAACTCTAGTGTAGTGGATGGTAATCCGTTTAAGAGATATGTGGCTGTGCTAAAGCCAGCCTACCAATACTTCAATGGCATACCAGCATGAGCCAAAAGAGATAACCCATATTTTGTAATAGCCTTATGTTTTCTTTCCACTCGAGCAATTTGTTGGTGAAGGTATGGACATGAATTTCGAAACATAATACCATGCTGTTGTAAGTATCTAGTAAAGGACTTGAATTCTCCACCCCAATCGGTTTGCAAGCACTTTATTTTTACACCTAGCTGTCTCTCTATAAAGCTATGAAACTGAACAAACACGGTGTATGCTTCTGATTTTTGTCTTAAAGGATAAATCCAAGTGTACCCACTAAAGTCATCAACGAAAATAATGTAATACTTATAACCCTCATGTGAAAGAAATGGAGCAAGTCCCCAAAGATTAGAGTGGATTAAATCTAATGGAGCTGCTGCTCTAGAGGAAGAAGAGGGAAAAGTACATTGCTATAATTTACCATACTAACAAGCCTCACAGAAAAACCTTTTATTGCTGGAAAGAGAGTTCTTTACATTCAATTTATTTAGTACAACATGAAGAATCTTAACATTTGAATGTCCCAATCTTGCATGCCATAACATGGAATAATTAAAAGATACATTGTAGCTATTACACTTAGAACTAATACTAGATTTAGAGGTACTAGAAACAGTAGTGGTAAAAGTTTGAAGTCCTTCTGAACCAGAAACACAACTTTTAGATATAGGTTGTTCAACACCAGAATGCTTAGTGAGATGATGAACCCTAGTTGCAGAGTTAGTAGCAACAGGTTGAGCTGCTTGTGACGAAGTATATGAGGTAGGTGCAGTTGAGTATATATTGCAGAGAGATATTACTAGGAAGGTCTAACTGATAAAGACCGTCTTTCATTGCTTCTTGTAGTAACACAACTTGGCTGTTTTTATCCTTTACCAAGCAACGATAAGAGTGAAACTCCACAATGACATTATTATCCTTAGTTATTTGGGAAATACTCAAAAGATTTTTAGCAATTTTTGAAACACATAGTATTCTTCTAAGCTGAATAATTCTACGTGAATCATAAGAGGGAACAAGTAGTATACTTGTATGAGTAATAGGTATAGACTCTCCATTGCACACTTGAACCTTAGAGTTCCTTGGATAACTGGCTGCATGAGTTAGGTTGGAGGCATTTGCAATCATGTGGTGTGATGTACCAGAATCCATGTACTAGGAATGATCATGGACAATTTTTGGAGTGGCAATGGTTGATTGAAAAGAGTTTACGGAGGCTGATGAGGTATTAGGAAATGGTCCTTTATTTGTATGCATAGGTGAAGTTCCATATGAGCATTGAGAAATGTCATTAGGAGCAGAGGTATTATGAAATGGTCATTTATTTGTATGCATAGGTGAAGTTCCATAAGAGCATTGAGAAATGTCATTCAGAGCATAAGGAGAACCATGAGTCAGATTAGTAGGAGTAGTGACTGAAGCATTATAAAGACCAGGATATGAGTTGTTAAAACAGGGATTTGATGGATGATTACCAGGATAAGGATTGTTAAAGTAGGTGTTAGGTAAATGGTTGTAAGCAAAAAGAGCAGCAGGTTCATTGGAGATTCCAGATAGGTTGGTTTGTGGGTTGACCGAGGGATTATAGACAACTGGATGTACTAATTGGTTGTAGGTATGTGAGTTAAACCCCTGATATTCTTGAGCAAAACGATGATATCATTGGGGGTAGAATGGCCTGTTTTCCCGCAGACTTGGCATATCAACTTTGGTTTAAAGTAGTCGTGTCCTCTACCTCTGCCTCTCACCATATTGTTATAAAAGACCTGAGAAGGACCAGTAGAATAGGCCTGAGGAAGACCAACATGATAAGGAGCTCTAAGATTTCTTCGTAATTGTCACCATTTCCCAAATTCAAGATTCCTTCTGTCGACTAGGGAAACGTTTGAGTTGCAGAACCAACACTACTGCCTTGTGGCTGAGAGTAAACTTCATGAGTTTGATAATTTAAGGATCCTGTGTTTGCTATGTGTGTGATATTTGGAAAGACAGTCCCTGATGTGTTAGATGGCACATATGGAGAAGAACTGACAGGCCCTTGTTTTTGAAGTAATTAGTGCAAAAGTGAATTGCTCATGAAAATTAGTCAATGCACTTGATTGTCTTGCCAATCTCAATTCATGCTTGTGAAGCATAAGCTGAGCTTCTTGAAGTGTTGCATCTTTACTATTTTATGTCAAACTAGCTACCACTGCATCATACTCTGGTCCTAGACCATCAAGTATATATAGTAGCAATTCTTCACTAAGCTTGACTCCACTATCAACCAATCCATGTCCCAACTCTTTCATTTTCAAGACATATTCATTAACACTCAAAGATTCCTACTTTGTGGTCTGTAAAAGATTTATCAAATGTAATGTCCTAGCTTTCGAAAAAGACTGAAAATGAAGATCCAGTGTATTCCATATTTCATAAGAGCTAGTGCATTTGGCCACATGTCGAAACATAGACTCTGAGATTGACGAAAACAACCAGCTCACTAAAAATTGGTATGTTCTCTTCCAATTGAAATACCTAGGGTTTTGTTTTTTTACTAACTCTTCAGTCTCAACCGATTTCTCAATTAGAAACATAGGGGGACAGATATTCTCACCATTAACGAAGCCATCAAGATCGTGTGAAACAAGAACATGAAGAACTTGGGACCTCTAGTATCCATAGTTCTTCTGTACAAGTTTAACAGAGAGTGTTGGAAGGAAAGAGTGATCTCCTGAGCTTGATGTGCTTGCATTCCCATTTTGCTCAATCTCCATCTTCAAGCTGACATTTGAAGTTTCAGGAATCGAAGTAGCCATTGACGTTTGTCGAGGCTCTAATACCATGAAGATTCTTGTTTAACAAAAGAAAAATAAAGAACAAGAACAAAGAAAAAATTCTAAGTGAAGGCGAGAGAGAATTGGGAATTTTCTTCTTTTGATTTTTCTAACTGAAAAACTATTACATGGTAGCAATGTTTATATATATTGAATACATAGTAAAACACACTGTTTTCCACTAAGTTTTGTTTTATTACAAACACAACCCAGATATCTTGGGAATTCTTCTACCTTCATTCCAATACGGTTGAATTGGCGGCTGGGCTGGGTTTTAAAACATTGGTACAAATAGAACATACAAAATTCTATTTTAGTTTATACATTGAAGTGTACAAATAGAACATGTAAAATTCTTTGTAAATAATTGTGTCGAGGGTAGTAATACCTTTTTACAAAACATTGTTGAATGTTTCCAGTCTACGGATGTTATAAGTCAATTGTAAAAATATTATTATCTTTTACAGTTACAATTCTACTCTACTGATATTGTCATAAGTCAAATGGTAAAAAAAAAATATTATTCACATGTTTTATTTATTTATTAAAAAGCATAAGATATATCTTAATTTAGAGATTTTGTCTCTAGATAATGTTGTTTTCCCACCTTTAATAATTAAAATTAGGCTAAAAATAAACAGGAAATGTATTTTATTTGAACTTAATGAGTAATAGATGTATGGGTTGGTGTTATTCTCATAGGTTTGATCATTATTTTCCATCAACTTGTGTCAAATTGGAGCCTCCAAACCATTACAATATGAATGTAATTTAAAATAGAAGAAAGTGTTTCCATTTGTTATTGGAGCTTTAAATTATGAAACTTGATATTATTGGTGAATATAAATTGAGTGTTTAAATGATTTTAGATTGGAAATCTTTAGTCAGCCCGTTGCAAGCAACATGCATGTCAAGTGGTGGGGAATTGGACATCATATTCTATTTGTGTTCTCACTCTATTCCATGTCAAGTAGGGGGGAATTCGACATCATATTCTATTTGTGTCCTCACTCTATTCTTTTCACGATTTTAGTCTTAATTAAAATTGAATTATTAAAAAATGCTAATAATACATAGAAAATTAAATTTGTTGAACCTTAAATGATTGGCTTGACGGTCAACAAGGTTTGTTTCTTTTATTGACTTCCTGGTTTGAATTACATTGAGGTTACTTTTCATATTTATGGCTTATCTTGAAACATTGGGTTTATAAGGTGTTTAAATGGCATCGGAGATTAGTTGAAATATACGTAAATTGGCCCTGACACTCCGATCATTAAAAAAATAATAATAATGATGATAAATTTGTCCGAGAGATATACAAAAGTTTATGCTATTGTAAGATATACTTGAGTCACGCCGAAGGCAGAAAGAATTAATTAAGCATGATGTATTTGCAATTTTACTGGATTCAAGTTGACTTGTCTCACTCTCATCACATATTTAGTGCCTATTAATAATCAACAGTACCACCACCACCACCATCCCTAATCTTAAGATAATTAATTACATTTCTGAAAACATATTGGGAAATAGCACTATACCAAAATTTCAGTACTGGTTAAATCAAGATACTTTATCGGTCATTTTTTGGTTACCAAAAAGGGTTATTTAATATAATTTCCATGAATAAGAGATTTTATTTACTGAAAATTACTAATCGGGCCTGCTTTCCTTTTCAGACCTTTCCTATTACTCAGTCCACCTGATTCTGAAGCCTGAAGTGCATATAATAAAAACTACTCTTGCACCATTTATTGCTTCTTTGAGCTCATCAGTTTTGACAACAATACGTATAACAATATACAGATTTTCATAGAGACATCCAACAAACCAAACAGTTTTTTGTATTAAATCTTTGTTACAGATCTAGTCATAACTAAACTATGTTTATGGCTTTTTGCCAGTATCTATCATTTGATTTTGATTATACTAACTATTTTTTAATTACTAGTCTACTTCTGGTATGCTTTCTAACTCCGGCTTCCACACTTGGCTGTATTCAGCTTCATTTTTTTTTTGAGAAATCATATCCTCAACTGAAACTCCTCCCTTTTGCATCAGCTCCTGCAATTCTTGCTTACTGATAACCATCTTTATTCTCACAATACCGGCGGTTCCTTGCCCATCTCCGGCCGCCTTCTGATCCGAAAACCTCACCTTCTTTTTCTCAACTTTTGGTACTAGAAAGTACAAGTTCCCACCAACAAGTTTAACATCCGGCCTCAGTTTCCTGATTTCTGGAAGCGAATCGGAGAGTGAATGCCCCGAAAATTCTGACAAAACGTCCTCCACTTTGATGGGTGATTTATATTCCAGAACTTTTCCATCAGATCTCATCACCTTTATCATCTTTTCTTGGTGAACTAGGCAATTCCCCATGGCCACAGGTTTTAGCAGTGCAATTAAATAACGTTTATGATGAAATTGGATTTATAATAAGGGAAGAATGGTTATGGTGGGAGTGGGAGTGGGAGTATTTATAGGATTGAGGATTCTGAGTATGCCCTCTAAATGTACAAATATTACACAATTGCCCCACCCATCTCTCTTTGGACCCCATTGTGTTTGACACTTTGGTAAAGAGTAAACTGCAGTTGGGAAATTCTTTATCAATCGTCATTGATGGTATCATAAACTCACTGAGTCACATTTGAGTCAAATCAGTTGATACGGCCTCAAATTTATTCTCTTAAATAAATTTAAAATAATAAATACCTTGTAAAACAGATTACTTAATACACAATTAATGAATTTAACTTAGATTAAATTCATATATAAGCAGTTAATTATTTGTAAAACAGATTGCCATTTCTACACCACAAGAAACTGTTATGTACTGCTTAGACTTCTACTGCCGTAGGAAATGAAGTCCATATACAGTATCTTTACCGATGCAATTCTTTGATTGTTTTCTCGATCAAAATTCTTCTCATTTTGATGTATTTTCTTTAGTTCTTCTTATTTTATCTTTGTAACTGTTAGGAAAATACGCGTAACTCAGTGGGTTTGAAAGGGATGAGGAGCGCATTCAGAGTGGAAGACCCACCGCATTGCTATGGAATAAAAGGAGATGAGCTTTCAGTTGCAACCCAAAATAATATCAACATTGACTATTTGTTATAGCAGTATACTTGCGTGATGTGATTTATTAATTCTCTTCATTTTCCATGTTCTTCAAATCTCTGAATTTGATTTTGAATTGAAAGGTTGGTTAAATGCAAATTGGAAATTGAATAACGCTAGTTGTGATCTTCATCTTCAATCTCTATCAAATTTTACACGTTTTGCTTGGTTCCCTGTGTCAGTGCCGTTCGGTCGAGCAACAAGTGGAGCCCATTTCCAGGAAGGTTAAATATATTTCAATCTACTATAATGATACAAAACAGAAAGATGTTTCATCCAATAATCATCAATCTCTCTCTCGTATAGTTGAAGATGGTGAATAATTAATGTACTGTTGTCAACACGCATGCCTGCACCCAATATATTTTATGTGGTTGTAAATGAAGTAGTGGGGGTAGAAAACTCAGCAGCTCTTTTGGAAATTCTATAAGAAAACGACAACTAACTTTAACAGAAACCCCATTCACCTCATCCTCTAAGGCTTTATATTTATACAAGTCAATAATTAATTTAAACAAATGAGCAAATTTTGGAGTGGTTGTCCACAATAGTATTCTAATATACTTCCACCATGTATGGTTTACCTCTTATTTACATGGTTATTTTCTCTTGTAGGGGAAATCAGAGTTGTAACTTTCCATGTAAAAAAGAAAAAAGTAAATTTATAGTGACTTTAATATTCATATTTACCGGAGAATTTAATTCTTCATAGTAGTTGTGGTCTTAAAGCAATATTGTAGTTTGAAAAACAGACATATTCTTTTCACTTTTTGAATTTCGTAGCCGTAGATTTTCTTTTACTTTTCTTTCAACATTCCCTTTGTCCTTTTGTTGTTTTGTTGCTTCAAGACTTTTACACCCGTCTGCTTAGGGGTAATAGAAGATGATGCTGGTTATCTATCTAAAAAATGGGATATTATCATGTTTGGTTTTTAGATAATTAAAGATTTCGGTAATCTTTCAATATAAATAGTGTTTATTAGCAAAATTGGGAGTAATCCAATTACTGAGTGAAATTGTGTTATTTTAAGATTATCAGGGTAATCTAATTTTTATTCTCATTTTACTTTTAGTTAATTAACATTTCGATTTTTTGAACACAAATGCCCTCAGGAGGCGTTTGATTCAGGAATGTTAGATTACTGAGAATGTTGAATTACTGGAAAGATAGATTACCTTGGAAGATTACTGAGAATCTTTAGGAAAATGTGTTTGGTTAGTTAGTGGATATGTTATATTAATATGTTTGGTTATGGGGAATAAATTGGTGGGTATGTTATTTAAATTACTAAATTGTCCCCTTTTCAAATATTAATATAATATTATTTTTATTATTAATTTTTGAATAATTTCTTTTAACCCCCAATATTTCAAATTTAGTTAAAACACCCCCGCTTATATAAAACTTTAATTTATTATGAAATCACCCCCACCTCCTGCCGTCGCCTGCCGCCATCGCAAACCACCGTCGGAAGCTCCGAAAGTCCCCGTGACCAAAAGGCTCCGATATGGCCGTTTTCTGGCCATATTGATGGCCGAAAATGGCCATATCGAAGCCTCCCACCGAATCTCGTTCTTTTTTAGGGACTCCGGCGACTTTTCAGCGACGGTTCGTGGTGGTTGGCCGCTGTCGACGGTGGTCGCTAGGTGGCAGTGGTGGTGGTGGCTGAGTGGCAGTGGTGGTCTGTAAATTGTTTTAAATATAAGGACATTATTGTCCAAAATTTTAGTTAAATAAGGGTAAAATTGAAACAGGATATTAATGTAAATTTATTTTTAAATGAGGGCATTATTGTCCAAAACTTTTATTAATAAGGGATAAAATTATAATAAAAAAAGATAACCTTGGTAATCTTAGAATACCTAAGAAAATGGAGGTAATAAAATTACCTCCAGTATTACCAATAGTAACTACTATTGGTATTTGAAGATTACTAGAATCTTATATTACTTGACAACTAAACGTGGTAATCAAGTAATATAAGATGACATTACCCCAATAATCTCACATTACTGCCAACCAAACGCCCCCTCATACGTATGTCAAATAACAATTAGCCTAATTATGTGCAAAATGGCTTTTGTAACCCCGTAACATTTGAGAATTTGGCTAAAACACCATGCCAAAATAAAAGTTTAAAATATAACAAAATACCTCTAGTCATTCAAGCGACTGCCAACTGTCGACAGCAATCGTCGAAATGAGATATGACCAGTCGGATCTGGCTAGCCGTGCACCAATTTGGCTTTTTTCGGCTAGATCAATGGCTGGAGACGATCAGATAATTTAAATAATATTATAATAATAATTAAAAAAAAGGCCAATTTAGTAAAATGGTCTCCCATAATTCTTTTATTCCTCCTAACCAAACATATTAATTATTTATACCCACCAATCTAATCAAACATATATTATAAAACATTCCCTTTAATCTTTAAGTTAATTTATCTCACTAGTAATCTTATATTTTCAGTAATACAATATTTCTTGAACAAACGACCTGAAAGGGATAATGTCACTTCTGCATGAAGGCGGCACCGCCACCTAGAATTCTTATATATATATCCACTAATTGGTTAATTAAAATACTATTTATTTGAATGTGAATGATAATGATTCATACTTATATATATCCTACATGCATCGATGAAACTAAAACAATGGAACTGTTAAAATTATGTGAAATCTTCTCCTTTTTGCCGGCGGCTTTCAGGATATTAATTGTTTCAGGTTTTTGGTTACCATGGAAACAATGAAACTAACAAAGGGGCGGGGTAATCAATTATGTCAGCGTGATGAATATGCCACTATACACTAAAAAACGAAGGCTCTTACTATCAGTATTGGAAGAATTTTTACAGGAGGCAATCCTGATAATTGGAGCAGCCTAAGTCAACTTAATTTAGTCTTTAATTGCGATTTATAAAATTTCCTTTTCTCCAATAATAAACTTAATTAATTCATTTTCCAAGTAGGGAGAGCTTTATTGTCGATGACCAGATGATTGCTGTAGTCGTTAATGGTTCAACCTGCTAGTCAAATCGGAAAGCACTTGTACTTAATTTCAAAGAGACAAATATTCCTTTCCCTTGTTATTTTCTTTTACTTAGATTTTGTTTGATTTTCTTTTTGTTGTTTATTGTACACTTGGTCAAGACTTAGCAGGAAAGTTTATATGGCATGCAGGAGGGCGACATCTGCTGCTTAGTGGTTGGCCGGCACCGCCCTGTAGAATATTTGTAATTGAATTAGAGATCTCTTCATTATATTTATTAACCACTATCATGAATTTAGCTTAATTAACACAATGGGACCTTTGCTTAACTGACATGTGATTTCTGATGGCTTCCAATTGGTGCTCTATGGCCTTCACTGTCTTACGCTTTTTGATTTTTTTTATATATATGATATTTAATAACAATAATACTTGAATATTCATATAATAAGCATCTAAAATCATTTCTCGTTTACCTTGTTGAAAATACTTCTCTTCTTTTACTTATTCTGTCAAACTTTTGCTTAATTTGGTTGGTAACTTGATTAATCATCAAAATTTGTTTGAATAAATTTGTTACGCTTTCATTAGTTTAGCTCCCAGAATAATTACCATAATGACTCCATGATGTTTCTTATTGGGAGTAGAACAAAAGGTTCAAATTTAGAGCTAGATGTTAGAAGATTGAAACAATAAAATTGTAGAGAAAATCTGAATTTTCATTAAATGACAACAACTTTATATATACAATTAGTGTACGATTCTGAATATGAATTTCTCTTTAGGTATCTTTCACAAAAGAATGGACATCTATTTCTCTTTGTTTGGTTTTTCCACGTAGGATAGGATTGAATTATGCAAAGCAAGTGATGCTACTGCTTGATTCACACCAAACAATTGGAGCTTCATTTAGGTTCAGAATGAGTTCACTGAGAGGGAATTGATCCAAGCAACTTTTGGGGCTGTTTGAACCGAGGCACGGTCTATGTGCTAGATTAGCACACACCTTTGCTTCCTGAGCTCCAGACTACATGATTTTCTCCAGAAAGATACAAAACACCACCAAGATTTTCTATCTTCTATGGCTCAAGCCCAATCGACATCTGAGTAGTGAGTATCCTATATCTTGTTCTTCCATTTGAAGTGAACCGAAGACATGCTGAATTGTCCTTATAAATATCTTAACACTCTCTTGCAACACTGGCCATCCTACAATCCAATCAAAGGCTCTTGCGGTTTACTAGTCACTTCTGGTATGCTTTCTAACTCCGGCTTCCACACTTTGCAGTACTCAGCTGCATTTTATTTTGAGAAATCATATCCTCAACTGAAACTCCTCCCTTTTGCAGCAGATCCTCAGCTGTTGTTTACTGATAACCAACTTTATTCTCACGATACCGGCGGTTCCTTGCCCATCTCTGGCAGCCTCCTCTTCCGAAACCCTCACCTTCTTTTTCTCACTTTTGGCACAAAAGTACAGTTCCCACCACAGTTTAGACCCGGCCTGAGTTTCCTGATTTCTGGAAGCGAATCAGAGAGTGCATGCCCTGAATATTCTGACAAAACGTCCTCCACTTTATGGAGCTTTATATTCCAGGACTTTTCCGTCGGTTTGCATCACCTTAATCACTTTTCTTGCTGAACTAGCAATTCCCCATGACTTAATTGATTCCTGTTTTAGTTGTTAAAATAAGGATTTTGATGAAATTGGATTTGAATAAGAGAAGAATGGTTATTGTCGGAGTAGTTATAGGAAAGGATTGTGAGCATGCCCTTTTAATGCGTAAATATTACACAATTTGCCCAACCCCACCTCTCTTTGGACCCCCATGGTTCTTGAAATTTTGGTAGTGTAAGTGTTAAACTGCAGTTGGAATTCTTCATCAATCATCATTCATGTATCATAAACTCACTGAGTTCAATGAGTCGATACGGCATTAATTTTATTGTCCTCATCCTCATAATTTAAACAAATCTATACCCATTGAATTTTATATAAATTTGATTATTTGTAACGATTTATAGTATACTTATAAAGCTATTTGAACCCAAAATAATAGTATATAGATTGTTTTTATCTATGCTTTCCACCATAATCGAAATGCGGATTAGTATTCTCTGAATTCTTCTTGCTAATTTTGATGTATGTTGTTTAGTCTCTCTTTTATATTTGCACTTGAATTGAAAAAACTAGTAGAAAATCAGCATAACTCAGTGAGTTTGAAGAGGGTTGTGAGCAGACCCACCCCATTGCTATGGAATTAATAAAAGGGAAGAGCCAAAATCAAAATAGAAAGGAGTGATTGAGCATAATATTTGCTTATTTGGATGCCTGTAGGTTTTGCAATTTGCAGTAACTTCAACAACATGCGTGAAAAGTGATTATTCCTTCCCTGGTCGGCCAAACCATTTATCACTTTTTTCTTTGGACAATTTAATACGTTTAATTATTTAAATGTTAGAAACAAGTATTTTCAAAAGAATTTAGATAAGAGGTTGAAGGAGATTGATAAGATGGTATAAAAATAAAAGGGAGAATACTAATGTTGTCCTGCCATATAATTTATATGGTTCTGATTTGTTGTAAATAAAGTAGTGGGTTTTGGAAATTATTTTAGCAATAAGACAACCACAACTAACTTAACAGAAAGGCCATTCAGTCTTGTCCATCAGGGTTTACTAAAATAAATACTACCCATTACTATTACAGTTTTATAAACACTGCCAATCATCATAACTCGTTAGTAATTCAACAAGTAGAGTTACTATATTCGGTGGAAATTTCAAAATTAAAGAGACGATTTCAAAAGTTTTCCTACATAATGGGAGAGTGAAGATGATAATATTATTATTTTTTCCTGATAGTTTCATCCACAATCTTCCATTAATGCTTTATCTCATGTGCTTAGCGAAGATATTTTGTGGAATCTTCTGTTTTAGGTAATATTAATTTTTCAGGATACATATATATTGTCGTATTGTTGTTGTTCATCATGTTGTTTCGATTTTTATTCATGGTGGAATCACAGCTGTAATTATGTCAGCATGATGAATAGCCAGAGCCACTCCTAAATTTATTCATTATTTAAAAAAAAAAAAAAACCTATTAGTACTGTTAGGATCGAGTTAATTGTATTTACTCTATTGATTCGGTTTATTTTCAAAGTTCTGCGGTTTAAAATACTGGAACACTCCCTTTTCAATTTAAGAAACTGTTTATGGTAACAAATTTTTTATATTTTTTCTTGTATCATTATTTGGTTAATACTTCGACAACATGAGAGATATTCGGATTTTTAATGTAAGACCTAGAACTAATTGACCGAAACTCCTTCCGTATAGGTTGGGCATGGATTTTCAGGCAATATATTAATTGTGATAGTTAAAAGCAGCCTAACTTGCCTTTTCGCTTTTAGATATAATTTATATAATTACAACATCAAACAATTTGATCATTATCCCATTCCCCGCTTTATTCTTCGCTACTTATGATTTATGTCCCATTCACTTGCAAAATAATAAAATATTTTTGAAATTGTTCCCCCATAAGTTAATAGAAAACCAACCCTTTTAGATTTGTTAATACATGAAAATACTACTATTTTATCCATATTTTAATGCATTGCTATAATAGTAATTTACAACGCACAAGACCAAATATCCTACTAATAATTGTAAATTTAATATTAAATACTTTATTAATTATCAAATGTTTTAATCCATTGTACTGAATAAGAGTTGAGTACAATTTACTTCTTAATGAATCATTGAATATGAAATTTTCCTCTTTGGTAATTAAAATAACAATTCCCCTATCCTCACTGTTGTCATCTAACTTAATTACCCATTTCACAGGTAATCGATTAAATATAAATTAATTAAAACAAGTGAACAAGGTTTGGAGTAGTTTACCTTGTTGTACGGTTACCCCTCATTTACATAGTTGCTTTCTCTAGTATGGAACACACTTTTTTTTTTTAATCATGTTACCAGTTAATTTAATTTTTAATTTTTTTTTTATGATCGGGGATACCCAGACCAATTTTGCACACCTCAATTCATCCCTCTAGACCTTAGAATTATCGGCTGGATAAGAGTTCTAATGACTACCCCTATTAATACTTAATGAGGGACTCGAACTCAAGACGTTTTGAATAATGTATTCAAGAGTTCTTATCCAACCACTCGCTCCCACCCACAGATAGTTAAAAATATAGATATTTTTTAATAGTAATTGTAGTCTTTGTAAAGCAAATTGTAGTTTGAAAAACAGACCAATATTCCTTTCACTTTCTTAATTTCTTAGCCTTAGATTTTCCTTTTTGTTGCTTCCAGACTTTTACAAAAGGAGGCAATTGGACAACTGCATCACGCTGGTTGGGCGGCACCGCCATTCACAACTCATTTCATTTGACTTGTACATTAGAGGAGAAAATCAAATTGAATATAAGCTTTCAGGTGTGTGTTTTGTTTGATTTTTAAATTGCTTTCATTTTAGAATATGATATGTGCCATATGTAAAATCATATTCTAAAATGACAAAAATAGGCTTCTTAAAGGTTTTTTATTATTAAAATATATTAAAAATAATTTTTAATTATATATCGTGCAAGTCGTTGTCTAATCATCCCCCAACAAGTCTATATATATCTAATTAATTACAATGAATGAGATAAAATTTATGGTTGGTCTGACTCCTCATCCAATAAGATCTTGTTAAATGGGAGAAGTATCTCTCTCTTATAAACCAGAAGGTTTGAATGTGTCTAGTCAGTGTAGGACTACAATACTCCCTCTCACGGTCAAGCCCATGTATTGGGTCATGCCTATTAATGGAGATAATTGTTGACTCTAACTCCTCACCCGCTAGTCAAACACTCAATTCAACTGAACCTAGGCTCTGATACCATGATAGAATTTATGGTGGGCTTGACTCCTCACCCAATAAGGTCTTGTTGAATGGGAGGATTACCCATTTTTATAAATCAGTAGGCTTAAACGTGCCTAGTCGGTGTGGGACTTCAACAGAATGATGCCATGCCACTAATCTTTTGTTCTTCATCACTGATCAGAAATTTAATTGGCATGCTTTCTGCACTTTTCGGAAAGTTGCTTGATTCTTGTCCTAGGTAGAAAATTAATTTATAAAATTACATTTTAATTTCTCATATTCACTTTTATTTTATCCTTATTTTTAGGGTTTATTATTGGAGTAATGTTACCCTTAGCTTATTTTGCCAATCTAGAATAGTGAAAAAACTTACATATAACAATCTTACCACGTCACCTGGTTGATGTGGTGAGATTGTCCAATAATATAATACATATAAAATTGGTTGAATAGAGGTGAAAAAATGTTTTGAGTTATATAGAATAGGATAATAAAAACAAGTCCCTCCCTTTTTTCATTTTCAATAGAAAAAATCTTATTTGTTTCAAATTAATTTTCAGAATAATGATCCCAATAAGTAGACTTGGCAAAATGGGTTTAGACTTGCTAGTCGACCCATACCCGGATAAAAAATATAGGGTGCGGGTCTAATGTATTGGACCCGTTCTCGGCCCGACCCGTATAATCAACGGGTTATACGGGTTGTAATGCCTCACTTGAGGTACGTAGTTAAGATTTGTTGTAGTGCTTAAATGTTCTTTGATTTAGCTTTAATCGAGTTTGTATGTTGAGTTGGGTGAGTGTTTGCCTTGAAATTGATTAAGATTTGAGGAATTTTTGGAGTTGTAGGCGTCGCCCGGGCGAAGAAGAAGCTTCGCTGCGGCGAAGAGGTGTTACAACCATGGTGTGGCTGCTGTAAGTTTTCGCCAGGGCGAAGAGTCGGCTGAGTTTAATTTTTAAGTTTTAGACATTTTCTTCCCTAAGGGCAATTTGACAATTCTACCCCTAATTAGTAGGAAAAGTGGGGAGTAAAATGTAAGGAAATTTCATGGAGAATATGTTGGTATTGGGGGTGGGGGGGTTGATTGTAATGAATCAAAGGATATAGATGGATTTTCCAAGGAAGAGTAAGGGCAAAATGGGAATGCTTGCCCATAAGTTGAGTTAAAAGGATTTAAGTCATTGCAAACCCTTCATTCTTCTTCTCCACCGCCGTTCTCCTTTCCTACTTCCTCTCAATTCCTCTTTCATTAGTTCAAGGATTTTTAGAGGGCTTTTTGGAGTGATTGGAGTAGAAAATCAAGCTAAGGCATCCTAAGGTAAGGATTCTTGCTTTGGATGTGAGGTTTTGTGTATATTTGTATATTAAAGTTGTATGGTTTTATTGTTAAAGGGTAGAGAAAAGTCAAGCAAGCAAAGGAAAAGAAAATACTAGTGAGAGTTCTCCATTACAAGGTAAGTAAATCCCCACCCAAGTTGAGATTTGAGAACTTTCTTGAGTAGAGATTTAATAGCAATTATGTATGCATGTTATGTGCATGTTATATGCTATGAAATTGAGATTAATTATCCATGTTGTGATTGAATACACTTCATTTAAGAGAAGTGTTGATATGTGTTGAGAAGATGTAGTTGAGATGAGGTTTGGAAGGTTTTGAGTAAACCTTTTTAGAAGTGTTATTCCTTAGCAGGATTTATAACTATGTGAGGGAGTTGTCTCCCATTTGGGATGGTTAGAGAAAGGAATAGAGCTATTGTTATAGTAAAGTCTCTATATGCACTTGAGTTGTTTGATGAAATGCCTAAGAGAGGTTTGAGTATGAGTAGCAAGCCTAAATTCTTGCAATATTGCATGTTGGCATCTCATAAGTGCAATAGGGGAAATGAACCATCCATATGCATTAATTGTGCATTGAGGAGTGACTTAAGAAATAGTAGAAAACTTTGTGAATGAACTACTCTAAGAGTAAAGAGAATGAGAAGTGCTAGTTCTAGAGTAGAGTGAATGAGAAGAGCACTAAAAACGGGTAGGTGCTCCACCTGATAGCTATAAGAAACGGGTTAACGCTTTGTGATCTCCCCCCGATAGGTATGAGAAAACGGGTTGACGCTTTGTGATCTCCACCCAATAGGTATGAGAAAACGGGTTGACGCTTTGTGATCTCCACCCGATAGTTATGAGAAATGGGTTGACGCTTTGTGATCTCCACCCGAAAGTCACGAAGAGTGGGTTGGTGCTGTGTGAACTCCACCCGGCCGTGCCTCCGGCAAGATGAGGCCATGACTTATAGCAGAGGTTAATCAAAAGAAAGCTGTGTGAAAGAGAAACAGAAACAGAAATAGTGTAAGGAAAGAATTAAGAGAAATAGTTACGGGGATAGACAAGTAGAGGGCTTACTTACTGAGCATTATTTTATGCTCACCCCGTTATTTTTCCTTTGTGGTTGCAGGATCTAGATGATGTTGCAGTCGGTTGGACATTGGCAAGCGAGGAGCAATAGCCACACTGTCCCCTGTTTTGAATGGCATTTTGTAAATGATACTCTTTTGTACAAAGAATGTATATACATAATACAAGACAAATTTTTGGGCCCATTTACTTTTATTATTCTACATGTATTTTTATTAGTATACATCAGTTATTACACGGGTAAACCCGCGGGTGCACGTGGGTACCTGTTAAAAAAAAAAAAAAAGAAGAGGGATTTGAAAATGAAATCCCTAAATTTGTGAATCACTTCGACAATTCGACTCTAAGTCTCTAACTCTCATCTCATTCTCATCCCATCGTCACCATCTCTGATCTCCTCTCTCTGACCGTCGCAACTCACCGTAAAGGGTATGATTGTGAACTTGTTTTGTTGGGGTTTTTGTAATCTTGTTTCTTTATTAATCTATAACTGGGGTTTCATGTTTATTGTATTCTTAAATAGAATCCATTTGCTTTCGAGTTGCAGAGTCGAGGTGTTCTGTTTTTATGATGTTTTTAAGAACTTTTTTTGATTGAATAGTCTCATTGCCCTTATTAAGGATCTTGTGCACTTGCAGATTTGTTTTTGACCAAATACGTATGAAGGACTGTGAAAGAGGTTAAATGAAAGTTGTAAAATAAACTAATGTTTGTTTGAAGCTTCATGTTTTTAGAATAATCACTAGGTTATGTTGATTATTTACTAGTTTGCTAATGAATTTTCTTGGATTTGTGAATAAGTGTAAAGAATAGTTGTTGAATTTAAACTGTATCTGGATGACTAGAGATATTACGGTATTCAAGGTCTTTTCATTTGTTAGATTGACAGTATCTTTTCGGGTCTTGGATTAATGTGAAGAAATTGCTTGCTTAACATGTGAACCCACTTTCGAATCTTGCTCTGTAAAGATATGAATGACAGGCTTTTCATTGTAATTTGGACCGTATGATTTTATAACTAGCAATTGATTTTCATTAATGTATCTGTTTCGTGTTTCCATGTAGGTTGTTGACATTTCATTGAATGATTACATTGGAGTCCAAGCTGCCAAGCATGCCACCTATGTGCCACACAGAGACACACTGCTGGTAGGTACTCTGTGAAACGTTTCAGGAAGGCCCAGTGCCCAAAAGTAAGTTATTCTGCACATATTTTTGGCTTTGAATTATTTTTAGAGCTATATTACAGAATTAACTTTGACAAAGAAAAGGGATTTCTGCATTTTTTTATCAGTCCCACTAGTTTGCATACAGTTCATAATTCTTCTCAATTGTCCTATGTGTCCCATTCAAACTGCAAATACATTTTATATCCTATAAATTTTTCAGACACTATATGATTAATTCTAGCATTTCATGCAATGGAGTAAAAGAGTACATTTTCAAATGATTAGACTTCCATAGAACAGTTGTTATTTAATCAGATAGCTAATAGCTGGTTACAACAAATGGTGGAGCCAGAATTTTGTACTCGGTGTGACTCATTGTTAACGAAATATTTAATAGCAATAATATATCAGCTCATTAATAATATATATAGTTAACATATATATGCATCTATTACTGACGAATAATTTTTCTATATTTTGGATTTTTCTCTTGTCCATAGACACAGACTTTACGAATCATGTTAAATTATTAAATCTTATATTATATCATACATCACTAACATATATATATTGCGGATTCTGAAACTATAAATATGAATATAGTTAATGTGAGAGCAAGTAACGATGCTTCTAGGGTAATGCCACCTCCTTCTAATTCTACTATTCCTGCAACTAGTTCTAGAAATAAACATAAAACATCAAAAGTTTGGAATTACTTTGAGACATATGTTGATGAGAATAAGAATGAGAGCGCTAGGTGTAAGGCATGCAATAAAACTTATGCATATGGTAGTGCCATACATGGGACTAAAAATCTGAAACATCATATGGGAAATTGTCCAAAACGTGGCAACCATGATGTAGGGTAATTATTGATTGATCATGATCATAGATTGCAAAATAGAAAGATTAGTCAAGAGACTTATTGTGAATATATGGCCTTATCAATTATTCAACATAATTATCCATATTCATATGTGGAGAATCAAGGATCTAGGAGAGTCTTTTCGTATGTGTGTAAGGAGCTTAAGCATTATTCTAGGAATACCGCTAAGGTGGATTGCTTAAAAATATATGAAAGGATGAAGAAAAAAACTAAGTTTGAATTAGGGAGGCTGACTAATAGAATATACTTAACTTCTGATGTTTGGACTTCTGGTATAACTGAGGGATATATTTATTTGACAGCTCATTATATAGATGAGGATTGGGAGTTACAAAGTAAAATACTGAACTTTTGCCATATTCCTCCTCCACACTCAGGGGTTGTTTTGGCAGATAATATTATGAATTTCTTGTAAGAGTGGAGAATTGAAAAGAAAGTTTTTTCAATTACTTTGGATAATACAAGTAGTAATGATAGGATGGAGGATATCTTGAGGAACCAGCTTTGTGTGCAGAATGCTTTGTTATGTAGGGGTGAATTTTTTCATGTGCGATGTTCTGCACATATCTTGAATCTTATTGTTCAAGAAGGGTTGCCACTAGTGTCGCTTTAAATAAGATTCGAGATAGTGTGAAATATATTAAAGCAACTGAGGCTAGAAGAATCAAGTTTGGAGAACTTGCTGTACAAATGAGAGTGAAAAGCTCAATGGGGTTGAGATTGGATGTTTCCACTAGATGGAATTCGACATTTTTAATGCTTGAAACGACGTTAATATATCGTCCTGTGTTTGTGGCTTTATCAACAATAGATCTCAATTATAAATTTTGTCCATCAGATGACGAATGGGATAAGGAGGCGAGGATATGCAAGTTCTTGGAACCATTTTATGATATTACAACTTTATTCTCGGGTTCCAAATATCCTACAACAAACTTGTACCTGAAATGTGTGTGTGAAATTCAATTGCGTTTAATTGAAGAGAGGATGAGTGAGGATGAAGTTGTTAGGAGCATGGCAGAACAAATGATGCCAAAATTTACAAAATATTGGGATTCTTATAGTCTTGTGTTGACGATTGCAACTATTCTTGACCCACATCTCAAGTTTCAGTTTGTGGAGTATGCTTTCAAGAAAGCTTATGATTTAACTACTGTCATACGAAAGTTGGAGGTTGTTAAGAATAACTTGCAAAAGCTTTTTCAAGCTTACGAGACTCAATGTTCCAAAGAAGTTTTTGCCTTACCTTTAGTTGTTTCTCCTGCGAGTGCTCTTACTCTTGGTAGGCGTGTAGATAATTCTTTTGTAAGTCACTATACTTTTTAGTTTTTATATTCTTATGATAAATAAAGTATTGTTTATTGTTTAATTTTAACTTTTGACACTTAACTATTTAAATCCAAATTAGATCTTTATTTGGAAGAGATGAGGTTTGATCGAGTCAAATATCAGAATTTGGCTATCCTCGATCATTGGAAGAATAATTGTGATCGTTATCCGGTACTTGCCATGATGGCTCGTGATATCATGACAATACCAATAACATCTGTTGCTTCGAAGTCCGCTTTTGGTAGTGGCAGTAAAGTGCTCAACAAATATCGAAGCTCACTTCGACCTAAAAATGCAGAATCTTTGATATGCACTCAAACTTGGCTATATGGATATGAGTTTACAGGTAACATGTTAACATTATATTTCATATATTTTATTATTTACATTTATTAATATTTATAGTTGATCATTGTTTCGTAGATGATGATGTGAATGATGATTCGGATGATGATCTTGATGTGCCATTAACTAATCCCAAGACTGTGGAATCAAGAGACTCTATCACCCCTACTGTGGGATGAACATTTGCTGCCCAAGAATGTTTTTTGTTGAACGTTTGATTATGTATTTGTTTATTTTAATTGGTATTTGTAGTTTTGTATTTTATGTTATTGACTTATTGTGTTTGTTTATGTGTATTAGTGATTATGTATTTGTTTATTTTGGTTAGCATTTGTAGTTTTGTATTATATGTTATTGACTTGATTGTTGTGTTTGTTTATTTGTATTACTATTAGTGATTATATATTTGTTTATTTTGGTTGGTACTTATATTTTTGTATTATATATTATTGACTTATTGTGTTTGTTTATGTGTTATTTGTTTATTTTGGTTCCTATTTGTTTATATTCTAAATTGAACTGAATTTAGAGTAGTTGATTTGGGGGGTGTAAATGTAAACAATTAAAACTGCAGGAATTTTGGGGGTGTAACTGTCATAATTGAAAACTATTAGGGGTGAAACTGCAAAATTTAAAACCTGGAGAGAGAAAAAAACAAGTACTCACAGGTCCACCCGTACCCGCATAGGATAGGGTATGGGTCTAATATTTTGGACCCGTATATCTCGACCTGTATATGATTCGGACCTATGGGACTCGTATCCGTGACGACCCGACTCGAACCTAGCCCACCCGCCTGTTTTACCAGGTCTACTAATAAGTAAACAAACACATATTCTATTTTTTAATAAAAATAGAATAACAGAAAAATGATTCATGAGAGTGAAACAAACAAGGGCTAAGATTTTCTCATATTCACTTTTGTTTTATACTTAGTTTTAGGGTTTAGTATTGGAGTAATGTTAACCATTAGCTTATTTTGCCAGTCTAGAATAGTGAAAAAACTTATATGTAATAGTCTTACCACGTCACCTGGTTGACGTGGTGAGACTCTCCAATAATATAATACATATAGAATTAGTTTCATAATTACCCGATTATGTTAACAATTCCCTTGAATAAGTTTTTCACTAGAAATATTATTGATAAACTTTTAATTTAAGAATAAGGCATTCATATTGATATTATCCTTTCTCCAAGAATAAGATTATTTAATTCCTTTCCGAAGTAGGGAGAGCTTTATTGTTAATTACCAGCTGATTGTTGTAGTCATTGATGGTTCAACTAGGCAGTCAAACTGGAGAGTAGTTGTATTTAATCTAAATCAGACAAATATTCCTTTCGCTTGTTATTTTCTTCTTACATAGATTTTGTTTGGTTTTCTTTTACTCTAGATGTGGTGAGTCAAACTCACTCTTTTATTTATATTTAAAGAATAAAGAGTCTATTGGACTCTTATTTTTATAGATAAACTCTTTATAATAAAGAGTTTGAGTCATATAAAGAGTCATTTGGAGATGTTCTTCCATAACTATTATAAGAATTAGCTGAAGATTAATTTGAGCAAAGATAACCATGTTTCTTTTAAAAGGATTCATAGAAATAAGAGAAAAAGGAATGAAACTAATGTAGGCATCAAAACATCAATGGAGACTCACCCACTTGAGATAATGGCTGAAGGAGATTAATGGGAGAATTAATATATGAAAAAGGGAGAATAATTAATGTACTGTTGTCAACACGCATGCCTGCCAGTATAATTTAGTGGGCGTAGAAAAATGAGCAGCTCTTTTGGAAATTCAATTAACCCTCAATTAATATGCCAATTATTTTACTTTGAATCAACCTCTCCCACAACAACCCCATCAATACATTCGTTGAAAGCTTGAAAATTCTATTTGGAGACAGAAAAGTTAACAAAAATGTTTCGTATTTTACAGCCAAAAATTGAATCAGAAAATGCTTACAAAAATCATTATTTGGAGAAAAGAAAAAAGAGAAAAAAGAATAAAAATATAAAATATAAAATATAAAATACATTTTAAATTCTTACTTGGAAATATAAACAATAACTTTTATTCAATTAAGGTATTATAAATACATTATATATATGATTTGATATTCAAATTACATCAATTGTAATCATGTTCTTATTTTTTATGTTATTTTAAAGTGATCTTAAATATATAAGTTTCATATTACCAGGGAATTTAATTCTTCATAGTAGCCGTGGTCTTAAAGCAATTGTAGTTCCTTTCACTTTCTTAATTTCTTTTTGCCTTCTACTTTGCTTTCAAAATTCCCTTTCTTTTTGTTGTTTTGTTGCTTCAAGACTTTTACACAAGGGGGTAAGGGCACTTCCGCATGACCGCGACACCTGCATCATGCTAGTTGGTCGGCACCGCCATCAAGAATTCCTGTATATCCGTTGATTGGCTGCCTATTAATTATGTTCATTTAACTTGAAGATTAAGTGTGAGTTTAGGGTTGTAGCAACTTCTCCCATAATCACTTATTTGATAATTTATCATCCAAAAGTGTTTGTGGCATTTCGTCACAGCAGGCTGAAAATTTTTGGAGAAACCCCGCATCCAACAGCCTATCTGTTCCCCTCACTGTCACTGGGTAGATCAGTTCAGCGATCCACCCAGTGGACCTAGTACTGTTGTTGGACACGCCTTTGACGACGATACCCGACCATCGCTAACAGCTATCGTCCGACTACCGCGGACAACTGTCATACTACAACTGTCCAAGCAATATATAGTGTATTGAATTTTTTATTTTTATATATAATATTATTACCATTTCCAGTCAGTTTGATTTTGAATATAGTAAAAATGAAAGATACGAAATCTTCTCCTTTTTGCCGATGTCTTTCAGGTTTTTGGGTACCATGGAAACTATTAAACTATCCAATTCAGGGTTAATTAATTAATTATGTCAGCATGATGAATATCCCACGATACAGTAATTGAAGAAATGAAAGAATTTTGCGGGAGGCAATCCTGACAATCGAATCAGCATAACTTAACTTAATTTAGTCTTTGCACTCTAATTTCCTGTCACTTTCTCCATATCTTTAAAGCTACCCTTAACTTTAGGCCCTCATGAGATTTCAGTAATTAATTTTGAGCTAATTATGCAAGTCATTGTCTAGTCATCCCCCAACAAGTCCATCTGCTTTTAATTAATCAGATAGTAGTATTATTATGAAATTGGCATGCTTTGTGCACTTTTCGGAAAGTTGGGGTAGAATTTTATAAAATTAATCAAGAGCTAATGACATCACTCATTTTGTCATATTTCACTTTCATTTATACTTATTTTCAGGGTTAGTATATTGGAGTAATGTTACCGAGCTTATTTTGCGAGTCTACAATAGGCTTCAATAGTTGATAAATTCATCTGATTGACGTAATGAGATCATTCAATAACATATTAACAAGTAACGTATAGTGTTAGCTTTATAACCATCCGTCATAGTAGTAATTATTGATAAATGACTGCCTAGTTATTGATTAATCATGTTGATAGGTGGATAAAAAAGAAAATTTGGTATATATATAACTACACATATTATTATTTCATTAGACAATTCTACCACGTCAGTTAGGTGAAGTGGTAAAACTATCTCGTTTAAGGTTTTTTTTTTTATCTTCAATACATTAACAATTCCCTTAAATAATTCAATTACCTTATTTTTTTTTTTTTTCTTATAAAAGACGTAAGCATTCCCCGTAAAGAACTACTAGTGAATTGCTTATATATATTCATGTAAAATCATAAGGAGAGGATCTTGCTTCGTGAGAAAAATTGTTGAACTCTTAATCTAAAAGAGTTTGCAAGAATTCATATTGAAATTATCCGTTCTCCAAGAATAATTAAGATAAATTATTAAGCACTAATAATGATGTTTGGGTTAATTAACCCAATGAACCTTTGCTTTAAGTGACATTTGTAATGAACATGCAATGCATTTCTGATATTGGCTGGCTTTCAATTGTGCTCCTATAAATCAAATGCCCATCACTACATCTCTTAGGCTTTATATGTATGAATTGAACTTAATACTAATACTCCTAGAAATAATTAATTCACATGATTTGAAAATAATTAAAGAATCTAAATCAGTTTTTCTCTTAGCAGAAACCCCCAAATATGCATAATTATCATCAAATGTAGAAAACACGTATCAAGTAAGTTAACTGAATTTATATTTTTATACATAATATTATTTTTATTCAGTTTTGTTGTGCCTAAAAAATCAAGACTGACGTAAGCTTACATCAACGAGTACCAATTAGAGTCAGGAAGGCTTGCATCATCCAAAATCTGCCACATCGCCTCAAGACAGAGAGAATACGGCTGTCACCAACTTAGCAAGCTCAAGTTTAGTCTATGAATGAATAAGGTCCGCACACCTATCCAAGCCCCATATAATTTAAGGATATTTCTTAAGTTATCAGCTAATAGGACGCAAGGAAGGACTTACATGACACCTACCCACTTCTAGACTTGTAATCATTACCTTGAATTTAGCGGATATAAATAGAGGACTCTCCCTTACAAATTTGGGATCACTGACTTTCATGAAAACAAATAGCAAAGACAACCTATGGGAAAGAGATTGACTTAATATTCTCTCTGAATACCAAGCTCTTATAATTCTGTTTGCTGTTCGCGACCTCTTGTAACTTGGCTTATAACAAAGAACACTCATATAAAAGAAAACAGTGGATGTAGGAATGCTTTAAGCATCCGAACCACTATAAAATTCTCACTGTCTCATTTATTATTTAGTCTTTGCCTGTTATTGTGACCTTAACCCAAATCTTAAATCAATCACGTGTAATTTCTAAGACCCTTAGAGCACTTTGCACGTGCGAGGTCGTTTGTGTCAAAATCGTGCATCAATAGTTTGGTGCTAGAAGGAGCGCATAATTTCATATCAGCTCTTCATCCGGTAATTTCAAATAATCAATCAGTTCTACCTACAAACTTATTGCTCATGGTCTTGAAACCAAGCGTGCTAGCACAAACAACAAGGAGACCCCCCACATTTAGGAGATTACTTCTCCCGAAGTAACTACACCTCCCCAAAGCACTACTATGGGCATCCTCTCAACTTCTCAGCCAGATCCAGTTGTGAAGGATTATTTGGAAAGGTTCAACAACACCCTCTAAATGATGACCCAAAGGCTAGATCGTTTGGATCAGGTCATGCCGTCGAACTTTGATAAGGCGGTACCACCTCCAAAAATGTCTGTAGGTCACTCTAAAGCATGGAAACGAGCAAAACCTCATACCATGCGCACTACACTACAGCGCGTAAAGAGAAGGGAAACTAAATGGTTGAGCATGGGCTGAAAGGCTCTAAAGGGCCAACAAATATTGGTCGCGAGCCAAGGAGAATACTTGTGGCTTTGCGTCTTGGTAGTATGTCACATCATTAGCCATCCCATGCCACATCGCAAGGGCACCCCTACAAGAGTGCTTAACTAGGAGATTTTCACCATCGTCGGAATGATGGTCTCTACCATCACTATGAGGGAAGTACTCATCGTTAGCGAGTCGGTTCTAACCACTGTGAAAGTAGGGAGAACTCCCCAAGCCATTCAGTGCCTTCACAAAGCTCAAGTAGCATGTGTCAAGGCATGCCGAAGGCTCCGATCAAGGCATGCCTAAGGCTCTGGCCAAGGCAAGAAAGATTCCGATCTGTGGTCCTTCCTTAATCGCAATCGTAGGGAGTGTACCGGTTGCTGAGGCGTCTTCCTTTTCTCCAGCAGTTTTGACTGCTCCTCCCTCGTCAAGATATGGGAATTTTGATCCGTAGGATCATCTCTATGAGTTTAACGATCTCATGGAGCTTCACCAAGTTTCCAACTTAGCAAAATGCCGTTGTTTAGCAATAACTCTGACTGCTCACGCTAAACGTTGGTGAAGATCAATTCCACCAAGGTCTATCAACTCATGGCAGTAGATGAGTTCATTATTTTTTAGACACTTCTAGGCCAATTGAAAGTTCTCAATGCCGTTTAGCTATCCCAACAACATAATGTAAGAGAAGAATAAGTCTCTCCAGTCCAATATTGATAGATTTCATAGGGAACTAAATAAAGTGGCTAATAAACCCTAGGATTTAGTTCGGACTCTGATCATTGCTAGAGCTTGCCTGCAAACCGACCTATGGAAGAAATTGTAATATGAGGACGACATTTCTCTCACTTGCCTCTACAATTTAACAAAGAAATATCTGCGGATAAAAAATTCAACGACAACTTTAAGTCACCACGACCTCAAGCCTTCGATTGACACTCCCAATCGGAGAGAAGGAAAACCGGGGAGAGAGTAGTAGAGGATCTGATCACAAATTAGCTAATGACGATTAGAGAAAGGGAAAGAAACAACGGTTTGAGCCCAAGAAATCCTATGCCTAAGTTCCTTGTTGCGATCGCGATCGAGATGTGTTTACTCTACTCAATGCACCGGTTTCAGCTATTCTAAATAAGTCAAAAGAGGCTAATCTACTCAGAGAGCCAGAGCTCATGAAGAAACCTGCTTTTAAAAGGAATGACAAGAGGTACTGCCGTTACTAGTAGGATAATGGGTATCATACCAATGAGTGCCAAGCTCTTAAGCAGGCAATTGAAGACCTTATCCTGAAGGGGCACTTCAAGGATTATGTTGATGGTCCAACTCCCGCTAGGGAGAAGGATCAAGAGGGCAATAGGAAAAGGCGCTGAGATTGCAAAGGTCTTTACATGGTAGGGACCATTTTTGGGGGACCTCATATAGCCGGGAACTCTCAGAATGCACAAGAAAAGTATGCTCAAGAGGCTAGGCATGAGCCATTAAATGTTCTGAATCTAGAATCGTGAGCTAGCAAGGTGCGCAGAGAAGAGGAGATTACCTTCTCTAAGAAAGATGCGAAACGAGTACATCATCCTCATAAGGATGCGCTCGTTGTCGTGGCTGAAATAGAAAGGTGCGAAATCCATAAGATGTTGGAGGACAATGGGAGCACCGTGAATATCTTATTTCAGTGGGCTTTTGAGGAGATGAGATTAGAAGAGATAGATATGAAGCCTATCGAAACTCCTCTCTACTGTTTCCCGGGGGACCACCTAACTCCCCGGGGAATGATTTCCCTCCTAGTCACTTTGGGAGATACCTACGAAGTGACAAAGATGACAAAATTTCTAGTAGTGGACTGTCTATAAACTTTTAATAGCATCCTCAAACAACCCTTACTTTAAAATTTCAAGAATGTCACCTTGATCTACCATCAGAAGATGAAGTTTTCCACTCCAACAAGGTGTGAGGAAGTCAGGGGATCATAACGTGAATCTCGCAACTGCTGTAATAGAGTAGTGCAAATGGCATGCAAATGAAAATGGAAGCCTACGAGAGTTCCTGAACAGGCAATGGCGATTAGCAGGATCGAATCATAGCTTGGTCCAGTGGCAGACAATATCGACCCTCATGTTCAAGAGGAGTATTTCTATAGTGGGCCAGTTGAGACTTTATTTGAGGTTTTTGTCAACGAGAATGAGCCGACTCGAATGCTGAGAATCGAAAGCAATCTCAACCCTCAGCTTGCAACTAATTTGACGAGCTTCCTAAGATAGAATATATATGTTTTTGCATAGACTCATGTTGACATGTTTGAGACCAGCCCGAGTGTTATATGTCATGCACTCAAAATCGATAGTGAAATTAAGCCAATTTGCCAAAAGAGAAGAGTTATAGACCTAGAACACTATGCTGCTTTTAAGGTTGAGGTGGATAAACTCCTCTTAATCAGGTTCATTTGAGAAGCTCATTACCCCAGTTGGGTCATCAATCCTGTTTTGGTGAAAAAACCCAACGGTAAGTGGCAAACCTGCGTTACTTTCATAGATCTCAATAAAGCCTGCCCAAAGGATAATTTCCCTTTGCCAAGAATAGATCAGCTCATTGATGCTACTTTCAGGCACGAGCTGCTAAGCTTCATGGATGCCTACTTGGGATATAATCAGATTCTAATGTTCACGCTTGACAAGGAGCATACCTCGTTTATCACAGATTGAGGACTATAGTGCATAGAGCTATGCCCTTCGGTTTGAAAAATGCTGGAGTGACCTACTAATGTCTAGTTAATCGTATGTTTTCTGAGCAAATAAGGAAATCAATGGAGGTCTATGTAGATGAAATGCTGGTCAAGTCGCATTTTGCTTCAGATCATATAGCCAACCTCACAGAAATGTTCGATATGCTCCGAAGATATAGAATAAAGCTTATTCCTCTTAAGTGTTCGTTCAGAGTATCCTCAGGAAAATTCTTGGGGTATATGGTTAACCATCGAGGGATTGAAGTCAACTTTGAGAAGATCCAAGCTCTTCTAGATATGAAAAGTACCACCAATCGTAAGCAAGTTTAGAGCTTAAATGGGAGAATAACAACTCTCAATCACTTCATATCAAGGGCAACAAATCAATGTTTGCCATTCTTTAATATACTTAGCCCCAACAAGAGATTTGAATAGACTCTAGAGTGTGAATAGGCTTTCCAAAGCATAAAAGAGCATCTTAGAAAACCACCTCTTTTGTCCAAACCTTTTCCCAAGGAAACTTTGTTTCTCTACCTATCTGCCTCTTAGTATGCGGTCAGTGCAGCTCTCATTCGGGAGGAGAGTAGAATTCAATGGCCAATATATTACATGAGCAAACAATTACTGGATGCCAAGTCAAGGTATTCAGAGATGGAATGATTAGCTTTTGCCTTATTGATCTCTTTAAGGAAACTGCGACCTTACTTTTATGCCCATACTATTCATGTTCTAACAAATTACCCACTCAGGCAAGTCCTTCAAAAGCCAGAAGCCTTGAGTAAATTACTTAAATGGGCCATGGAATTAGGTCAACTTAATCTGTATTATAAACCGAAAGCAGCAATAAAAGGGAAAGCTGTAGCTGACTTTATATCAAAGTTCTCCCATCAGCCAGATCAAGAACCTGAACATCCAGCCAACAAAGACATCAAGAAACTATTCGGAACTTATCAACGTGGAGTCTCTATGTTGATGGGTCTTCTAACAGAAGAAGAGCCGGAGCTGGTCTTCTGCTCATCAATCCTGAGGGAACTTGCATTTATGGAGACTTTAGGTTCGGATTCAAAGCCACAAATAATAAGGTTGAGTATGAAGCGCTATTTGCTGGTTTGCGACTAGTAAGAGAGATGGGGTCAGATATGATCAACATCAATAGTGACTTCCAACTGGTGGTTAACCAGATTTTAGGAGAATATCAAGCTAAAGAAGAGAATGTGATCAGTTACTTAAAGAAAGCTAAGGCCATACTCGAGCCCTTCAAGCATTACACGATCAAGCAAATCCCGAGATGTAGCAATTCTATCGTGGATACTTTGGCAAAGACAACTTCATCATTGGACTTTGATACGTTGGATAACATCCTGGTCAAATACATCTAAGTTCCCAATATCAACTCACCCGACCAGACAGTGGCTAAAACTGAATCTATGTCTTGGATGACTCCAATCATTCAGTATCTTAAAGAAAGGGTTTTTCCTAACAACAAGACTGAGGCAAGACTCCTACAGACTAGAGCTGCTTGTTACACTCTAATTAGAGTCGGTTATATAAGTCCTCCGATGTGTGACTGATGAAGATGCAGACTACATCATGAGAGAGATACATTAAGAGATCTATGGTAATCACACTGCTGCATGATCTCTCACCAATAAAATTATCCGCTGGGGATATTATTGGCCCTTACTTCATGAAGACACCTACAACTTTGTAAAGAAGTGTGATTGATAAGGGCTAGAGATTCGCGAACATCTCGCAAGCTCCTTCCCACTAATTGACAATGATGACCAGCCTTTGGTCATTCGCTATGTGGGGAATAGATCTCATCGGCCCTATGACGACCAGTAAGGGTGGTGTTAAATATGCTGTGGTCATAGTGGATTATTTCACTAAATGGGTTGAAGCAAAACCTTTGGCCGTAATCACCACTAAAAAGCTCAATGACTTTGTCTTCAAGAATATAGTGTGCTGTTATGGAATTCCTCATACACTTATCTTAGATAATGGGAAGCAGTTCGACAATGAGGAGTTCAAGTGGTTTTGCAAAAAGATAGGGATTCATAAGAAATTTGCCTCAGTAGCAAGACCGCAAGCTAATGGTCAAGTTGAAGTTGTCAATAAAACCATTAAACATACTTTGAAGGCCAAGCTTGGCGCAACAAAAAGGAATTGTGCCAATGATCTCCCAGAAGTTCTATGGTTATATTGAACAACTCCAAGGACCTCTACTTCAAAAACACATTTCTCGCTAGCAAATAGTTGTGAGGCAATGGTCCCAGTTGAAGTAGGAACTAGTTCACTTCGGAGAGAATTCTATAATGAGACAGACAATGAAACACTAATGCGTGCAAGTTTAGACTTAGTTGAAGAACACCGTTACAAAGCTCGATTAAGGATAGCTTCCTACTAGTAATGGGCAAAAAGATTATTCAACTCAAAAGTCAAGAGAAGAGACTTCCAGGTTGGCGACCTAGTCCTCAAAGGAGTCATTCTCAGTACAAAAGAACCAAACGTAGGGGTATTGGGGCTTAACCGGGAAGGTCCACATCGAGTCGCTAAGGTGATACGACCTAGGACACATCATCTCAAAAGGTTTAATGGTTCTAGAGTACTGCGAGCTTGGAATGTTGAACATTTAAGCCCTTATTATCAATAATTCCAAACTCTTGTATAGCTTATGTGATCTATTTTACTTGTAAATTTTTCTTGTAAATATCGTGAATAAGATTATCCCTATTTTTCTTCAAGAATTACTTGTGTCGTGATCTCAAGTTTTAATAATCTTATTAGTTACAATGTTTTACAAGTTTTATGATTAGAAAAGTTATGTTAATTTCGTGAAGTACTTAAGCTTTAAAAATGCTATCACAAATGGTCAAAAAGTCTATTTATATATTATCGAAATATGTACATGGACAACTAGCAAGCTACAAAGAAAATGAGAAGGAACAAAAAAGAGACTCTTCAAGAAAAGGTGAAAGGGAGGTTGATCATTTATCTTGAACTTCAGGATCCCTGTCTTCAGTTACTACGACCTCAAGGTCGGTTACTTGATCCTCAGTGTTCTTTGTTTCTTGTTGATCTTCCTCTTGGGTGGACTCTCGATCTTCCTGCTCGTCAGCAGATTGCATTGACTCAAGCGTTACCTGATACTCTTCAAGGAGGTTGGAAATGTCCAATTCGGATTGTTTGCTCGCAAACTATGGATGAATTGCAACACCCAATGAGCAGCTTTCCTTTCCACCTCATTGCTTAGCTGCTTCATCTGCTTTGTCAGTGAAGTGATCCGCCCATTAGCCATCTCGAGCTCTGTACCCTTCGATTTCATTTTCTTTTCTGTGTTTTCCCATAGATCAGTTCGAGTCTTCTCAATCACGTTCTCGCGATCTAGGCTCTCTTGTAACTCTTTCTCTTTTTGATAAAGCTCTTGCTCTTGTGCATTTAGATCTCTCGTGAGCTTTTCTATTGTTATCTGAATCTCTTTTGTATGGTCGTCCTTCTTTTGAAACTCTTGCTTTTGGAACTCTACTGTTCACTGAGCATAATCCGTTTCTGCCAAGAATGTGCTCGCCTGAACTTGTGCATCACTTGCGGCTTCGTTTGAAGTCGTAAGAGCTTGCTTGAATTTGACAATCTCCTCCTTCATTTCATGAAGTTTTCCACTGGAGTTTATCTTCATTTTGTTGTGAATGATGTTCGGGGCGAGTAAAGACTGTAGAAGAATAAGGGATAAAGAGTTAGTTTTTTTTTAAATAAAAACTAAGGGACCCGATCAGTGAAAAAGAATTCACAAAGAGAAAGTTTGCTTTACTTGGCTTTGCATTTGAAGCACGGTTGCCACAAGGTCAGAAGGTGAGGAGGCTATGTATCTCTCAAAGGTCGAAGCCAATTGGTACTCCAGGAAAGTAAAAACCATCGGCCTTAGATGGTCTAGCATCTACCCTAGAATGTCTAGCATGGATTAATCCTGACCTCCTGTGGCGGGGACCTCTTTGATTCGTTCTTGGTTAGCTTCTTCTTGAGTGGCCACACTTTCCTTCCCTTGTGAAGTCTCCAGTGCACCTTTAAGGCGACCTTTGAGGTAGGAGGTTGGGTAGGCTACAGCCCACCTGACAATATTCCGAAGTCATTTGATTGAGACTTAGATGCATCAGCTGTTATTGTTTTCCTTTTCCTCGAAGCCATAGTTTTCTTTCTCATTGGGCGAGCAGTAGCAACAAGCTGGGGAGCTTCTTCACATCGCTCCATAGTTGGTTGCCTTTTAGCACTAGCTTAGGTCCTCGTTACAGGGACATTGCTTGAAGTTGGTCCAGGTTGTGAAACTGGATTCAAACTTGGGAAAGTGATTCCCCCCAAACTTCTTCGATTTCTTCGATTGCATGGCTGTTGCATGACATACAAACACGATCAGCAAAAAGAGTATAATTGTGTAAAAGACTTGGGTTTTTTCTGCTTAAGGAAAAATTACGAGCTAAACCATCTAAATATGCTTCGGGGGGAAAAATCCGTACTTTAGAAGGTTTTCAATCATCATGAGCAACTTTGTGTTGTGACTTTTGTCAGGATGTTGGTTGAATGCTTAGAAGCAATTTGATCGTTTTGTTTTCTGTAAAGAAAATAATTTGTTAGCTTATAATCTGAAAAAGAATTAAGTTTGAAGGACAAACGACCTGAAAATTAAAAGGAAAAACCTACTTGGTTCTTGAAATTTACAAACACCGTTGTACTTAAAGACAAAATACTTGGTCTCGTAAGCCCCTACATTGCTGGGGTAACCAAATATTACTCCCTTGATCATTGGTTGTTTGGAGAGGAAGTACAAGTCCTTATCTTTACTCTTTTTCAAGATATAGGCACAAGTGAGCTCCAACACTGTTGGCTCCCCGAGTTCATTAATAAGAGTGTAATTTATATATTTTTATTCCTTCCATATTATATTTTTTGTTATGTTTTATGCCTAGTTGAGTTGATTAGAGTTTATTTTGTAAGTTTGGCATATTTGGATAGACTTTATGAAATAATTGAGAAAAGATTAGGAAATTCCAGATTTTTTGTTATTCTGACCAGTGCTACATTTTTCAGGTTTTTCATAGAGTCAGATTTCTCAATTGTGAAAGTGTTCTTCAGAAAAAGTAAATTAGACAGAACAAGCTTTCCAGGAAGGTATTATGGGCGAGAATCTGAGTTTGTTTGGGACCTCATTAGTTGTTACAAAACTGGACCTGGAATCCTAGTCGCGGAAGGATTTCCTGGCTGAGTATCGAGTCTTCGAATGGGCCTAACTAGAGCTTCAGATATCGAAAGCAGGTGATTCAAAAGCCCAAATTCATCTACACATCCAGGACTACAACTTTTATGAAGTGACCAAGCCCAGAAATTTTTTTTACATTGTGAGAATCCTGGTGCAATTTGGATTACGAATTCTGTTTTCCAAATCTGATAAGATTTTGACAGTTTTGGAAGTCTATTGTTTAGCAAAGATCTAGGAAAGTAATTTCCGTGATTCTTGGAAGAATTAAGGAAAAAACACATTATTTATTTATTAGTTGTTAGGTTAAACAGAGGAGGGCAGTAGAGTTTAGTTTTTTTTCGGTTTTCTTTTACTTTCTACGTCAAGATGTGCGGCTGATCTTTCTTCTTCAGTTCAAGGGGATTTTGAAGCCTAAATTCATTTCATTGGTGTAACTTAACTTCAGTAATATTGTTCTCAATCTCGTTTTTTTTGGAATTGTTTATGTTATTCTGTTTTAATTGTTTATGAATTGTGTTTGAGTGATTTAGTAATGGCCTGTTGAATTGTTTAATCGGAATTTCATCTGTTAGAATTAGGGATTGTGATAAGTAATTGTCCTCTTCTTATTCAGTAAGTAACACATGATGATAGGTGATTATGGACAAGTTTTCAATCTGTCATCTTGAATAACATAACCTAAGTTAAATAATCTGATCTTGCGTGATTGTTGCTTGGATTGATCTATTTTCCTAATTCTTAAGGCTGCCATTTGAATTAAACTTAGAGAGCTTATTCTAGGTTGTTCAAGGGTTAGGATCTAGTTGAAGAGCTCATTTCAGTAGTGACAATTAAGGGAAAATTCAGGTAACAGAGCTTGTTGTTTTCTAGGGTCAATAATTCCATAATAACGAGATAGAATGATGTTACGGTTAGTTTGTGTCCAATGCATGTTTAGGTGGATCTTGAACCGAGAACTGAGTGTTTTTAATCTGATATTTTCTACCATTAGAGCTTTATTTGTTTCACTTTAGATTGCATTGATTACAACCCCTTTCATTATTCTGCTGTCGTGTTTCCTATTTAGGATTTTATTTTAATTTCCTGTTGTGGTTATTGGCATAGAATATAGGATTTAATTGAATCATTCCCTGTGGGATTGACCCTTGCTCACCCTATATACAATTTAGTAGTTAGGTTAGTAAGGTTACTTAATTTGGTGCATTCGGCATGTTACCATTCATGCTCGCTGAACGATATATACATAGCGACAACTATCATATATGCGTTCGGCATCAGCTGGAATGGTGCGACTTGGAAGTGGTCGAGGTTCAACTTGATGTTGGGGTGGAGGGGTATTCTTACTTTGCATTTGAAGATGGCTTCTGAGATTGCAACCAGTCCCTCGAGAGGATCCTGGGCCATGTACGACCTCTTTTGGTACACATCCACGTCGATCGCATACTGGTCTAGTGCATCTTTGATTTTCTTCATTGTAACAGTGGATCTTATTATTAGTGTATGTCCTAGGAACAAATCATGTTGTCGGTTTTAGGACATTATATCTTGTAAATGTATTATGAATAAAAGAAAGTGTTCTTATTTCACACGTTGATTTACTGCTTCGTTTATATTATATTTAATATTGCATGTAAAATGTTCGGATGACATGAATCTTTAGAAGATCAAATCATCAAAGAATTCCCTATGCAAGTAATGTTAATTGGGTAATAACATTGCATAGTAGGCATGCTGAGTGTCTTCATTGAATATCATGTGATGATATTAGTGTGGGTGATTATAAGAGGTGTGTCACTAAGGCATTAGCATGGATAAAAGGTTAGTGAACCGTTTATCGAATACAACCAATTACAATGAATCACATGGACGTTTAGAATGTGGTCAATGATGCATCGTAGGATCATGCTAATGTAACACAAATCCTTAGACCTGAGACATCACGATTGGATTCAACATAGGATGCATATGGTTCATATGGTGTATAAGCACGAGACTAGTCATGTCTTGTCTAATAAGCCGGTTTGGTCATATGTTATTCATGTGCCAGGACAAGTGATGGTCAAGATGAGATCCGTTAACCCAAAATAGTCCAATCTTGAGTTCCTAGACGAATGTCAATAAACATTGGAAAAAGGAAATCTCTAGCCAGAGTATAATGAATGTTCGATGAAAAGTAGTTTCATGTTGACGAGTTCCATTGTATCGATTGACAATTTGATTAAAGATTAAGTTAAGGGTTTTGACATACCATGAACCATTCTTAATCGGGATTAGATAACGGAGGGATTTTACTACATGATACGTACGATAGTAAAGGTTCATTGGAGTTTACACTTCATTGTGGTTTAGGGGTTATGAACATTGCTAGACGTCTACCATAATCAATGGGAGTTTCGATTATAAAGAGTTATAACGAAACATATCAAAATCCAATATTGGGCCCACGGCTAGATCACAGTAAACCAAAATGGTCACACATAAAGCCAAGCTCAAAGAGAGAGAGAGTAATACATATCATTGATCAGATTAATGATGTTCAGACATAAACAGTTGTATCCGAAATAATGTATTGGTGAGAAATGATTATCCATGGATAGCTAGCACTAACCAAGGGTAATAAGGATTTATTAAATATTATTATTGAATCAGATTCAATAATGGGGACAAAAGTGCATTGGTTTTATTCTAAAGAGTTAGAATATTTAATTGGATTAAAATTTAGGTTAATTATGAATTAATCATAAAACCAAGGACTTGACATAAATGCTCTTTTCCAAGATTAATTTTAAATTGTTTGAGAACTTCCCAAGACAATTTAAAATTACACTTTGTGCCCATGGTATATAAATTAAGTATTATACCATTTTAATTGAATTGCAACAATTGAAAACAAAAAGCACTCTCTCACTCTCTCGACTCTCTCTCATCTTTGGGTTAGGTGGATTTCATTTTGAGTTTCTTCATTCTCTTTTGAAGAATGTAGACTCCAAGTTTCAACATCAAGCTTTTAATAGCAAAAGGAGTTAGTAATTTTCTATCATTTTCTTACATTAATAAGTTAATGTTTTAATTGTTTGTTTTCTACCTTATGTCCATCATCTTGATCATCATTTTCTCTCCATATCCATGTCCAAAATGCATGAATCCCAACACTTATCACCTTCCCGGGACCTTCCGAGGTGTCCGGTCAATGTGAACTTCCCTTCCCAGTTGTTCCCATCTCAAGGATCTTCATTGCCTTTAGAGCCTGTAAAGGTACGATGTTTAGAGGAGACTTAAACCTTACAAAATCTACCTCATACAATGACTTAGAGGAGTAAAAGAACCTTGTGTTTTCTGCCATGGCCGTCAAGCTTCTAAACCCTAAAAACTCTCAAAAATAGTCCTGTAGGACTCTTTACCCTAAATTTTAAGCCTTCAATTGTCTGTTCGAACACAACCTAGAAATGCTCCCTTCCTAAGCCTACCAGACACCTATGACCGCCATGACTGTAAAAAAGAAGTTTTTTGCAGGAATGAAAAAAAAGAAAAAGGAAGAAATTTCTTTACCTCTTAGTTGCTTGAAATGGGAGCTCTGTTGTAGGGTTGGGTTTAAATGAACTAGTGAAGGAGGAATAAATTTTTTAGAGTTGGAAAACACTATTTTCTCGCTGAAAAATTTGAGTTTTTTGAAACTTAGCGCAAAGTTAGGGTTTTATTGGATAGAAAACGATGCTACAGCTTCTTTTATGAGCGATGTTTGCGACCACGTGTCATCAATCTACGAGAAGAGTAACCCCCACACTTTGTAGAAATCAACCAGCACCTCTCTTTATTGAGAATGCCAATCCCTGGCATAATTATCTCCTCCACATTAAATGTGCTTTCATCCGCCTTTAATGCACTAAAAGGGAATGTCGTTTCAGCATGGCTTGCATTTAATGCTCATGGCTGACACTTATTTCGCACAGAGACACGTCTATCAGATAAAGTTTACTCAGTTTCTCTCAACAATGAAATATTCTAAGGGTTTTCAGGTCGTGAATAATAGTTAAAGTTCAAAACACCTCTGATGACTCAAGACAAGATCAAGCTCAGGTCAGTAGATCTTATAAATGATCACCTCAGGTCGCTTGTGTTACTCTTGAGACATAGCTCATGACTTGCACTCATTTTGCAAGTCAAATCAAGACAAAACTTCAGAAGTCAGATAAAGCAATCAGCTTCAGATTGTCTGCAGTGATGTGATTACACTCATCGCTCAGCTCGAGCAAGCATTTCTGAAGTAAAGTCAAGTCGCGACATATTCATAAAGTTCTCAAAATCCAATTCCTTGAATCTTAAGAATTGGGGAGCTTCTGTTATGCCTAAAAAATCAGGGCTGACGTAAGCTTACATCAACAAGCACCAATCAGAGTCCAGGAAGGCTTTGTGCCATTCAAAATCTGCCACGTCACCTTAGGACAAAGAGAATACGGTTGTCACCAACTCAACAAGCTCAAGTTTAGTTTGTGAATGAATAAGGTCCACACACCTGTCCAAGTGTAATGTAACGCCCCACTTGAGGTACATAGTTATTGTTTCCTCTTTCGCCCTCATTTGAGTTGTTTTTGGTAATATTGTTTGATAGTTATTAGTTTGAGTGTTGTGTGGATTAATTGCCTTGAAATGGGTTAAAAATAGAAATAGTGTAATATGCCGAGCTTCGCCGGGGCGAAGAAGAATCTTCGCCGTGGCGAATATGTGTTGAAACCACCGGAAACTCTCTGGACGGTTTCGCCGCGGCGACAGAAGTTTCTTCGCCGCGGCGATAGCCCGAATAAAATGTTGATTGAGTTTTAGATATTTTCTTCCCTAAGGGCAATTTGACCTTTCTACCCCTAATTAGCAGGAAAAGTGGGGAGTTAATTGTAAGGATTTTTCATGGAGAATGTGTTGATATGGGGGTGAGTTTGTAATGAATCAAAGGATATAGATGGAATTCCCAAAGAAGAGTAAGGGCAAAATGGGAATGATTGTGTTTATATTTCATTAAAAGGAATTAGAATTAACAAACCCCTCATTTCTTCTTCTCAAACGCAACTCTTCATTCTTCTTCCTCTCAACTTCTCTTCTCTTTTGATCAAGGATTTCCAAGGAGTTTTTGAAGTGATTTGAGGTAGAAAAGCAACCTAAGGCTTCCTAAGGTAAGAATCTCTACTTAAGTTGTGTGATTTGGGAGTTTTAACCCATATTGAAGTTTGAGGGTTTTCATTCTTTTGGTTAAGATTAGAGGGAAAGTCAAGCTAAACAAGTGAAAGGAAGAATTTGTGAAGTCTCTCCATAACAAGGTAAGTAAAACCCAACCCAAGTTGAGATTCATGAAATTTCTTGATTAGGGTTTTGATAGAAATGATGTATGTATGTGATGTGCATGTAATATGCCATGTATGGAGTATTAAATGGAGATTTCTATGCTTTGTGAATGTTTATACCTTGCAAATATGAGAAATGGGTTGTTGGATTGACAAGGTAGTTGAGATGGATTTGAAGGGGTGTTATGAAACCCTTTTTGGAAGTGTCTTGTTTGACAGGTTTTCATGGCTTTGTGAAGGGGTTTTTCCCCATTTTGGATGGTTAAGAAAAGTTTTAGAATCATGGCTATAATAGAGTTTTATAGTGCACATGAGTTGTTTGATGAAATGCCTAATAGAGGTTTGAGTGTGAGTAATGAACCTTAATTCTTGCAACATTGCATGTTGGCATCTCATAAGTGCATTGGTGAAGTTGAACCATCCATAGGCACTAGTTGTACATGGAAAAGTGACCTAAGAAAGTGTAAGAGAATTGTGTGTGTAAATACCCTATGAGTAGAGAGCTTGGTGGGTACAACTACTCTAAGGGTAGAGAGCATTGAGAAATACTACAATAGAATGAATTAGAAGAGTAGTATAGTTGGGATGATGCTTTGTGATCATCACCCGACCGTTATGGGAATCGGATTGATGCTTTGTGATCATCATCCGAATAGCCCTTAGAGATGGGTCGATGCTTTGTGATCGTCACCCAATGAGTAATAGAAATGGGGTAGATGCTTTGTGATCACTATCCGATTAGTTATTAGAAAAGTGGGTTGATGCTTTGTGATCATCATCCAACAGTTAGTAGAAACGGGTTGATGCTTTGTGATCATCCCCCGATAGTGACTAGAGACGGGTAAATGCTTGGTGAACGTTACCCAAAATTCATGAGGAACGGGTAGGTGCTAGGTGATCTCCACCCGATAGTTAAGAAGAATCGAGTTGGTGCTTTGTGATCCTCACTCGGTAGTCACTAAGAACGGGTTGGCACTTTGTGAATTCCACCCGATAGCCATAGAGAGCGAGATGGTGCTGTGTGAACGCCATCCGGCCGTACCTCCGGTAAGATGAGGACATGATGTTTAGTAGAAACAGAGATAGAATCAGAAATAGTATAAGGAAAGAATTAAGAGTTATTCTTACGGGGACAGACAGACAGAGAGTTTTACTTACTGAGCATTATTTTGTGCTCACCCCGTTATTTTCCTTTGTGGATGCAGGTTCTAGGTGATGACGCAGTCGGAGGGGCGTCGGCAAGCGAAGAGGAATAGCTACACTGTTTTCCCCTGTTTTGTCTTTTAAAGTGCATTTTTGTAAACAGTAATCTTTATGTATAAAAGACATATGATTTCTAATGAAAAGAAATTTTTGGGGCCCAATTTTATATTGTTAATATGCATGCATTGCCCTAGTTTTCAGCAGTTGTTACATGTAACGCCCCACTCGAGGTACGTAGCTAATGTCTCTTACTTTCCTCTTGTTTGACTTGGAATATTGTTAATATGGTTTGATTGCCCTGAAATTGTAGAGACTTGGTGGAATTTTGGGGTCACTGTCTTCGCCGGGGCGAAGAAGAATTTTCACTGCGGTGATAAGACCCTGCAACCACGGTGTAGGTTCTGTGAAGTTTTGCCTGGGCAAAGAAATAGTCTTCGCCGCGGTGACGAGCCGAACAAACAGTTTAATGAAGTTTCTAGAATTCTGCCTTTGGAGCACAATGACCATTCTACCCCTAATTAGCAGGAAAAGTGGGGAGTGAAATACAAGGAAATTACATGGAGAATAGTATGATTGGGGGTTGCAATTGTAAAGAATTAAAAGGGCAATAGTGGAATTCTTAAGGAAGAGTAAGGGTAAAATGGGAAAGGATGGAGAAAATATGAGATAATAAGGGTTTAACTTTAGAAACCCATTCATTCATCTTCTTCTCCACCGCCATTCTCCTTTCCTACTTCCTCTCAATTCCTTTTTCATTAGTTCAAGGTTTTTGAAAGGGTTTTTTTCGAGTGATTGGAGTAGAAACTCAAGCTAAGTCATCCTAAGGTAAGGATTCTTGCTTTGGATATAAGGTTTTGTGTATTTTTGTATATTAAAGTTGGATGGTTTTGTTGTTTAAAGGGTAGAGAAAAGTCAAGCAAACAAAGGAAAGGAAATACTAGTGAGAGTCTTTATCACAAGGTAAGTAAATCCCAACCCAAGTTGAGATTCTTTTGAGTAGAGAGTTAGTAGAAATGATGCATGCATGTTTTATGTATGTATTTAAGAAATTAACTAGAGATATATGTCTACTTGTTGAGAAATTAAATTGAGATAAGTATTCATGTTGAGTTTGTTGAATACTTTCCCTTTATAAGAAGTGTGGATGTGTGATGAGTTAATATGAAGTTAGATGAGAATTAGTATATTTTGGGAGTGTTCTTCTATGGAAGGGATTATGCCCATGGAAGGGAGTTTACTTCCAATTTTGGATGGTTAAAGAGAGAAATAGAGTTATAATTAAGGATAGAATTTGATATGCACATGAGTTGTTTGATGAAATGCCTAAGAAAAGCATGAGATGAGTCATGAACCTTAATATTGCAACATGCATATTGGCATTTCTTAAGTGCATTAATGAGCATACCATCCATACATTAAGTTGGCATTGAGAAAGACTTGAGAAAAAATTAAGAAAGAGTAGAGAATTACTCTAAGAGTTAAGCTACTTATGATGAGTAGCTAGAGAAAGAGTATAGATCTTGTGCACAAGAGTTAAAGAAGAGAATAGAGTAAGTTGGCGATGGGGAACTTGTGAGTGATGAGTAAAGCATGAGAGTGGGTGCTTTGTGACCAGCGTGCCTCCGGTCAGAGGCCAGACTGTAACACCCAACATTGAGGTACATGATTTAAATTATGTTGTATAGCCTTAATTAAATTTTGTTAGAATTATTTTAAGAGAATATGAAGAAAATGCCTTAAACTTGCATTAAGGGTAAAATAGTCTTTTCACTCAAAACTAGTTGATTTTGTGGGGAGTGAAAAGAGATAGAAAATCATAGAGAATACAATAAGTGAGGGCATTTGGTAATTGACTAGGGACAAAGATGGACTTTCTAAGGGACAAAAATGGATTTTTTAAAGTGAGTATAAACTAAAATGTTAAGGGTTTGAAACCCTTATTTCGTTCATACCACCCCGACACTCCTCCTCCTTTTCTCTCAATTTTCATTCACTTCTCCAAGGAATTTAAGGGTTGAGTAGATTTTCATAGGGTTTGATGAAGGCATCAAAAGGTAAGGATTCATGCTCCTTATCTATGTTTTATTTGTGTAAAAGTTGAGTTTTATGAAGTTTATGCTTAGGGTTAAGAGAAGATTTGAATCCAACAAGAGTAGAGAGCGTAGGAGAGACTACTAAGCAAAAGGTAAGTAAATTCCACCAAAATCCAACTCAAGCTAAATTTTAAGAATTCAAGTGAGTAGAGATTTCTTTTAAATAGCATATGTTGTGATATTGAGAAATTGAGATGAGATTGATGATGAATTTGCTTGTGTTGGATATATTGAATATGAGAAGTATATGTAATGATTTGATGATGGGTTGAAATTGGAAGAATTGGAGAAATTTTTGTGGAGCGTGTTTGCCATGTAGGTATGTGATGCTACAAGGGAGTTTTGTTCATTTTGGATGGTTTGGAACTAAATAGAATGATAATTGAATTAGAGTTTGTTTATGCACAATATGTTTGATGAAATGCCTAAATGAAAACATGTTACCAAACTGCCGTCACAGCCATGACTTTCTTAGTGATTTTGGATATCTTACAGATTGAACTGGGTTTAGACCAAAACATAAAAGTTATAGCTCTGTCTCTAAGCTTTAAAACGAGAAAAAAATCGTAGCAATCCGATGTGTATAACTCAAGTTATGCCTTCTTGAATAAGACCTATGTGAATGACATCTTGATGCAACATTGCATTTGTGCATTTCATAAGTTCATTTAAGTAAGAAATTTTAAACTGTGCATCCATATGCATTAATTGTATGTGTAGAAAACATAAGAAATGATAAAGAATAAGAATAAATAATAAATAATAAAGAAAGAAATAATAAAACACTCTAAGAATAAAAAGAAAGAAAGAATAAGCATTAAAGAATTAAAGAGTGTTAAAGAAAAGTAAAGAATAGGTTGGTGTGATGGGGAACCGTGAGTGTTAATAAGAAATTCCCACATACACGTCACCTTAATTGAGTGGCATAAGAAGAAGAAGAATTGTATGACCTGTAAGAGTGTATGTGGATGAGGGTTGTACCAAGAAGAATTCTTACATGCACGTCACCTTAATTGAGTGGCCTAAGAAGAAAGAAGAATTTGTACGGTCCGCAAGAGTGCATGTAGATGAGGACTGTACTCACTCACATGGCCAAGGTTCCGAATCCATACATCAACCGAGTCTGATCAGCAAAGAATAAGAAAAGAAAAGAAATAGAACAAGAAAATAGAGATAAGAAAGAAAAAGCATTTTTGTGCATTATTGCATATGCATTTTATTCATGTACATTGCCATGAATTTCATCATGGTTAGGAAGAATAGAAAGAATAAGAAAGAAAGAATAGAAAAGAAGTAGAAAGAAAGAAAAGAACAGTGAGAGTAAGAAACAGAGAAAGAAAAAGAAGAGAAAGAGTAGAATAAGGAAAGAATCAAAGAGTGATGCACGGGGATAGCGGAGGAGAGGATTTACTTACTGAGTATTTTTGTGCTCACCCCATTGCTTTCTATGTTTTTGCAGGAAATAGGTGAGGATGTGGTCGGATGGACGTCGACAAGCGGAGAGACATGGCTACACTGTCCACCATTTTCATAGTTTTTGTATATGTTATTTTTGTACTGTGTAAAGAATGTATATATTAAGTAAAGAAAAAAACTTGGGCCCAACTACTTTTTAGTCAATATATATGTATTTTTATTAAGTATATTTTATGAGCATATTAGTAGAAAGAAGTCATTACAATGACTATCATGCAGAGTGGAACATGAGGTTCCAGCTGTGCCTCCGGTAAGAAGGGGTTGTGACATTTGAGAGATAGTATGTACACTCACATGGCCAAAGGTTCTGAATCCATGCATGACTAAATCCGATCAGTAGAGAAATGAGCAGAAGTCACGTAGAGTGGTAGCGCCCAGCCGTGCCTTCGGTTAGATGAGGCCGTGACATTCTAATGAGTAAGAATGAGAAAGAACAGAAATAGAAAGAACATAAAGAGAAAATAGTAAAGTCATGAAAAGCGGGTTGAGTCCCCGGCCGTGCCTCCGATAAGATGAGGCCGTGACATACACTAGAGGGTGTATAGTAAAGAATACGAGAAACAGAAACAGAAAGAAAACAGAAATGAGAAAAGAATAGTGTAAGGAAAGAATTAAAAGAAAGTGTTACGGGGATAGACAAGCAGAGGATTTACTTACTGAGCATTAGTTGTGCTCACCCCGTTGTTTCTATGTTGTTTGCAGGTTCCAGATGAGTACGTAGTCGGATGGACGTCATCGGGTGAGGGAGAGTAGTTACACTGTCCACCACATTTTTGAGAACTTTTGTATATAATACTAAGTTTATGTAAAGATTATGTATATTAAATGCAAGAAAACTTTTGGGCCCAATTATTTTTATTAATATACCTTTATTTTATTGTATGTGTTTTTGTGAATACAGTAGTATAAAGCAGTTATTACACCAAGCCCCATATAATTTAAGGATATTTCCTAAGTTATCAGCCAATGGGACGCAAGAAAGGACTTGCACAACACCTACCCACTTGTAGACTTGTAATCATTGCCTTGAATTCAGCGGCTATAAATAGAGGACTCCCCTTCACAAATTTAAGATTACTGACTTTCATAAAACAAATAGCAAAGACAACCCATGGGAAAGAGACTGGCTTAATATTCTCTCTGAATACCAATCTCTTGTAATTATATTCGTTGTTTACGACCTCTTGTAACTTGGCTTATAACCAAGAACACTTATATAAAAGAAAACAGTGGATGTAGAAATCACTTTAAGCATCCAAACCACTATAAAATTCTCATTGTCTCATTTATTATTTAGTCTTTGCCTGTTATTGTGACCTTAACCCAAATCTCAAATCAACCACGTGTAATTTCTAAGACTCTCTTAGCACTTTACACATGCAAGGTCGTTAGTGTCAAAATCAAGCATCAACAAATTTGATTTTGAATATTATTGAAATGTTATTCCAATATAGTCAAAAATATAGATACAAAAACTTCTCCTTTTTGTCGACGTCTTTCAGGTTTTTGGGTACCTTGGAAACTATTAAACTAACAAATTAAGGCTTAATTAATTAATTATGTCAGCATGACGAGTATCCTACTATACACTAATTGAAGGAATTGAAGAATTTTGCGGGAGGAAATCCTACAATTGAATCAGCCTAACTTAACTTAATTTAGTCTTTGCACTTTAATTTTCTGTCTCCATATCTTTAAAGCTACCTTAACTCTAGGCCATGATGAGATTTCAGTAATTATTTTTGAGTTAATTATGCAAGTCATTGTCTAATCATCCCCCAACAACTCCATCCGCTTATAATTAAATCAGATAGTAGTGTTATTATGAAATTGGCATGCTTTGTGCACTTTTGGGAAAGTTGGGGTAGAAATTTATTAAATTAATGATTTTTTATTTTTTTTTTTCTTTTTTTCATATTTCAATTTCATTTATACTTATTTTCAGGGTTAGTATATTGGATTAATGTTACCTAGGATGGGCTTCAATGGTTGATAAAAACAAATAATACTATCTTTAATGAGAAATATTTATATAAGATAGTCTTACTATGTCATCTAGTGACGTGATGAGATCATCCAATAACATTATAACTTATAGGGGGCGTTTGGTTGGAGGTAATGGAAGATTACTGGGGTTATGTCATCTTATATTACTTGATTATTATGTTTGGTTGTCAAGTAATATAAGATTCTGGTAATCTTGCATTACCAATAGTTGTTACTGTTGGTAATATTGGAGGTAATCTGATTACCTCCATTTTCTTAGGTATTGTAAGATTACCAAGATAATCTTATTTTTGTTACAATTCTATCTCTTATTAATAAAAATTTTGGACAATAATGCCCCTATTTTAAAATAAATTTACATTAATATACCATTTCAATTTTACTCTTGTTTAATTAAATTTTTGGACAATAATGCCCTTATATTTAAAACAATTTATAGACCACCACTGCCACCTAGCCACCACAGCCAACAACAGGCCAACCACCACAGACCGCCGCTGAAAAGTAGCCGGAATCCCTAAAAAAGACTAAGATTAGGTGGGAGGCTTCCGGAGGCTTCAATATGGTCGTTTTTGGCCATATTGATGGCCAAAAACGGCCATATCAGGCCAGATCTGACAATTAACGGCCAGATCCTTTGCCATTAGCGGCCAGATCTGGGCAAGATCTAGCCAGAATAGATCTGGCTGTTAACGGCCAAGTCCATGGCCATTAACAGCTAGATCTCGCCTAGATCTGGCTGATAATGGCCAAGGATCTAGTCGTTAACGGCAAGATCTGGCATGATATGGCAGAAACAGCCATATCAGAGCCTCGTGGTCACAGTGAGCTACTCACGACGACTTTAGGAGACTTCCGGCGGTGGTTTGCGGTGGCGGCAGGGGGTGGGGGTGATTTGATCATAATTAAAATTTTATATAGGTGGGGGTATTTTAGCTAAATCTGAAATATTGGGGGTTAAAAATTATTCAAAAATTAATAAAAAAATAATATTATATTAATATTTAAAAAGTGGACAATTTAGTAATTTAAATAACATACTCACTAATTTACTCCCCCTAACCAAATATATTAATATAACATACCTACCAACTAACCAAACACATTTTCCTAAAGATTCTTAGTAATCTTCAAAGTAATATAAGATTCCAGTAATCCAACTTTCCCAGTAATCCAATATTTATTGAACCAAACGCCCCCATAGAGTTAGCTTTATAATCACCCATCATAGTAGTAGTTATTGATAAATGACTGCATAGTTATTGATCAATTATGTTGATAGGTGGATAAAAGAGAAAATTTACTATATACACAACTATACTTCATTAAACATTTTAATATGTTCGTTAGGTGAAAGTGGCAAACTATCTCATGTAAGTTTTTTTTTTTTTTTTTTTTTATCTTCAATAAATTAACATCTTCAATAAATTAACAATTCCCTTAAATAATTCAATTACCTTATTTTTTTTTCTCTTATAAAAGACATAAGAGCATCTTCAATGGAATCTTTATATGACCCAAACTCTTTATTATAAAAAGTTTATCTATAAAAACAAAAGTTTAACAGATTCTTTATTTTTTAAATATATATTAAAGAGTGAGTAGAGTCAAATTTCACTCTCTATCATAATTTTAATTAATAAATTACAAGTTTCTATACATTTTATTTATTAATTCTCTCTCCTATTAACTCTCTTTATTGAAAAAATGTATTCTCTCTCATAAAATTTAAAGAGTTCATTAGATTTGAATAAAAATTATGTTTATTATATTTACAAATTAGTGAATATATTTTTTATTTATATGAAATATGCTCTTTAAAATAAAGAGCACTATTGAAGATGCTCTCAACATTCCCTGTAAAGAAGTACCAGTGAATTGCTTATATATGTTCATGTAACATCATCAAGAGAGGATCTTGCTTTATGAGAAAAATTGTTGAACTCTTAATCTAAAAGAGTTTGCAAGAATTCATATTGAAATTATCCTTTCTTCAAGAATAATTAAGATAAATTATTAAGCACTAATGATGATGTTTGGATTAATTAACCCAATGGACCTTTGCTTTGAGTGACATTTGTAATTAGCATGCAATGCATTTATGATATTGGCTTTCAATTGTGCTTAATAGCGGATCTATAAATTTTTGTTAGGGTGGACCAAAATAAAAACTAATTACATATTAATATTTTTGTCCATTAATATTTTTGTTAGGGTGAACCAAAATCCAAAAATTATATATATTAGTATTTTTTAAAATAAAATTGAGGGTGGGCCAAAAGTTGGCTGGATCCACCCATGATTGTGCTCTTATAAATTAAATACCGATCACTCCATCTCTTGGGCTTTATGTACATATATATGAACTTATATTAATACTTGAATATTCATTTAAATAAAGCATCTAAATTCTGATCAAACCTTTGCTTAATTAATTTAGTCAAAGTTTGTATAGAATTTGGTTACGTTTTGATTAGTTGAGCTCCCAGAAATAATTAATTCAGACGTGTCCACGATTTGAAAATAACTAAGAGATTAAGTATGAGATGGACAAGGTTTAGTTTAATAATAAGAGAAATAGAAGAAATATAATATAGAACGAAAACCATTTAATTCAATTTTTCTTTTCAGGTTTGATTATAGAATAATACTACACCCACAAATCTTCTTACAAACTTTCTCTCACAACCCCGACGTAACAGTTAACAATTGGTCAGCTCGTAATTAGTCACATCTGAGTCATACTTAATAAATTATGGTTGATTAATTGTGACCTGCTATGTTAGAGTAGTGAGAGCAAATTTGTGATAAGAGGTTGTTAGTGTAGACTTTTATTAAATCACCCTGAAGATTGAGGTTTCTATTATAAGTTTAGGGTAATGTGGTGTTAAGCCAATCCAAGTAGAATTAGGTTAGATATTCATATGGGGCAACCTGATCTGATTAAGACTCACGTCCACTCAATCCATTAAGAGTAAACGACCTTTTCCCAGCTAAGGTTTGCCTTAATAACCTTTCCCACCTAAAAAGTTTTAAAATACTACTTTTTCATCCAAAGTTAATATTCTGTTACTACCTAAGTCGATTTCTATCGATTTCGATAGCAAAAATTCTTTCCGTAACCACCATTTGAACCTCCGTTCTCATATCTACAAAACCCCTCTCACTCCAGTACTTGATTTCTTGTTAATTAGCAATCACTTCAAATTTAGGGTTTCTTGTTCTTAGTTGATTTTCAACTGATTTTGACTGCAAATATTTAATTGGCCATCACCATTCGATCCACCAGCATACACTCTAAAAAACCCCTCTTACCCTGGCTTCTACTAATTCGTCGAATGTTGGCTGAGAAAATGAAGTATATTTTGAGTATTAACGAAATATAAACTTTGGGTGAGAAAGTGGTATTTTTAAACTTTTTGGGTGGGGATGTATTAAGGCAAACCTTGGGTGGGAAAATGTCGTTTACTCAATTCATTACCCACTCCTTCTCATCATCCGTCTTAAATAATTATACACGATATAAAATGATGAGAGTATTTTACAGAAAGTTATTGAACAAGGCTAACGTAACCCTGCTAGGAGATTTTGTTCCAGCCAATTAACTAAAATTGTAATGCACAATAGATGGGTTTTACATATGGAATTTATTCATTATTTTATTTAATAATAAATTATTTGTTATAATTATACTCTTTTAAATTAATTGTTATAAGGTTGGATCCACGTTGTGGCGAGTGGGGGCAAGTGATTCCACTCACCTCATGTAGCCGTGTGTATCTATTTCTTTGGATTTGTGGTAAAGTTTTTCGCAATCCCACTGCCAATTAACTTCTCACCACCAATTAGTTTTCCTCATGTAATTTTATCCACTTTTAAATACTTTAAAACGTATTAAATAATAGTTTATTTTTATACATAACCAATATCTTTATATCATACTGATTTATTATTTATTAATACATTTATAAACATTTTAAATGGCCTATTACATTAGATAAATGATATATAACTTCTTTAAATAAATAGACAAACATAAAAAGAACTAAGAATACTTCCACCTAAAGTTTAGCGAAATTCAAGTGTGGTACCATTGGTTTCATAAATTCTAGATTACCACCCTTTAATGGATGTCGTCAGTGACGGATGGCATCTGACACAGAAATAGAGGTGCTTTTTTCTTCTTCATCTCCTTTCTTCTTTTTCACTATCACCGGCACTTCCCCTTTGCGCGTTTTCCCCACATTACCCACTACACCGAGCCCCTCGACACTTCCATCAAATTCCCCACATCACCCACTACAAAACCCCTAACATTCTTCCTTGGTGCACCCTCAAGTCATCGCCCGACGGCCATTGCTCCTTTTCATGTTTTCCCATTTTTCAGGCCAGATTTCGATCAATTTTGACACCGGAAACCACCACTTAGAACCCCATTCTCTCCTCAGCAAAACCCTTAACTTTCCTTACCTGGTGCACCCTCAAATTGCCGCCCGATGGCCATTGCCCTTTTCACATTTTCCCCTTTTTCAAGCCAAATTGCAGTCGATTTTGACATCAAAAACCGCCATGACACCACCACTCAAACCCCCATCCTCTCCTCAACAAAACACTTACCCCCACCAGTTGTCCCAGTTGCTGTTTGTCTTCGTGAATTGCACACGACATAGCGCGATAGTCGCATTTTGCGACCCATCCCTTTCCACTGTATAACGTCCTTCCTCCTTCACCTTTGGCTGTGTTGTTGTGTTCGGTTGTGATTGTTGTGTGTAACTGGTCATCGGAAAACCCATAGCAACACAACCTCCCATATCCAGATCACACCCACCACATGTTCGAAGAAATGCCTCACTCAGCATCCTAGCCCAACACACAACACACTACGTGCGTTGGGATGATTTCTGGTGACGGGATCAACTAGAAAAGCTTGAGCCGCACCAAAGCGAATGAAAGGCGATGATTGGCAAACGACAGTGTAAATGACTACTTTACTCTTTGATCGTTACATTAAACGATTTGATGTTAGTTTAAGGGTGACAATCTGGGATTTATGAAACCAGGGATACCAACCTACAATGTCGCTAAATCTTGGGTGGGAACATGTCGGTTACTGTACTTATATCATATGACTATAAATTTATGTGACGGATATACTATATATGAATATATCTTTTAAAATTGTATTATATTAATTTTGGAAGTTTTTTTTCTATATTTTATTATAGAAAAGTAATTTCCTCAACTGAAGTCATTTTATTACTAAAAATCATTTAATCAAATAAAAATCGTAATTATTATTAATATTAGAAGGGTAATAATAAACTGAATAAATAAAAAATGCTGATTTGTTTGTGTACCTAATTTTTTTTGCAATATTAGATATTTATTTATGCTGTGATCAGCTAATAACTATTATTACCTATTCAATTCTTGTCCACATAACTTCTTCATTCCCATGGCTGGAGTTCTAAACATCTCTCAAGCTCCAANTTAAGGCAAACCTTGGGTGGGAAAATGTCGTTTACTCAATTCATTACCCACTCCTTCTCATCATCCGTCTTAAATAATTATACACGATATAAAATGATGAGAGTATTTTACAGAAAGTTATTGAACAAGGCTAACGTAACCCTGCTAGGAAATTTTGTTCCAGCTAATTAACTAAAATTTTAATGTACAATAGATGGGTTTTACATATGGAATTTATTCATTATTTTATTTAATAATAAATTATTTGTTATAATTATACTCTTTTAAATTAATTGTTATAAGGTTGGATCCACGTTGTGGCGAGTGGGGGCAAGTGATTCCACTCACCTCATGTAGCCGTGTGTATCTATTTCTTTGGATTTGTGGTAAAGTTTTTCGCAATCCCACTGCCAATTAACTTCTCACCACCAATTAGTTTTCCTCATGTAATTTTATCCACTTTTAAATACTTTAAAATGTATTATATAATAGTTTATTTTTATACACAACCAATATCTTTATATCATATTGATTTATTATTTATTAATACATTTATAAACATTTTAAATGGCCTATTACATTAGATAAATGATATATAACTTCTTTAAATAAATAGACAAACATAAAAAGAACTAAGAATACTTCCACCTAAAGTTTAGCGAAATTCAAGTGTGGTACCATTGGTTTCATAAATTCTAGATTACCACCCTTTAATGGATGTCGTCAGTGACGGATGGCATCTGACACAGAAATAGAGGTGCTTTTTTCTTCTTCATCTCCTTTCTTCTTTTTCACTATCACCGGCACTTCCCCTTTGCGCGTTTTCCCCACATTACCCACTACACCGAGCCCCTCGACACTTCCATCAAATTCCCCACATCACCCACTACAAAACCCCTAACATTCTTCCTTGGTGCACCCTCAAGTCATCGCCCGACGGCCATTGCTCCTTTTCATGTTTTCCCATTTTTCAGGCCAGATTTCGATCAATTTTGACACCGGAAACCACCACTTAGAACCCCATTCTCTCCTCAGCAAAACCCTTAACTTTCCTTACCTGGTGCACCCTCAAATTGCCGCCCGATGGCCATTGCCCTTTTCACATTTTCCCCTTTTTCAAGCCAAATTGCAGTCGATTTTGACATCAAAAACCGCCATGACACCACCACTCAAACCCCCATCCTCTCCTCAACAAAACACTTACCCCCACCAGTTGTCCCAGTTGCTGTTTGTCTTCGTGAATTGCACACGACATAGCGCGATAGTCGCATTTTGCGACCCATCCCTTTCCACTGTATAACGTCCTTCCTCCTTCACCTTTGGCTGTGTTGTTGTGTTCGGTTGTGATTGTTGTGTGTAACTGGTCATCGGAAAACCCATAGCAACACAACCTCCCATATCCAGATCACACCCACCACATGTTCGAAGAAATGCCTCACTCAGCATCCTAGCCCAACACACAACACACTACGTGCGTTGGGATGATTTCTGGTGACGGGATCAACTAGAAAAGCTTGAGCCGCACCAAAGCGAATGAAAGGCGATGATTGGCAAACGACAGTGTAAATGACTACTTTACTCTTTGATCGTTACATTAAACGATTTGATGTTAGTTTAAGGGTGACAATCTGGGATTTATGAAACCAGGGATACCAACCTACAATGTCGCTAAATCTTGGGTGGGAACATGTCGGTTACTGTACTTATATCATATGACTATAAATTTATGTGACGGATATACTATATATGAATATATCTTTTAAAATTGTATTATATTAATTTTGGAAGTTTTTTTTCTATATTTTATTATAGAAAAGTAATTTCCTCAACTGAAGTCATTTTATTACTAAAAATCATTTAATCAAATAAAAATCGTAATTATTATTAATATTAGAAGGGTAATAATAAACTGAATAAATAAAAAATGCTGATTTGTTTGTGTACCTAATTTTTTTTGCAATATTAGATATTTATTTATGCTGTGATCAGCTAATAACTATTATTACCTATTCAATTCTTGTCCACATAACTTCTTCATTCCCATGGCTGGAGTTCTAAACATCTCTCAAGCTCCAATTTTCCGGTCACTTCCCGGTAGTCGGACAACACCCAGAACCTCAGTCTTCATTAGAGCCACTTCAGAGACCCCACTCAATTCCTCTTCTTCTTCTTCTTCTCAAACAAGCATCAAAGAACCAACACCATTTACTGCCCCGCCTAATTTCAAGCCACCTGAGCCAAAGCGGTTTGGAGTTAGACCCGACAAGGTTTTGGACATCGTGGGGGCCTCTCTTGCTCTATTATTTCGGTTGGCCACTGGTGCTTTTGTTTCTGGGTATGTTTATATCACTGAATGTTGTCGACTTTTGGTTCAAAATTTTTCAACTTTGAAGTAGAGCTGAAGGAAAATACTGAATTTTTTTTATTGAAAATAAAACATTTTTATTAATTGAATGATTTAAACGGATATTAGCTTGTGGCATTTCAAATTCAATCATACTTAGCTCTCTAAACTGAGACCAGAGAAGATATTTTTTTTTCAAAGAAATCTCATACTAATTACGCAGCTGATGTTTCATGGTAGATACGGAATCAAATAGTCCCTTATGCCAGGACTTTTGACTAATTTAAATTTTAGCTATTTTTGCTTTATTTATTTGTTTATGAATGGGGGTAATGAGCAGCTGGGTTTGTATTTTTATTGAAGTCTTGGTGCAGACTATGTTAATTTAGACCCTTATAACATTTTGGATATCAATGCAGGACAGGATGTAAATAGTATGAGACACAAGTAGAATTAGTATAAATTTTATTCACTTTCGTACGGAGTAGTGGAAAATATGTTCAGAATTTTCCTTTGGAGTTCTATCAATTGGTTACTTTCTGTTGAGTTTTCACTTTTCAGGGTGGAAGAAAGTTGCAATCGATATGGAACACACTGACTTTTGTGGTCCCTAAGATTTTAAGATTCTGAGCTAAGATAGATTAGGCTTAACCGTGCAGATTGTATGTCTACTTTGTGCTGAGCCTATTGCATCTTAATTGTTTCTATTATTAAGTGGTTTTTCTTGCCATCCTAATGGTCTATTCCATAGTTCCTTGTTGGGGCTTTTACCCAGTTTGATATGGTAAAAACCTTGAGGAAGATGGGAATGCAGTACTTTTGGAAAGGGATGGAATCAACTAGGATTTATTATGGTTTAAAACAGGACTCTAGCTTTATATAACTACAAGGAAGGGAATAAATGGAGCTTGCCAGTTTTATTTATGACTAGATCGCTAAAAGCCAAATAGAATTCAGAAGTACCTAATCTAGGAAGTTAGCCTCCAACTTGATATTGGGCAGATGACTTCGCAAAAGTGTGTACTGTTGAACATTTGACGTCATTTATCATATATTTTGAATGTTGTCTTGGACGCTTGCCAGCTTCTAAAATTGTATTGCATTGTTCTTCCTCTGCTGCAGGTACTCTGCATCTTTTGTTTCCAAGGATGAGATTCCGCCTGGCCAGTATGCTCTAGACATAGCAGGTAGTAGTCAGATTCCTTATATTGCTATATGATTCTTGAAAAGGTATTGTAGTGATCTTCTTGTAAGAGAGTATCTACCGTTAGTCCAATTAGTGTGCTATTTTGTAAAAGTACCAGATGTAGTACCAGATTCTTGCCATCTTGGTATCTAATTCTGCTTATGCTAGTATTTGGGAATTGTGTGTGATGGATTTGTACTTGTGGTTAAAAGGACTGTGAAAGTGTTTATTCCAGAAAAGAAAGTGGTAAAAATGAAGTTTATTCGATAATTGAGGGGTTATTTTACTCCTCAATTTGGCTTTTTGTAAAATGGGCACTGTATTCATGCCATATTCTTTGACATTCAAGCTGAGAACTGCTAATAAAAAGGCTATGCTTTTAACAGGTTTTAAACTCAAAGAGACCTCCAAGTTAGGCCCTCGTCCAGAGAAGCCTATTGAGATATACGAGTTTGAAAGGTACTATATTGTTCATGCTTTTTCCTTGTGCATATGCTGACTGATATAATTTTTAATGCTTTAATGTTCTCTATACTTTTCTTGAGTCATCCTATTTATGTTCTATATGCAATATTTTCTTTTTATCTATAAAAAAGAGATTGAATGAATATATCTTCCTCTCCACATATCATTCTCGTGGACCACGTGCGAACTTCAGCTGTCCATTTTGTCGAAAGGTAACATCACTCCTCTAGATGATTCATATTCAGTAACTTGTAAAGCATGAATACTTGCATTTCAACACATGATACTGTGAAGAGGTATATAATGGACAGCATTCACTAGTTGCACACCATAAAAATGATGATGATGATGCCTCATTTGTTTAGGTGGTTTAAACTCAATGCAACCTGAAATCTGGTTGAGTTAAACGTCTCAGGTGTTAAAATGAGAAGATAAATTCAGGCATCTATGTTTTTCTATAATGAATATAATTTATAACGCTCTTACAGTTTTGGTATGCCTGAGTGGAGTTGTGCTGCTAAAATATTTGATTATACATGCGGAAGTGTCACAAAGTGTATGAACATAACTATAGCAGAACCCTGGTCCATTGTATATCTCTTTATCAATTGATTGTTCTTAATGGAAATTATATTTATGGCTTATCACAGCATATACTTGTCCTTATATGTGAGCAGGTTAGGGAAATTGTTGCAGTATTGGATCTTGATGTTTTGTATTATCCTTGTCCAAGAAATGGTCCAAATTTTCGTCCCAAGGTTGCTCAAATGGGTGGAAAACAGCTGTTCCCTTACATGGTTAGATTTCCTTTACTTTTGTTCCTGGACTCATCCCTCGTTGATGAGCAAACCGGAGTTAATTTTCTTTGACAAAAAGATCAATTTATCAATATCTTCACATATATAGTGTTTATTCTTTTGTTATCCTTCTTTTGGATATTTGTCCTACGAAATTCCTGCTATACATTATTCAGAAAGCCAAAGAATGCAATACTAACTTCTACTTTTCATAATATTCCATTAATGGCTGAATGTGCAATAGCACTCATCTCTTTGAACATTGTTAATCTTCAGCCATGCTAATTGTTTTTGCACAACTGGATGCTGATCACAGTAATTGAGAAATAAACTGACAATAACAAAGGAATTAAAGATTAAGTCTAGTTGTTACAAATAGAGAACTGATTGTAATATTTTTCATATTGTATTGACAAATTATACATCAATATATATAGGAAAATGAAGAACTAATCTAGGAAATAAATAATCTAATCTAGGAAATAAATATTCTAACTTCCTATTTTACAGATTTATTCCTAATATGTATTGATTATAATCCTAATATCCTATTATAGATTTATACACTTAATTATGCAATATCTGTAAGATTTTGCACGATTATCTACAACACTCTCCCTCAAGATGGAGCATAGATGTTAATCATGCCCAGCTCGTTACAAATATAATCATTCCGAACCCCATTCAAAGGTTTAGTTAAAACATTTCCTAGTTGCTTTCCAGTCTTCACATATCCTGTAGAAATTAAATTTTGCTGTATTTTCTGACGAATGAAATGACAGTTAATTTCAATGTACTTAGTTCGTTCATGAAATACGGGATTAGAAGCAATATGAAGAACGGCTTGGTTGTCACACCACAATTTTGCTGGCAAAGAGGCCATAAGATCAACTTCAGTCAAAAACTGATATATCTATATTACTTCACACACAGACTGGGCCATAGCCCTATATTCTGATGCTGCACTAGATCGGGACACAACAGTTTGCTTCTTACTCTTCCATGAGACCAAATTTCCACCAATAAAAACACGGTAGCCCGTAGTGGATCTCCTATCTATCTTGGAACCCACCTAATCTGCATCAGAGAAGCACTCAATATTTTTATGTCCATGATTTTCGTACAAACTACAACGTCCTGGAGCTCCTTTCAGATAACATAGAATCTGTTCTAACGCTGCCCAATGGTCAACAGTAGGAGAAGACATGAATTGACTTACTACACTGACAGAGTACGCAATATCAGGACGAGTGATTGTTAGATAGTTCAACTTTCCAACCAGTCTTCTATACCTCTTAGGATCTTCAAATAGTTCACCATCTTTGGTAAGTTGCGAATTAGGAAACATTGGCGTACTACATGGCTTAGCACTCAATTTTCCTATCTCAGTCAATAATTCAAGTACATATTTNAGAAGGTCAGAGGCATACTTTGTTTGTTTCAAATGAATACCTTCAGAAGTTCTAATAGCCTCTAAACCAAGAAAATATTGCAAGGATCCAAGTGTCTTGAGGGCAAACTCATCATTTAGGCTTTGCATAAACTAATTTATGTAGGAGCAATCAAAACCAGTTATAAGAATTTCATCCACGTATACAAGGACATAAGTGAAGTGAGAATTTTGTTGTAAGATGAACAAACTAGAATCTGACATACATGTGAGGGCTTAGCTGGATCCTCAAAACCAGGTGGTTGTTTCACACCATTTCACTCAAAGTGCCATTTAGGAAGACATTGTTCACACCAACTTGTTGGATATCCCAACCCTTGGTAACCGCTAAAGTGAGGATAATCCTAATTGTAACGGGTTTTATCACGGGGTTAAAGGTCTCAAAGTAATCAAAGTCAGGGGTTTGTTGAAAACCTTTGGCTACTAACCTTGCCTTGTACTTTTGTAATGACCCATCAGCATTGTACTTGGTTCTAAAGACCCATTTATTTCCCATAACATTAACATCAGAGTGAAAGGAACCAATGTCCACGTATTATTTCTCACGAGGGCATCATACTCAGCTTGCATAGCAACCTTCCATGCAGGACTAACCAATGTTTCAGAAATTGAGGTGGGTTTAGGTTCAACTTGGCATTGATCAACTGTAACTTGAGCTGTAAAGGTACCATGCTCAATACAACAATTTCAATAACAGAGCTCTGGTAGACTTGTCCTTAATAACACAACAATTGGAATCAAATTCAACTATCACATTATTATCACGGGTAAATTTTGAAATGCTTAGCAAATTCTTTGTAATTTTTGGGACACAGAGGATGCTCCTAAGATGCAAAGATCTAGAATGTAAACACTAGGTAAAATGGAACAACTAGTATGAGATATGGGGAAAAAAATAACCATTACCCACTTGAAGTTTGCTTCCACCATCAAAGCTCTTATTGATGTTGAGATGAGTCAAGTCTGCTGCTACATGATCAATGGCCCCAGAGTCCGTATACCACACTGGATCAGTGGGAGTTAGTGAAGTAGCAAGAGTAGTATGCTATCCAGGATGAGTTGTTGCCAGATATGCTTGATTCATTCCTGATTGTTGCTGGCTAGGTGATGAGTGCTTGGAAGTGCACTCATACTTAATGATTTTAAGGGTATTTTGTGAGGGAATTAGGTTTAATTGGTTAATTTTACTTAATTCTGTATCTCTTTTGTTTTCTAGAATCACAAGTATATTTTGTGAATTTTCAAGTGTTTAGGTGTTGAAAAATGAGGATTTCAAGCATGGACATTGAAGATGAAAGAATCATAAGCGTGTAGGAACAAACAATTCGAGAATCGGAGCTCAAACAAAGAAGTTATGGATTTTTTAAGACTGTTCGCCGTAGCGAAACTATTCCCACGCGGCAGGGGAACTATTCCCACGCTGCAGCATAAAAAAGTTGTAAAATGGACAAAAACTTCATGTCGCGACGCCACAAAATCATGTCGCAGCACAATGCGGGAAATTTATGTTCGAAAATTTTTCTGCCAAAACATGCTACACGAACATGATCATAACTTGAGCTACACAACTCCGATTGACCTGGTTCTGGTGCAGTTTCAAAGCTAAGAGACAGAGCTACAACTTTTATTGATCATGGCCCAGTTAGACCTAGAATATGGTTAAAATTGGAGATGAAAGTTATGTTAGTGCTTGGAGATGTGCAGATTTGTTATTATGCGTTTTTAATTAAAGTATAACTTTTTACCATAATACCCTCACGAATTTAATATTATAAATAGATGTCCTTAGCAATATTTTAGGAAGCTAGGGTTTATAATATCAAATATAATTAGGAAGAGGCAAGGAAAGGAGATCTTACCTGGGGTTTCATCTTCTTCTTGTACTTCATGGTTTTCAAGATTTTGAGGTTTGATTTCCTTATGCTCATGTGTAACTAAATACTTTTCTAGGGATCCAATGTAGCCTAATAAGAAGGTTTTATGTCTTTATTAATTCTATTTGTCTTCTCTATCCATTGCAATTCTAGTTTTATTCATTATCCTTTTATTCAATCTTTAATTAATGTTATTGCTTGATCACCTTTAATGTTAATTAATTTATTGTGTGAGACAAGGTTAGAATACACACCCTAACTAATCTTGAATAGTTCGTGTGAATGAATGATTAATATTTTGTGCATACGCCTTGACAGAATGCTAATTGGTTCATGATTTCTTGAATGATTAGTATTTGTGCATACGCCCTGACAGATGCGCCTTTATTCATGATTTCAAATACTCTTGTGTTTAATGGGTTTTTAATCATTATGCTAGACTATAAGCCCTAGCTAGTCTCATGTTAAAGATACTAGGTTAATCTCAAAAGCCTTACAGTAATACCTTAATTATGTGAGTGTTAACCCTAGAAATTGGATTGTGATAATAGTAGTTTGATAGTTGGCATAAAACTGGATTATTATGGTGAAATTGGATACCTAGGTTGTAGTTCATTGGTTCTTAAATTAGTTTTTATTGGTGTTATTTTCGCTTAATCAGTAGTAGTTAATTTTTAGTTTCTTTTTACACTTAGTTTTAATCACTAATTCTTTAATTTGCTTGAATTTATTTGTTTTAATTAAGGCATAGTTATTAGGATTACTTGAAAACTTACAAATCTCTATGGGATCAACCCTTGCTTTTGCACCACTATACTGCAATAGCAATTCGTGCACTTGCAAGGAAGTAAAATTGTTCATCAAGTTTTAGCGCCGTTGCCAAAGATTTGATTTAAGTTACTTAGATTTCTCTGATAATGTGTGCTTTAATTTTTGTTATTAAGTTTTCTTTATTTTTGTCTAGGTTTCCTTTTTGTTTTTGTGTCTTTTCGTGTTTTTTGTTAGTGAATGCAAAGTCATCGGTCATTGGAAGAAGAATTATTTCCACGCGTCGATAGAGTGGATTTAACTGGCAAAAAGAGGAAGGAACCAAAATTTCTGAAAAATCATCATAATCAAGTTCAGAGATAAGAAACGATGGTTGAGTTACCTCTCCTATGAAGGATACGCACGTCCTACCATAGGAACGTTGCCATCATGCATAGTTCTTAATAATGCAGCAAGAAATTATGAGCTTAAACATATTCACTTTCAAATGCTTCCATCTTTTCTTGGAGTAGCTTCAGATGATCCTTAACTTTTATTCGTGATTTTTATTCTACTATTTAGACTTTCCTTTGCAGGGTTTGACAGAAGATCAATTATGGATTAGGTGTTTTCCATACACGTTAAAGGACCAGCAAAGACATGGTATAGACTTTGGCTCTAGCTTCACTCACCACATGGATGCAGTCTACAATAAATTCACAGGTAAATTTTATTCTCATGCCAAACTACTGAATTGCGAGGTAAGATTGCTACTTTTACCCTGTGAAGGTGAACCATTCCATGAAGCTTGGGAACGTTTTAAATTGTTTTTGTTCAGTGTCCACATCATAGGTATCCTTTAGAGTTACTGAACCAATTTTTCTATGATGGACTGACACAGGCTTGTCAAGCCATAGTTAATAATGTTGCAAGTGGTTGCATGGGAGAGAAGACTGCACAAGAGACTTATGATTTGTATGAGATGCTTGGAGCCAACTCACAGCAGAAAATGTTAGAGGAAAATCAAGAGGGATATATGAAGTAAATACTAACACTGATTTGGCTATCAAGTTTCAGAATGACCAAGCAAATAACTATGTGCAACATGATGATGGGACAAGGACTAAGAAATTCCACGAGGTATGTGCTATTTGTGGTATTGTTAGTCATGCAACTACGTTTGTTCTTCTTGTGGAAATTTTCCAGTGTTCGTTGAAATATGATGATTCCTACACCCAAGGCCTCATGATCCTTTTTGAATACTTATAATTTCGGTTGGGGACACATCCCAATTTTTCTTGGAGCAACAACAGCAACAAGCAAGCTCTAATAATCAACTGCAGAAGCCCTCATTGGAAGAGACATTGAATAATTTTATTCAAGTTTAAATATTGAAAACTTCCTGAAACTTTGATGCTTGAGTTTAAGGATCAACTTCCCATTTGTTATTTTATCTAACAATGTCTAGACGGGCACTCAAACGCTGGCAATAATTTCTATTTGACGGATATTAAATGAAAGACAAATAAGTGTAGAAGAATAGACAAATTAAATTATAGGTCTTGTAATCAATTACCTAGTAGATTTCAAAACCACAGTCTTCACATGTATATATTGCAACCTCATAAGTGTTCAACATCTAAACGGAGTTATAATGCTTGATATCCTTAGGGCTGACCAATATGTGAAGCCTGACCTCCCTAATAGTATATGGCTGCCTCTTTGAAGGTTACCTTATATAAACTTCAAAGAATCAGAATGGGAATTCATTATCCCACCAAATGTATCATATATTTCATGGTGAGTCATCCCATATATTCTAATCTCAAGCATATAAGACATTCTTCATGGAAATGCATTATAACTAATTAACACAAAATCAGTTCAACTACTGTATGCCAAATTATAATAAAATGTTTACCATTATACTATTGTTCATGTAGAATAAATCAAAGACAACTGAGATACTCAAATTTTATTAACTGTCACCTAAAAAAGGAATAAAGAAGAAGAATAAACATCAAATAATCAAAGAAAGAGAGGAGATTACCTTTATTTATGTCGAAGTGAAACAAAAATTAAGAGAGGAAAGAAGGAGAGGAGGGAATTAATCAGTGCCAAATAATGTGGCAGGAGAAGAGTACATAAACAAAACAAACTATCCACACCACCACTGAATCATCCATGATCATAAATGATAAAAATATCATCACAAAAATCACTCCTAAGAGCACAACAACTTGCTATAGATAACTATTTCTTTTGATTTGCATAAACTGTAAAAGATGAGGGTATACTAATGAGAAAAAAAAAAATCAAGAAGTGAATTAATAGTAAAAATACGTCACACTACATAACAAGAAAATAAAATAAGTCATAGAAGTGGTTAATGTATCCATGAAATAAAATTGACAGAGAATAAAAAATCAATCACAAAGTAAAATTATAAGGAAAAATAGGTGTTATCACAGCCAATTAATTTGAACAATTAAAAATAAAATAAAGAAGTAAATTAATCTGAAAATGAAAATTTAAAAGCTGAATGAAGAAAAATTTAGAATAAAGAAAAATTACAAGTCAAAAAGTAGAAATCAATAAGAAAATGAAATATTAAAAGCAAATATAAAATTAGAATAAAATCAAAAGTTGAAGCCAAAAGGGAAATATAATAAATGAAAAAAAAAAAAAAAGTCACTACTAGGGTTGAACCCAGGTCTAAAAAAGTTAGAAGCCAAAGGTAGAAATCAATAAGAATGAGATATTATAATATTAGAAAACATCAACAAATCAGCAAAAAATAACCTGATAAAACCTGTAAATGAGAAAATATACTGGAATCATAATGTTTGACAGTAATAGGATAGCCTGAAAGCGTATATGATTAATGAGTATATCAACTCCATTATTCAACAAGAAAAGCAATTATAGGCGTTTCAAGTAATACCGCAGCGAAAACTCAAAGAGAACATCTTTAGGTAACGCTTCATCCATCAGCACCATATCGTCCGTATAATTCCTGCATGAGATGCATATTAGGTGAAACATTTTAAAAACAAATTCAAGACAGAAGAGAAGAAATTTAACAAGATCATCTGGCATAAAATATAATCAGCGTACCTTACTTGAACTAAATATTAAAAATCACTCATTATCTTCAATTCCAATCCAGAAAGAAACCAATATCTAGCATAACAATCTTGTGCGTGATTCCTGCACTATATGAGTTCCACTTAGGAAGCCAACAACGGAATTCATCTTACATCACTACCAGGTAGTTTTCCAGGAGAACCCTTAATGCAACAACCAAATAGACCTCTTTGCACCACAGTCCACATTATCACCGATGAAGAGAATCCGACTAAGAACGTTAAGTAATTTTGAGTGAATAGAATCCTCAATTTTTATGAAGAAGTCAACATTGACCATTCTACAAGGATGAAAGAAATTGCTGGAAATGAAACATGTATCAATTTATAAATTTCACCAATATAACCAAAACAGAGTAGATGAACAAATAATTAAAAGAAAAGGGGAGACGAATCATTTCAATGGTTAACTTACTTGAAAACTCCGTCAACCAACTTGAAGCATCCATTTCATATGTCCTCATAAGTGTGCCCCCCCAATCTAGAAAGGATATGTGAAAAAATTGAATACAACGTTAAGAAATTTTGCACAACAGTAAAGGAGCTTTAGAATTAGACTTACTTTCGAGACTACTGTTCTACAATCATCCCAGCACTCATATCAATCCTAGGGTAGAACGATATAATTCAAAACATAAGAGCACCAAGAGTTCTAATAAGAGTGAGCCACATGAGAAAAATAATTTAACAAATTAAACTTCTGTTGACAAATAATTTGACTCTCTAAATCGAGTAACAAACTTCTTTAAAATCTAGCTACGTAAGTCTAAAACAGCCGGATTGGTGAGTCTATCTTGTTCTCTTAACTGACCCATCCCTACACTGTATTAAAAAAGATGTGTGCTTTACAAAGAAGGAAAATCTACACAAACCTAACACGACAAAGAAAGCCCTCTTACAAACATTAATGAACAAGTTATTGTAGAAGAAAAGACATATCATATCAAGTCTAGTGAGACTGGAGATCTTGTACTAAGTTACAGTAGATTTAAATAGAAATGATTACATGTTGTCATAAATTACTGAAATAGCCATGAAAATAAATGAGAGATATTCGGTGTGAATCTAATTATCAATAAAAATTCAGCATTAGACAAAATATTAAACCAAGACTCTAGTTTGGTTCTCATAACATGAAGAAACTAGGCACCATTTGTCATTAAAAGTTAAAACACACTCAATTCAAGTTAAACTAAACTAGGTACGCAACGACTAACTAGAATCAACATTCCAGGTTGAAAAGATATACATCACTTCGAGGACTTATGTCCTTGGATATATGATTGTACGACAGCCAAAGCCATCCACCAAGGAGTATTGTTTATACCACCTTCATCATAATCCTCTATGCATGGCGACAAAATGGTTGATATTTAATGATAAATGTTTAGGAGATCAAGAAACTGGCACATAAAGCGCAAGAATACATATTTTCAATTTTAGTTCATCAAAAAATAAGAAAGATGTCTTATGGATATATATGAGTTGAAGGACTCGTATGCTTCACCTTCATCATAATCCTCTATGCATAGCGACAAAATGGTTGATATTTAATGATAAAATGTTTAGGAGATCAAGAAACCGCACATAAAGTGAAGAATACATATTTTCAATTTCAGTTCATCAAAAAAATAAGAACGATGCCTTATGGATATATATGAGTTGAAGGACTCGTATGCTCAAAATGAATCAAAATGAAGCTTAGCTTTCCCTAAGAGGATCAAAAAATACTCTCTAAAGATATAATATTAGCAGGAAATCAGTTAATTTTAAAAATTTCAAACAAAATCCAAAGAATTAAAGGCCAATAGAGTATCTTCTCAAATAAGGTTGTCTTACTCTCAATTTACAACAGCAGGTGAATTTTTGTGACATCAGACAAATTCTTTGATATGGCTTTGACTACAATAACACTTTAAGTTCAGTCAAAGTACAAGTCCAATCACTCCTTTGTTGAGATAAATAAGTATATTGTCAACTTCCCTTTGAGAATTCTAGAGGCAAACAAAAATAAATAGAACAAAGATTAGCATAAGGCAAAATGAGAGAACAATTAACAATAACAAAAATATCCTCCGAACAAACAAAAGTAATCATGGTACTACCGTTGGTTATGTGAGATAAAATATGGTAATAACACACAATACCAAAAAGAGATATACATAACAATATTTATTCAAATAATTCATAAGTTGTTTGTGTGTGCCCTGTGAAGCAATTTAGATAGGAAACAACAGTACACACGATAGAAAGAAAATAAAAGCAAACCATTAATTTGTAAGGATGCAGATCACCAAGATTAATGTCTCTTAAAAGCTGATAGACCACCTATCAAGAAGGTTTACCAGCACAGAGGGCACAAGGGTAAAAAGCCACTAACAGATTTGGTTAGAATGGGAGAAGCTGTGTGAGTGGAGAGAAGCTGGAGGCAGGTGACGTGTAACCATTAGTTAGAAGGAAAAAAAGTGGTTAGATGATTCATGTATAAAAGGGAGAGCCTTTTGTTTAAAGGCAGAAAAATTGTGAAGTAGGAATTAGGAGGTCCCCAACTCCTCGAACTGCTGGGATTTATCTCTTGTGATTTTCTTTTCTTTTATTTCAGTCCTGGAAATTACTCTGTTTCAATTCTTAATATCAATCTCAATTCAATCCATCCAAATCCGGTCTCACGAATTGGTTCCTTGTCTGATTGTGTTGTTGCTTGATTGTTTGTTAATCCTGGGGTTCTATCAACTGGTATCAGAGCTTGGTAATGCCTAAATCAAAAATGGAGCAAAAGGTGGAGGGATTAGAAAAAGAAATGGGTAATATGAAGGAGGAGTTAGGCAGTATCAAAGGGTATCTACTGGAAATGAGGGAATGGATGAGACTAAAAGAGGAGAGGGAAGCACAAAATAGTAGAGATCTGGGTAAGTCAAAGCTGGGGGAAAACTCCAACAGTAACGACAATGGAGAAATGGGTCATAGTAAGGAAACTGAGAGCCTTAAGGAGGAAAAGAAAGGAAAAAAAAAAATTAGAATTACCAATGTTTAATAGAGAAGATCCCTCCGGATGGACTTTCAGAGCGGATCGCTATTTCTCAGTCAATCGTTACATAGAGGGAGAAAAGGTAGAGGCAGTTATGGTTTGTATCGAGGGACGGGCACTGAATTGGTATCAGTGGGTCGAATCAAGGGCACCAATCAGTTCATGGGAAGCTTTTAAAACTGCCGTGGTTGCGAGATTTCGTCCATCTTTCAAAGGCTCAGCATATGAGTCACTAGTGGCCTTAAAACAAACTGGAACAGTAACAGAATTCAGAGAAAGCTTTGAAGAACATTCAGCTTCCTTACGTGAGGTAGGAGAAGATTTGTTAATGGGAATTTTTTTAAATGGACTCAAAGAAGAAATTCGGGCTGAACTGCGTTTGGCCTAACCAAATACACTTTTTGCACTTATTGAGCAGGCCCACAGAGTTGAGGAGAAAAACTGGGTTTTAGAAAGACAAAGGCCCAAGCCATTTAGGACCCATCTACCTAAAATGGAGCCATACCAGCAGGTCACACCCAACCCAAAAAATTGGCGCACAAATGAGTGGTTCCCAAGTACTTTTTCACGTGCTTCAGATCTGATTTCAAGCAAAGGAACAGATCTGGTTCCAAGCAGAGGAAATGAACGACAGAGGCCAGCCAACGCATCCATGCAAGGAACTCGAGGTGAAGGATTCCGACAACTTACTGACGCTGAGATTCAGAGCAAGAGGGAGAAGGGACTGTGCTTCAAATGTGACGAACAAATACAGCCCCACATACCGTTGTAAGGCGAGATCGCTACAGATTCTCTTAGTAACCGATGACGACTCACCGAAAAAAGAAGAACCCAACTCTGACAACGACGATGACACCAACCCAATAGGTAATCCCTTGGCTTTGTCTATGAACTCAATTGTGGGTATGACTATGGATAAGACTTTGAAAATCCAGGGAATGATTGGAGATGAGATAGTCATTGTGCTGGTTGATAGTGGGGCGTCCCACAATTTCATCTCAAAGGAGTTGGTAAGGAAGCTAGGCTTGAATGTGGAAAAGGGGAAACAATTTGGAGTAATGGTAGGCAATGGTTTTACCGTCAGGGGAGAAGGAATCTGCAGAAATGTGAGTATGAGGATCCGGGAGGTAGAGTTGACACAAGATTTTTTTTTCCTTTTGATTTAGGTGGAGCTGATGTGGTGTTAGGGATATCTTGGTTGAGCACGTTAGGAGATGTNCTTGAATTTATTTGTTTTAATTAAGGCATAGTTATTAGGATTACTTGAAAACTTACAAATCTCTATGGGATCAACCCTTGCTTTTGCACACTATACTGCAATAGCAATTCGTGCACTTGCAAGGAAGTAAAATTGTTCATCAAGTTTTTAGCGCCGTTGCCAAAGATTTGATTTAAGTTACTTAGATTTCTCTGATAATGTGTGCTTTAATTTTTGTTATTTAAGTTTTTCTTTATTTTTGTCTAGGTTTCCTTTTTGTTTTTGTTGTCTTTTCGTGTTTTTTGTTAGTGAATGCAAAGTCATCGGTCATTGGAAGAAGAATTATTTCCACGCGTCGATAGAGTGGATTTAACTGGCAAAAAGAGGAAGGAACCAAAAATTTCTGAAAAATCATCATAATCAAGTTCAGAGATTAAAGAAACGATGGTTGAGTTACCTCGTCCTATGAAGGAGTACGCACGTCCTACCATAGGAACGTTGCCATCATGCATAGTTCTTAATAATGCAGCAAGAAATTATGAGCTTAAACATATTCACTTTCAAATGCTTCCATCTTTTCTTGGAGTAGCTTCAGATGATCCTTTAACTTTTATTCGTGATTTTTATTCTACTATTTAGACTTTTCCTTTGCAGGGTTTGACAGAAGATCAATTATGGATTAGGTGTTTTCCATACACGTTAAAGGACGCAGCAAAGACATGGTATATGACTTTGGCTCTAGCTTCACTCACCACATGGGATGCAGTCTACAATAAATTCACAGGTAAATTTTATTCTCATGCCAAACTACTGAATTGCGAGGTAAGATTGCTACTTTTACCCAAGTTGAAGGTGAACCATTCCATGAAGCTTGGGAACGTTTTAAATTGTTTTTAGTTCAGTGTCCACATCATAGGTATCCTTTAGAGTTACTGAACCAATTTTTCTATGATGGACTGACACAGGCTTGTCAAGCCATAGTTAATAATGTTGCAAGTGGTGCTATGGGAGAGAAGACTGCACAAGAGACTTATGATTTGTATGAGATGCTTGGAGCCAACTCACAGCAGAAAAGTGTTAGAGGAAAATCAAGAGGGATATATGAAGTAAATACTAACACTGATTTGGCTATGCAAGTTTCAGAATTGACCAAGCAAATGAAAACTATGTGCAACATGATGATGGGACAAGGACTAAGAAATTCCAACGAGGTATGTGCTATTTGTGGTATTGTTAGTCATGCAACTAACGTTTGTTCTTCTTGTGGAAATTTTCCAGTGTTCGTTGAAATATGATGAATTCCTACAACCCAAGGCCTCATGATCCTTGTTTGAATACTTATAATTTCGGTTGGGGGACACATCCCAATTTTTCTTGGAGCAACAATCAGCAACAAGCAAGCTCTAATAATCAACTGCAGAAGCCCTCATTGGAAGAGACATTGAATAATTTTATTCAAGTTTAAATATTGAAAACTTCCTGAAACTTTGATGCTTTGAGTTTAAGGATCAACTTCCCATTTGTTATATTTATCTAACAATGTCCCTATACGGGCACTCAAACGCTGGCAATTAATTTCTATTTGACGGATATTAAAGAAAACAAATAAGTGTAGAAGAATAGACAAATTAATTATAGGTCTTGTAATCAATTACCTAGTAGATTTCAAAACCACAGTCTTCACATGTATATATTGCAACCTGCATAAGTGGTTCAACATCTAAACGGAGTTATAATGCTTGATATCCTTAAGGGCTGACCATATGTGAAGCCTTGACCTCCCTATAGTATATGGCTGCCTCTTTGAAGGTTACCTTATTAAACTTCAAAGAATCAAGAATGGGAATTCATTATCCCACCAATGTCATATATTTCATGGTGAGTCATCCATATATTCTAACTCAAGCATATAAGACATTCTTCATGGATTGCATTATACAATAACACAAAATCAGTTCAACCTGTATGCCAAAGTTAAATAAAATGTTTACCATTATACTATTGTTCATAGAAAAAAATAAACAGACAACTGAGGAATACTCAAATTTTATTTAACTGTCACCTAAAAAGGAAATAAAGAAGAAGAATAACATCAAATAATCAAAGAAAGAGAGGAGATTACCTTTATTTATGTCGAAGTGAAACAAAAAATAAGAGAGGAAAAGAGGAGAGGAGGGAATTAATCAGTGCCAAATAATGGTGCAGGAGAAGAGTACATAACAAAACAAACTATCCACACCACCACTGAATCAATCCATGATCATAAATGATAAAAATATCACAAAAAATCACTCCTAAGAGCACAAACAACTTGCTATAAGGTAAACTAGTTGCTTTTGATTTGCATAAACTGTAAAAGATGAGGGTATACTAATGAGAAAAAAAAAAAATCAAGAAGTGGATTAATAGTAAAAATACGTCACACTACATACAAGAAAATAAAAAATAAGTCAATAGATAGTGGTTAATGTATCCATGAAATAAATTGACAAGAGAATAAAAATCAATCCACAAGTAAAATTAATAAGGAATAAGGTTTATCACAGCCATTAATTTGAACAATTAAAAATAAAAAGAATAAAATTAATCGAAAATGAAAATTTAAAAGCTGAATGAAGAAAATTTAGAATAAAAGAAAAATTACAAGTCAAAAAGTAGAAATCAATAAAAAAATAATATTAAAAAGCAAGATTAAAATTAAGAATAAAATCAAAATTAGAAGCCAAAGGGAAATATTAATAAAATGAAAAAAAAAAAAAAAAGTCACTACTAGGAGTGAACCCAGGTCTAAAAGTTAGAAGCCAAAGGTAGAAATCATAAGAAAATGAGATATTATAATATTAGAAACATCAACAAATCAGCAAAATAACCTGATAAAACCTGTAGAAAGAGAAAATATCTGGAATCATAAGTTTGACAGTAATTAGGATAGCCTGAAGCGTATATGATTAATGAGTATATCAAACTCCATTATTCAACAAGAAAAGCAATTATAGGCTAGTTTCAAGTAATACCTGCAGCGAAAACTCAAAGAGAACATCTTTAGGTAACGCTTCATCCATCAGCACCATATCTGTCCGTATAATTCCTGCATGAGATAGCATATAGGTAAACATTTTAAATAACAAATTCAAGACAGAAGAGAAGAAATTTAACAAGATCATCTGGCATAAAATATAATCAGCGTCATTCCTTGAACTAAATATTAAAAAATCACTCATTACTTCAATTCCAATCCAGAAAGAAACCACATATCTAGCATAACAAATCTTTGTCGTGATTCCTGCACTATATGAGTTCCACTCATAGGAAGCCAACAACGGAATTCTCTACATCACTACCAAGGTAGTTTTCCAGGAGAACCCTTAATGCAACAACCAAATAGACCTCTTTGCACCACAGTCCACATTATCACCGATGGAAGAAATCCGACTAAGAACGTTAAGTAATTTTGAGTGAATAAGAATCCTCAATTTTTATGAAGAAGTCACATTGACCATTCTACAAGGATAAGAAATTGCTGGATGAAACATGTATCAATTTAAAATTTCACCAATATAACCAAAACGAGTAGATGAACAAATAATTAAAAGAAAAGGGGAGACGAATCTTTCAATGGTTAACTTACGTTGAAAACTTTCCGTCAACCAACTTAAGCATCCTATTTCATATGTCCTCATAAGTGTGCCCCCCCAATCTAGAAAGGGATATGTGAAAAATTGAATACAACGTTAAGAATTTTGCACAACAGTAAAGGGAGCTTTTAGAATTAGAAGCTTACTTTCGAGACTACTGTTCTACAATCATCCCAGCACTCATATCAATCCTAGGGTTAGAACGATGATAATTCAAAACATAAGAGCACCAAGAGTTCATAATAAGAGTGAGCCACATGAGAAAAATAATTTAACAAATTAAACTTCTGTTGACAAATAATTTGACTCTCTAAATCGAGTAAACAAACTTCTTTAAAACTAGCTACGTAAGTCTAAAACAGCCTGATTGGTGAGTCTATCTTGTTCCTTTAACTGACCCATCCCCTACACTGTATTAAAAAGATGTGTGCTTTACAAAGAAGGGAAAATCTACCACACCTAACACGACAAGAAAGCCCTCTTACAAACATTAAATGAACAAGTTATTGTAGAAAGAAAACATATCATTCAAGTCTAGTGAGATGGAGATCTTGTACTAAGTTACAGTAGATTTAAATAGAAATGGATTACATTTTGTCATATAATTACTGAAATAGCCATGAAAATAAAGAGATATTCGGTGTGAATCTAATTATCAATAAAATTCAGCATTAACAAAATATTAAAACCAAGACTCTAGTTTGGTTCTCATAACATGAGAAACTAGGCTACCTAATTTGTCATTAAAAGTAACACACTCAATTCAAGTTAAACTAAACTGGTACGCAACGACTAACTAGAATCAACATTCCAGGTTAGAAAAGATATACATCACTTCGAGGACTTTATGCCTTGGATTATATGATTGTACGACAGCCAAAGCCATCCACCAGGAGTATTGTTTATCCCACCTTCATCATAATCCTCTATGCATGGCGACAAAATGGTTGATATTTAATGTAAAATGTTTAGGAGATCAAGAAACTGGCACATAAAGCGCAAAAACATATTTTCAATTTTAGTTCATCAAAAAAATAAGAAGATGTCTTATGGATATTGAGTTGAAGGACTCGTATGCTTCACCTTCATCATAATCCTCTATGCATAGCGACAAAATGGTTGATATTTAATGATAAAATGTTTAGGAGATCAAGAAACCGGCACATAAAGTGCAAGAATACATATTTCAATTTCAGTTCATCAAAAAATAAGAACGATGCCTTATGGTATATATGAGTTGAAGGACTCGTATGCTTCAAAATGAATCAAAATGAAGCTTAGCTTCCCTAAAGAGGATCAAAAAACTCTCTAAAGATAATAATTTATTAGCAGGAAATCAGTTAATTTTAAAATTTCAAACAAATCCAAAGAATTATAAAGGCCAATAGAGTATCTTCATCAAATAAGGTTGTCTTACTCTCAATTTACCAACAGCAGGTGATTTTTGGGACATCAGACAAATTCTTTGATATGGCTTTGACTAGCAATAACACTTTAAGTTCAGTCAAAGTACAAGTCCAATCACTCCTTTGTTGAGATAAATAAGTATATTGTCAACTTCCCTTTGAGAATTTCTAGAGGCAAACAAAAATAAATAGAACAAGATTAGCATAAGGCAAATAGAGAACAATTACAATAACAAAAATATCCTCCGAACAAACAAATACATGGTACTACCGTTGGTTTAGTGAGATAAAATATGTAATGAACACAACATATACCAAAAAGAGATATACATACAATATTTTATTCAAATAATTCATAAGTGTTTGTGTGGCCCTGTGAAGCAATTTAGATAGAACAACAGTAACACACGATTAGAAAAAATAAAAGCAAACCATTAATTTGTAAAGATGCAGATCACCAAGATTAATCTCTTAAAAGCTGATAGACCCCTATCAAGAAGGTTTACCAGCACAGAGGGCACAAGGGTAAAAAGCCACTAACAGATTTGGTTAGAATGGGAGAAGCATGTGTGAGTGAGAGAAGCTGAGGCAGTGACGTGTGAACCAATTAGTTAAGGGAATAAAAGTGGTTAATGATTCATGTTAAAGGGAGAGCCTTTTGGTTAAAAGGCAGAAAAATTGTGAGTAGGAATTAGGGAGGTCCCCAACTCCTCGAACTGCTGGGATTTATCTTCTGTGATTTCTTTTCTTTTATTTCATTCCTGAAAATTACTCTGTTTCAATTCTTAATATCAATCTCAATTCATCCATCCAAAATCTGTCTCACGAATTGGTTCCTTGTCTGATTGTGTTGTTGCTTATTGTTTGTTATCCTGGGGTTCTATCAACTGGTATCAGAGCTTGGTAATGCCTAAATCAAAATGGAGCAAAGGGAGGATTAGAAAAAGAAATGGGTAATATGAAGGAGGAGTTAGGCAGTATCAAAGGGTATCTACTGGAAATGAGGGAATGGATGAACTAAAAGGAGAGGGAAGCACAAAATAGTAGAGATCTGGTAATTCAAAGCTGGGGAAAACTCCAACAGTAACGACAATGGAGAAATGGGTCATAGTAAGGAAACTGAGACCTTAAGGAGGAAAAGAAAGGAAAAAAAAAAATTAGATTACCAATGTTTAATAGAGAAGATCCCTCCGGATGGACTTTCAGAGCGGATCGCTATTTCTCAGTCAATCGTTACATAGAGGGAGAAAAGGTAGAGGCAGTTTGGTTTGTATCGAGGGACGGGCACTGAATTGGTATCAGTGGGTCGAATCAAGGGCACCAATCATTCATGGGAAGCTTTTAAAACTGCCGTGGTTGCGAGATTTCGTCCATCTTTCAAAGGCTCAGCATATGATCACTAGTGGCCTTAAAACAAACTGGACAGTAACAGAATTCAGAGAAAGCTTTGAAGACATTCAGCTTCCTTACTGAGGTAGAGAAGATTTGTTAATGGGAATTTTTTTAAATGGACTCAAGAAGAAATTCGGCTGAACTGCGTTTGGCCTAACCAAATACACTTTTTGCACTTATTGAGCGGCCCACAGAGTTGAGGAGAAAAACTGGTTTTAGAAAGACAAAGGCCCAAGCCATTTAGGACCCATCTACCTAAATGGAGCCATACCAGCAGTTCACACCCAACCCAAAAATTGGCGCACAAATGAGTGGTTCCCAAGTACTTTTTCACGTGCTTCAGATCTGATTTCAAGCAAAGGAACAGATCTGTTTCCAAGCAGAGGAAATGACGACAAGGCCAGCCAACGCATCCATGCAAGGAACTCGAGGTGAAGGATTCCGACAACTTACTGACGCTGAGATTCAGAGCAAGGGAGAAGGACTGTGCTTCAAATGTGACGAACAAATACAGCCCCACATACCCGTTGTAAGGCAGATCGCTACAGATTCTCTTAGTAACCGATGACGACTCACCGAAAAAAGAAGAACCCAACTCTGACCCGACGATGCCACCACCCAATAGGTAATCCCTTGGCTTGGTCTATGAACTCAATTGTGGGTATGACTATGGATAAGACTTGAAAATCCAGGGAATGATTGGAGATGAGATAGTCATTGTGCTGGTTGATAGTGGCGTCCCACAATTTCATCTCAAAGGAGTTGGTAAGGAAGCTAGGCTTGAATGTGGAAAAGGGAAACAATTTGGAGTAATGGTAGGCAATGGTTTACCGTCAGGGGAGAGAATCTGCAGAAATGTGAGTATGAGGATCCGGGAGGTAGAGTTGACACAAGATTTTTTTTTCCTTTTGATTTAGGTGGAGCTGATGTGGTGTTAGGGATATCTTGGTTGAGCACGTTAGGAGATGTATGCTCTAACTGGAAAAATTTAACCATGGCTTTCGATAGTAACGGGAAGAGAATGGTGTTGCAAGGTGATCCTTCATTATTTAGACTGTAGTATCTCTAAAAGCCATGCTCAAGACACTACAGATTGAGGGTGCAGGGTAGGTAGTTGAGTTTTGTTCTATTGAGAGGAAAGTCAAGACAGAGTAACCCATGGAATCGGAAGTTGCTGCATTACTTAATGAATTCTACCAACTGTTTGACCAACACTCTTGCCTACCACCAAGAACCAACTGACCATCCATAACCCTCCAACATCCTCCAAACCCCCTAACCTACGCCCCTACAAATATTCCTACACTCAAAAAATGAGATAGAAAGGCTGGTGGTGAAATGCTGCTATCCGGAATAATCCAACCAAGTGTTAGCCCTTTTGCAAGCCCGGTGTTGTTGGTTAAAAGAAAGATGGAAGCTGGCGATTTTGTGTTGATCACCGCGCCCTTAACAACATAACCATACCCGACAATTTCCCATACCTTCATTGATGATTTGTTAGATAGTTGGCTGGAGCGACAGTTTTTTCTAAGTTGGATTTGAAATCCGGATATCATCAGATCAGAGTTAGGCTCGAGGATGTGCCGAAAACAGCTTTTCGAACTCACGAGAGCATTACAATTCCTGGTCTGCCGTTTGGGCACACTAACGCTCCCTCCACTTTCCAGGCTCTAATGAACACCATTTTCAGACCAGTTTTAAGGAAGTTTGTATTGGTATTTTTTGACGACATCCTAGTCTACAGCCCCAACCTAAAAGCCCACCTCACTCACTTGCGATACACCTTCCAAATCTTGACCGACAACGAGCTGTTTGTCAACCGGAAAAATGTATATTGGTCAGTTGAAGTTGGAATATTTGGGACATTTGATTTCGGCGGAGGGGGTGGAGCAGAACCAACCAAGGTTGAATCCATGCTATCTTGGCCTGTTCCACAGACTATCAAAGGGTTGCGGGGATTCTGGGATTAACAGGATATTACCGTATGTCGTGAAAGATTATGGGTCAATAGCTCAGCCACTGACTAATACTTGTGAAAGCACCCTTCGGGTGGAATGAACAAGCCTAACAAGCCTTTGATAACCTGAAAAAAGCCTGTCATCCGTGCCTGTGCTGGCGTTCCTGATTTCAATCTTCCTTTTGAAGTCCACACGGACGCATCAGGCACGGATTGGGAGCTGTCTTACTTCAGAACCACGTCCCATAGCATTCATCAGTAAAGCATTTTCCCAACAATCCAAGCAAAAATCAGTATATGAAAGAGAGTTAATGGCCATAGTGTTCGCGGTTCAAAAATGGAGTCACTACCTCAGCGCAAAAGTTTACTATCAAAATGGACCAGCGCAGTCGGCAGTTTTCTGACAGATCAGAGGGTGAAAACACCTGAACAGCAAAAATGGATTTCTAAGCTTCTCGGTTACTCTTTTGAGATCGTGTATCAACCAGGTAGTTCCAACCACGTGGCTGATGCCCTCTCCCGTAGAGAAGACATGGAATTCACTGCTGTATCGGTAGCTACCTTCTCAGAATTCGATGATCTGGTGGTTGAAGCACAGCAAGATGAGAAGCTTCGAACTATCATCCAAGATTTGCTTTTTGATCCCCAAAGTCACCCGAATTACAATCTACGCCGCGGCTGTCTGCTCTACAAAAATAGGTTGGTAATTCCCAAATCTTCTAAATTTATTCCGCGTTTGTTGGAGGAATTCCACAACAGTCCTGCTGGTGGTCATTCTGGATTTTTTAGAACCTACAAACGAGTGACGAATCTAGTTTTTTGGGAGGGTATTAAAAGAGATGTTCAGACTTTTGTTCAACAGTGTGCCACCTGTCAATTGAACAAACATTCAGCCCTTAAACCGGCAGGTCTGCTCCAACCTTTACCCATTCCCACCCAAGTATTCGAAGACATTAGTATGGATTTTATCGGGGGGCTGCCCAAAGCCAAAGGATACGACACGATCTTGGTCATGGTGGACCGATTAACTAAGTATGGTCATTTCCTTCCCTTATGTCACCCATACACGGCCAAGGAGGTGGCTGATCTGTTTATTTCGGAGGTTGTTCGACTTCATGGGTTTCCAAATTCAATTGTATCCGACAGAGACCGAGTTTTTGTCAGTCTATTTTGGCAAGAATTGTTTAAAGCTGCAAGTACCAAGCTGAAATTCAGTTCCGCATATCATCCCCAAACCGACAGCCAAACGGAAGTCGTTAACCGTTGTTTAGAAGCCTATCTCCGTTGTTTTTGCAGCAACCAGCCTAAACAATGGCCACGGTGGGTAGCATGGGCCGAATTTTGGTATAATTCCACTTTTCATAGTGCAACCAAGATGACCCCTTTCAAAGCACTCTACGGCCGTGACCCACCCACTCTTCTCCGCTTCACCGACTATCCTTCACTGGTTGAAGAAGTCAATCAGCAGATGACCGATCATAACACCATATTGGACATACTGAAACATAACTTGAGTATTGCCCAGAACCATATGAAATCACAGGCCGATGCCCATCGCCGGGATGTTAACTTTCAGCCTGGAGACCAAGTGTTTTTTAAGCTTCAGCCTTACCGCTTCAGGTCCCTGGCTTCTAAAATCAATGAAAAGTTGAGTCCGCGTTTTTATGGACCATTCCCCATTTTGGAAAAAATTGGACAGGTTGCATATAAGCTGGAGTTGCCTTCCACAGCCAAAATTCATCCCGTTTTTCACGTATCTCAGCTCAAGCGCAGTCTGCACAGCTCGGTCCCTATCCAACCCCTACCATCCTGCCTCACAGAGGACATGGAGCTGCCAGTTCAGCCGGAATCTGTCTTGGCAGTCCGCACATTAGTGAATGGCTCTCAGGAAGTCCTTATTAAGTGGAAAGATTTAGCCCCATTTGAAGCAACCTGGGAGTTGGCCGACACCATTACTCTTCAATTTCCTCACTTTCACCTTGAGGACAATGTGGTTCTTCAAAGGGAGGGTATTGATAGACCACCTATCAAGAAGGTTTACCAGCACAGAAGGCACAAGGGTAAAAAGCCACTAACAGATTTGGTTAGAATGGGAGAAGCATGTGTGAGTGGAGAGAAGCTGGAGGCAGGTGACGTGTGAACCAATTAGTTAGAAGGGAATAAAAGTGGTTAGATGATTCATGTATAAAAGGGAGAGCCTTTTGGTTAAAAGGCAGAAAAATTGTGAAGTAGGAATCAAGAAGGTCCCCAGCTCCTCAAACTGTTGGGATTTATCTTTTGTGAATTTCTTTTCTTTTATTTCAGTCCTGGAAAATTACTCTGTTTCAATTCTTAATATCAATCTCAATTCAATCCATCCAAAATCTGTCTCGCGAATTGGTTCCTTGTCTGATTGTGTTGTTGCTTGATTGTTTGTTAATCCTGGGGTTCTATCAAAAGCCCTCTGATATGAATTAGCAATGTTTACATTTTCTAAATGCATCAAGCATCCCTCCATGCCCCAAGTTTCTAGAGTTATCAACACAACTGGAAAATTAGCATTCAAAAAATTCATACTATTCTTAATGACACCAAATTTATTGCTTGACAATTTCAAACAAAAAGACAAATAAATAAGATAGTGGTAAGCCCTAGCTACGAAGTTTTAATTTAAAATTTTCAGGTCAGCTTTTATACTATCTAAGAATTCTTGTCCTCTAGCAACTTCCCAAATACAAATTACAATGAAAATCTACAAGATAAAACATAATAATGTACAAACTCACTTGCCAATAAGATATTTTAAGCATTATAAGAAGAAAAGTCCTGAGCTTTCAATATTGCTTGATAAATGGCTTCATGCTTATATTTCAAAGAAAATTATACTAAAGCATCTAGAAAATGAAGCATAAACAAGCGAAATACAAAAGAGAAAATAATTACAAGGACAGAATACGACACGAAAAGAAATACTAACAGTAGGTGATGAAGGAAAAATATATGAGGGATATGAACAATCCCCATAAACAAAATGAAGAGAACATGATTTTGACATTGTATCACCACATTCTAGATAGATAGAATCTTTAGCAAACCATGAATGGTATCCATAAGCGTCCTAATTAGCCAACTTCTTCTCTTCTGCCTTCTTTCCTACAGCCTGAAGTTTGAAATTAGTAAAAACACATATAAGATTAAAAGAAAATAATCAAGATCTTTCCCACAATGTTAGATTAGAAAAAACCGAAGCCCAACAGTAAAACTTCCACTAGTGTGAAGAGTGAAAAATTGGTTAGTAGGGAATTTAATAAAGCTCACAGTATCAACAACCACAAATATCAAAACCACTTCCCCAGCTCTTGTATAGATCATAAAAATAAAAGTAATATTTCCATAAGCTTAAAAATTAAGTTTCCTGATGAATGTGAAGCAGCGAAAAACAAAATCCTCCTTTGCCCAAATTCATCCATCAAGACCCTCGTTTGAATACTTTTGTAACTCCAAAAACTCCTTTTTGCATGTGAAAAGTAGTATTTACAGTTGTCAAAATCAGCTAACTTCAGCACTCAAGCTGAACATGAAAATTTTTACATCATTTAGATTTGGAATGCAAACCTGTAAAATATCAAGCATATGGGTCCTCTGAGCAACAAGAACAACGATGCGTAGAAACATACAACTTCTGAAATAGTTGGTCCACAATTTCATCTTCACCATTAGCTTGATCAGGAAGTCAACTGAAACAACATTTTGGTTGGAAGTAAACAATGTAACAAGAAACTAAGGTAAATACAAATTGCAGACTCATAGAAGCAAAAAAAGTTTTTCTTATTCCCAGCAAATGACACAAATAGACTCCAAACACCCACATCCTTTGTCTACCCCAAACTGAGACCAAAAAAATAATTTAACCAGGTATTCACCTTTTTCAAAAGGTTCAGGCTCAATACCAGGATAAGGGTAAGAATGATTATATTACCTAGACACAAAAAGTAGATTAAAAGATTAAAAAATCAAGAGCACTACAAACAGAGAACTACAAACAGAGAACTGATTGTAATATTTTTCATATTGTATTGACAAATTATACATTAATATATAGGAAAATAAAGAACTAATCTAGGAAATAAATAATCTAACTTCCTATTTTACAGATTTGTTCCTAATATGTATTGATTACAATCTCAATATCATATTATAGATTTATACACTTAATCATGCAATATCTGTAAGATTTTGTATGATTATCTACAACACTCCCCTTCAAGATGGAGCATAGTGTTAATCATGCCCAACTTGTTACAAATATAATCAATTCGAACCTCATTCAAAGCTTTAGTGAAAACATCTCCTAGTTGCTCTTCAATCTTCACATATCCTGTAGAAATTAAACCTTGCTGTATTTTCTCACGAATGAAATGACAGTCAATTTCAATGTGCTTAGTTCGTTCATGAAATACGGGATTAGAAGCAATATGAAGAGCGGCTTGGTTATCACACCACAATTTTGCTGGCAAAGAGGCCATAAGACCAACTTCAGTCAAAAACTGATATATCCATATTACTTCACACACAGACTGGGCCATAGCCCTATATTCCGATTCTGCACTAGATCGGGACACAACAGTTTGCTTCTTACTTCTCCATGAGACCAAATTTCCACCAATAAAAACACAGTAGCCTGTAGTGGATCTCCTATCTATCTTGGAACCCGCCCAATCTGCATCAGAGAAGCACTCAATATTATTATGTCCATGATTTCCGTACAAAATACCACGTCCTGGAGCTCCTTTCAGATAACACAGAATCTGTTCTAACGCTGCCCAATGATCAACAGTAGGAGAAGACATGAATTGACTTACTACACTAACAGAGTACGCAATATCAGGACGAGTGACTGTTAGATAGTTCAACTTTCCAACCAGTCTTCTATACCTCTCAGGATCTTCAAATAGTTCACCATCTTTGGTAAGTTGCGAATTAGGAAACATTGGCGTACTACATGGCTTAGCACTCAATTTTCCTGTCTCAGTTAATAAGTCAAGTACATATTTCCTTTGAGAGAGGAAGATGCCTTTCTTGCTCCTTGTTACCTCAACCCCTAAGAAATACTTCAACATTCCTAAATCTTTTATATGAAACTGAGTGTGAAGAAATGACTCAAGTAATGAAATCCCTGTAGTGTCACTCTCAGTGATGATAATGTCATCAACATATACAACAAGAAGAAGAATGCCAACTGCCGATTGTTTGTAAAAGACTGAGTGATCAGACTTGCTCTTTGTCATTCCGAACTTTGCAACTACCTCACTGAACTTTCCAAACCAAGCACGTGGACTCTGTTTCAAACCATACAACGATTTGCGAAGATGACAAACTTTCCCATACTCCCCCTTAGCAACAAATCCAGGTGGTTGCTCCATATAAAATTCTTCCTGAAGGTCACCATGTAAAAAAGTATTTTTTATGTCCAACTGATGTAATGGCCAAGAATGAGTAGCCGCCATAGAGATAAATAAGTGAACAGAAGTCAATTTAGCCACAGGGGAAAAAGTGTCAGAATAATTCACTCCATAAGTTTGAGCATAGCCTTTAGCTACAAAACGAGCTTTAAGCTTAGCCACTGACCCATCAGGATTTACTTTAACAGCAAACACCCATTTGCATCCAATAGGCTTCTTTCCCGTAGGTAAGTCAACTAAGTTCCAAGTACCATTAACATCTAAAGCATTCATCTCTTCTATCATAGCATCACGCCAACCAGGATGGGATAAGGCTTCATGAACAGTTGTAGGAAGGGAGACAGAGTCTAGTGATGCCACAAAAGAACAAGAAGAAGATGATAGGTGATCATAAGAAACAAATGAAGAGATAGGACAAGCACACTGACGTTTGCCTTTCCGAAGAGCAGTAGAAAGATCAAGATCACTCAAGGTTGGATCCAACGATGAAGAATCTTGGGTAGGACATGAAGTCTGAGTGTCTTCTTGACGAGGAACACAAGTATCAGGATCACTGGAGACTGGGTCTAACGACGAAGGGAATGGTACAGGAGGTTCCTATCGACGAGAATAGACAATGCGAATTAGAGGTAGTGGACGGACATGTGGTGGTGCCGGGGGAGGAACAGTAAGTGGGGAAGCCTCAGGTGTGGGAGTAGCCGATAAGGATGTGGCAGTATAGATTAGTAAGTCATCGTCCTCCCCCTGACGTGTATAGGTAGACGAAGTAAGAAAAAAATTGGTGTTTTCTAAGAAAGTAACATCAGGTGACACCAGATATCTATTAAGACTAGGACAATAACATCGATATCCCTTCTGAAGGCGAGTAACCTAGAAAAACACATTTAAGAGATTTGGGATCTAACTTGGTTACCTGGGGTCGAACATCACGAACAAAACAAGTACTACCAAATATCTTTAGGGCAATAGGAAACAAAGGCTTAGACGGGAAAAGAACACTGTAAGGAGTAGAACCATTCAGAATAGAGGAAGGCATGCGGTTAATTAGAAAACAAGTCGTGGAAACTACATCGGCCCAAAATTGTTTAAGAACTTGCATTTGAAATAATAGAGCTCAAGCATTTTCAAGAAGGTGCCTATTTTTCCTCTCGGCTAGTCCATTTTGAGACAGTGTGTCGACACAAGAGGATTGATGAAGAATGTCATGCTGGCTCATATAAGACTGAAAAGAACTCGAAAAATATTTTTTGGCATTATCGCTTCTTAATGTCTAGACAAAAGTATTAAATTGAGTTTTAATTTCAGCACAAAAGGCACAAAAATGAGAAAACAACTTAGAACGATTTTTCATTAAATAAAGCCAAGTTACACGAGAGTTATCATCAACAAAGGTAACAAAATATTTAAATCCAGGTTTAGACGTAATAGAACATGGACCCCAAACATCTGAATGAACTAATTCAAAAGGGACACTAGCCCGTTTATTGACTCTTGGACTTGAAGAAAGACGGCGATGTTTGGCAAATTGACATGACTCACAATCTAACAAAGATAATTTATTAAACTGAGGACATAGTTTCTTTAACAATGGTAAAGAAGGATGTCCTAACCAACAATATGCCTCAAAAGGGGTCGAAATACTGGAACATGCAATGGCTCTGGGCACCTATGTGTCAAGGATGTAAAGCCCTCCAGATTCATGTCCTTTACCAATAATCTGCTTCGTCGTAAGATCCTAAAACAGGCAATGATCAGGGAAAAATGAGATGCAACATTTAAGAGCACGAGTGAGTTTACTCACAGAAATTAAATTAAAAGCGAATTGTGGTAGACTCAATACAGAGGATATGGAAATTAACGGAGTAGGGTTAATTAACAAACCCAGACCCAAGAACACAAGAAGTTGACCCATCGGTTAAAATAACATTAGACGATGACTTATGTGACTGATATGATGAAAAGAGACTAGAATTACCTGTCATATGATCTGTGGCACCAGAATCAATGACCCATTTGGAGGATGGGAAATAAGACATGTATTTGGTTTACCTGACTTAGCGAGAGCAGTGATGGAAGTAGATGAGAACTTCAATGATTCTTGATACTGAGAAAACTTGGCAAACTCATCAGCTGAAATCATAACCTTCTTCTTAGAAGTATCAGTAGCGGCAACATACTCTGACTATGGTTTCTGGACCTTATTTTGCAACTTTCTACACGTGCGCTTTGTATGACTGGGTTCATGACAATAGTAGCACACAATCCCTCCTGACTCTTGACTCCTGACTCCGATTCTCACGATAATTCGAACCTCCTCCTCTATTATTGCTCCGGTGTCATGATTCTGACTTACAAGAGCACTACTCGATTGAACAGATGGAGTGCTTTCTGTACGAAGAACCCTAGTAAATATGTCTTGGAGGGAGGTGATCTCAGAACTAGCAAGAACCTTAGATTTAGCAGATTCAAACTCAGAAGGGAGTCCAGCTAGGAAACTCATAATCGCCATTTTCTCTCGTTGAGCTTGTTGAACTTTCACATCAGCACTCACCGGTAGAAGAATGTTAAGTTCTTCATATATCCTTTTAAAATCCATAAAATACGAAATACGAGACCTATCTTGTTTCTCAGCTCGATAAAAAGCTTTGCATACATCAAAAATACGAGAAACATTCCCTTTCCCAGAATACAAAAAATCTAGATAGTCCATCAATTCCTTCACATATTCACAATGATTAATTAAACCAAGTACCTCACTATTGATGAAGTTTCGTATCTGCAAGAACAACCAGGCATCCTCTCTCAACCATGTTTGCTTTGGATCGTCTTCAGACGAATCTTTGGTAAGATGATCATCTTTACCAATGCTTCGCAGATAAAGACGAATCGTCTTACTCCAATCAAAATAGCTATCAGACCCATTAAGCTTATGTTCCGTAATTTTTGACATTACAGGAATCATATCAATTATAGACTTATCAGTCATGGTAAGAAGACGAAAATAGCCAACAAAAAACTCTTCAAAAAACGCTTTATACCAACAGAAACCAATCAAAACTGATACCAACAGAAACTAAAAAACTGTTCTGACCTGGCTAAGATACTGAGGAACTAATCACACAGAATTGCCGGAAATAACAAGACGAAGCCGGGAAGGGTGATCGGAGCACTTTCCTTCGTCACACGCGCCCACACAGATGAAAAAGGTGGCACGTGAGACTCGCGCTACGCCTTCGGTGACCGGAATTCAAGGAATGGTCGATCGACAGAAAAGGCTTCTTCCTAGGCAGGCGGTGAGAAAAAATGGCCACTCTCCAAGGTGACTCACAAATAATGCTCACTTGGGCAGAAAAGAAAAGAAAAACGAATTGAAAAAAAAACAACATAGAATTGCTCTGATACCATGTTACAAACAGATAACTGATTGTAATATTTTTCATATTGTATTGACAAATTATACATCAATATATAGGAAAATAAAGAACTAATCTAGGAAATAAATAATCTAACTTCCTATTTTACAGATTTGTTCCTAATATGTATTGATTACAATCATAATATTATAGATTTATACACTTAATCATGCAATATATGTAAAATTTTGCATGATTATCTACAACAATATCCAATAAGGAGAGAAACAAAGTACATGAAGTGAGAAAAGTGAATAGAGACACAATATTTGTCAGTTGTTCGAAATTTTAGTCAATTAATCTTTACTGATTTAATGATTAAAAACTTAAAATGTTATGCAATTGATTGCCTGTGTTTACCACCTCATATTGATCTTTAGGTTGGAACTTTGAAGTTCCAAATTAGCAAATTGCCATTAAATAGTCATCTGAAAAGAATACCTGACCAGGTTTTCACCTTCTTTAAATGGTTCAGACTCAATACCAGGAAAGGGGGAAGAATGGTTGTATACCTCAACACAGAAAAAAGATATAAGATTAAAAAATCAAGGTATTGATATCCAAAAAGGAGAAAAACAAGATGCATTAAGTGAGAATGATGAAAACAGACACAAGATAATATCAGTCAACCAGCAAGAAGCATACCTATCAAAACAATAAAGCTTGATACGTGGTTCCTACACTGTATGAGTGCCACTCACAGAAACGCAATGGGATTCATCTTACATCACTGCCAAGATAGTTTTCTAGGAGAACCCTTAGTGCAACAACCAAAAAAACCTCTTTGCACCATAGTCCACATCATCGCCAATGGAAGACAAATCCAAATAGCAAAGTTAAGTAAATTATATATGCATAGGAATCCCAATTTTTAATGAAGAAGTCAACATTAACCATTCTATAAGGATGAAAGAAATTCTTGAAAATAAAACATGTATCAATGTATAAATTTCAACCAATATAACCAGACAAGAGTAGACTACCAATTAATTAAAAGCAATAAAAGGGGATACAAATCATTTCTATCATTAACTTGTAGAGAAAACTTCTCGTCAACTAACTTGAAGCATCCTATTTCATATTTCCTCAAAGGTATGCCCTCCCATAAGTAGAAAGGGATATGCAAAAAAATTCAACACAAAGTCAGCTTGGAAGTAAAAACTTACATTCTAAACATAAGACTGCCAAGAGTTCAACAATAAAGGAGTGAGCCACTAAAGCAAAATAATTTAGCAAAATAAAATTCTAGTGACAAATAATTGGACACTCTAAATCAAGTAAACTTCTCTAAAGTCCATAGCTACTTCAATATCAACAGCCTAACTGATAGGGATGGGCGCGGGGCGGGGTCGGGGATCCCATTCCCCGTCCCCCACAACGGGAAAAATCTAACTCCATCAAAGCCATCCCCACTACACCCAATTTCATTTCACCATTGCATCCACTCTTCACCACCGCACTCAATCTTTTTCAAACTTAGACCCAAACTCATAACAAATTAATTTTTATGNTATCAACTCGGTGAATCTATACATACTCGATGACTTTTAAAGGTTTTGCATGCTTGATTAATTGCTATTTTCAGGGAAGCTCTGCTGCTCCTATCACTAAAGAAGAGCTTGGAAGAGCCACTTGGACTTTTCTTCACACTCTTGCTGCTCAGGTCTTCTCATTATTACTATTTTGGCATCTTGTTCTTTTTTCTGTTGGTTCTCTTCCTGAATTCTGTTTATGAGAATTTTGGCTGTGATGGTTTATGATTATTTTTCTTTATTATTATTTTTGTCCACTTTCTTCTTCATAATTCTGGCTGCTTTTGCTTTAGCCCTCTTGAGAAGACATCTTTTTTTCTCATGGATGGGGAAAAGGAAACAACTTCACTGTTAAAACTGTTCTGTATTATTCTTTTATAAAAGCAACAATGTGAAAACATTTTGATCTTTTCCTCTCGATACTCATCTATATTAGCTAATTCTTTGCATGTGAACTCCTTAATTGGGTTTTGCTTCTTTGATGATTTATTATTGTCATGTAAAGCGTCATTATCACAAAACTTGACACACGGATCTATTACTGTACAGCATAATAGAATTTTTCATTTTTTTTTGCTTAGACCGTTAAAAGCCTTTCCTTTGCTTATAGATGACAGAACAAAATGATATAAAATAACTTTTTGTTTAACGAAAATTTATTTTTTTAAGTGCAATACTTATTTCCTAATCTTAGAAGATTGTTATATTATATTATTAATGAAGAATGTTTTCCCTAAGTCTAGTTTAGTTCTTCCACCCAATCAAACACTGCTTTCAAAACAGCATCAGTGTAAGCTGAAGGGAAAATTCCTAATGCAGCTTCACTCCCAGTGAAGATATAATCACATCATAATCATATCTTTTTTAATTATGAATTATGTTATTGCTTGTGCAAATTAGAAATTTTTTTTATTAACTTTGTTGCTGTTCTCAGTATCCAGAAAATCCAACAAGGCAACAAAAGAAGGATGTAAAAGAACTGGTATGAGAGATCTCTGACACTTTCACACTGAATTTCGTTCTTTGTATGCATATATTACTTGTCACTCCAATAACATGGAGGAGGAAAAAGAAGCCAAAAAGATTTAAAAATTAGGCTTCAACAAGAAAGATAAAGAGGAGCATTGAAGCTTTTGTGGAATTACAAGTCGCAGTGAAAGCAGTTCGTGATGCCAGTAAGCTTCTGGTGAACTGGCTTGAAGAACTAAGAATAAGTTCATGTGGAAGGTTATCTTAAAACCCTTAGACAGCATAAAGTAGTGGTGTAGCACAAGTGGGGTCTTTCAGGTTTGGGGCAAAAATGGGCCAATTCTGTAGAGCATGATGTCATTGACCTCAGCAGTCAGCACTGATGCTGAGGTCAAGTTTAGAAAGATTCATTTTATTGGACATTATTCTCGTGTTCAATTTTTTTGACTTGGCACTTATAAACTATATATGAGATCAAACTGGATTTAATAATTTAGACTGATTGTCCCATTGCTAAAGACTAACTGAAGGGATCATATTGGCTTGCAGATGGCAATTTTATCTCGAATATACCCTTGCAAAGATTGTGCAGATCACTTTAAAGAAGTCCTAAGGTACAGTCTCTTTCCTCTCCCTCTCAACTGGGTTTACAGTCATAGATGTGAGTATTTTCTTTCAGATAACCACAATTCAACCCCACAAAACATTTTTATCTTTAGGAATTAAAGGAAATGATGAAAAACAAGAACACGGAGGTAATAATATTTTGCTCAGACACTCAAAACTCATGATATTTCTCAAAAAATCGAATATTTTTTTCTTTATAGTTTTATCAAAATTATATTAGTTGACAGACATCTGAAATTTGCTGCACATCTCTTTAAACAATCAGTCGAGGTCTTTAAATTCTGAAAAAAGTGAAATTTAGAGTTCTAGTTTTTATGGTTGCGAAACAGGGCTGTAATATAATACCTTTTACCTTCATTTTTTATACTAATGGATGCATATTTGGGTCCCTATGACAGAGCAAATCCTGTACAGGCGGATCTCATTATGAGTTCTCTCAGTGGCTATGTCATGTGCATAATGTGGTTAATAGAAGGTAACTCACAGTCTCATTCTTTAGTGATGAAATTTTTTTGTTCTCAGATCAAGTTTTATACTATATTATGAACCTAATTATATTGAACTGAATCAAATTAGTGTTAACATTGGGTGATTTAAACAGCCTGGGTAAATTGGTTTTCCCCTGTGAGCGAGTTGATGCAAGGTGGGGCAAGCTGGACTGTGAGCAACGTGCATGCGATCTACAGGGAGCCACAAATTTTTGGGATAGACATGAAATGCAATACTAAATTAAAAAAAAAAAAAAAAAAAAAAAATGGAATGACACCTCAAACTCTAGGAATGTCTCCCGGTGATAATATTGTATATTTGTTCGGGATATAGAAGACCACATTGACTGCACCATATTTTATTTCGTCAAACTTTGATCAAATAGTTTATGTTGACTTGAAAAGAAGGATCCATGTAAGGTGATCCCTCATGAAGTTGTTATGCTGCAATGCATGCCGCTGGAAGTAACTATTAGTAGGTGCACAAGCAATTCTAACTTTCAGAAAGGCAAAATTCAATACTACTTGACATGATATATCAATCATAACAATTACACTACACTAATGCTTCTCATTCTGTATTATACACCATGTCCACTCCAACCGCAATCCCAACATAGGAAAATTAAGTAAAACTACACACCAAAACTAATATTTAACTGTCTCTCGATTTAGCCCCAGCTGATCATCTTTCACCTTGGTAAGTTCAGCCGTCCGAAAAGGTGGCGCCTCACCAAATTTCAGTATGTAAGTAGGCTCAAAACAGGTCGCAGTTGTGAAATCTGAGATCCAAATATGCGTCGCAGATGAAACACCAAATTGACAAATCACTGCTTCCCAACGAAAAAACATGTTTCCACGTAACTTCAGAAATAGAAAACAAAAAAAGAACTAAAAAGAAAAGAAATGTTCGTTCATACCTGTAACTGAGCGCTACAGAATGGTGTTTGGTGGAAAGCTGAAGCATAGCTTGTTCACAAAGCGGTGCAAAGCACATCTTACAGCTCAAACATAACCAGTTTTCACTGGGTGGTCGCACCTTATACATCCCAATTATTCCATGTTACAAAAGGGAATAAAAATTCCAATCTCAATTTTTTTTCTTCACAGTAAATGCCTCGTTAATTTTGTCATTTAAAGAAGATAATAAATAATAGAGCTAACCTGTTGCAGGGTGTATCAGGAGTTGGTATGTGGGCGAGATCAGACGACAGCGAGGACAGTGATCACACGACAGTCCGAGCTTCCACCCAGCCCGATTCGGCTCCAAACATAACGAATCACCTCCCTTCAACATAATTTCCTGAAAAAAAAAAAAAAAAAAATCAATATAACGAATAACTCATCCCAAACGCTGAGTATTTCATCTAAAATAACACCGAAATTACCAGCGGAGTAGAAGAAGAGGTTCCTTGGTTCGCCATTGACACAGAATGTTGGAGCTTTCACAACGTTTCCTCTTCTACAAGGCCACACGAGATATGTCTTTGTTTTTGGGCTCTCCGACGAAACGTAGCGTTTCAGGTAAATACCAGTGTATTTATGGAACCTAATGGGCCGTGTTGTGTCAATTAACGGGCTAAACTATTTGGGCTGGCTCAATTACAATTACAAGCCACGTCACTCTATTTAGGTATGCGCGATACGCACCTAAATAACTTTTTGTGTAACAATATATTTTGGAACTTTGTTGCTGTTCTCACAGTATCCAGAAAATCCGACAAGGCAACAAAAGATGCTGTAAGAGATCTGACACTCTCACACTGAATTTTGTTCTTTCGTATGCATATATACCATTGTCACTCCACTAACAACGGTATGTAGGTACTCATTTTCACATATTTGTGTCCGTTAAACATGGGTAATTTAAACAAGCCTGGGGGAAATTGGTTTTCTGCGAGCGAGTTGATGCAGGTGGGGCAAGCTGGACTGTGAGCAACTCGCATCCGATCTACAGGGAGCCACAAATTTTTGGGAATAGGCATATTGAAATAGCCAAATACTAAATTTCAACAAAAAAAAAAAAAAAAAAAATTGGAAATTCACTTTAAACTCTAGGAATGTCTCCCTGAGTGATAATACTGTACTTCAAATTACTTGTTCATGTATATATAAAACCACATTGACTGCACCACATTTATATTCGTCAAACTTTCTCAAATTAGCTTATGTTGACTTGCATGTAATTTGAAATAGAAGGATCCTTGTAAGGCTGATCCCTAATGAAGTTGTTATGCTGCATGCATGCCGCTGGGAAGTAGCTATTAGTAGTGCACAGCAATTCTAACTTTCAGAAAGGCAAATCATATAATACTTGAGTCTTGACATGATATATCAATCATAAATTTACAGTACACTGAAATGCTTCTCATTGCATAGCTTTAGGTAATCAATCAGAAATCTGAAAGTCAAACCATGTCCATTCAACACCAAAGATACATTAAGTAAAACTACAAAACCAAAACTAATATTTAACGTCTAACGATTTAGCCTCAGTTGATCATCTTTCACCTTGGTAAGTTCAGCCGTCCGAACGGTGACACTCACCAAATTCAGTATGTAGCAGTCCCACAAAAAGGTCGCAGTTGGGAAATCACTTGAGCATCAAATATGGATCGCAGATGAAACAACAACTGACAATCACTGCTTCCCAACAAAAAAAATGTTTCCACATAACTTCAGAAATATAAGACAAAAAAGAATTAGAAAAAGAAAAATAAAAGTTCGTTCATACCTGTAACTGAGCGCTACAGAATGGTTTGTTTGGTGGAAGTGTAAGCATATGCTTGTCACCAAACGGCTGCAAAGCACATCCTTACAGCTCAAACATAACCAGTTTTCCCTCGGGTGGTCACACCTTATACATCCCAACTATTCCATATGTTACAAAGGGAAATAAAAATTTCAATCTCAAATTTTTTCTTAAGAGTGAATGCCTCGTATTTTAAGTCACTTAAAGAATGTTAATAAATATAGAGCTAACCTGTTGCAGGGTGTATCAGGATGGTATGTGGGCGAGATCAGACAATAGCGAGGTCAAGTGCTACACGACGTCTGAGCTTCCACCCAGCCCGATTGAAATCATGCCGCCTTACCAGATTTTCAGTATGGAAGCAGTTCATAAACAGGTCGCAGTTGGAAATCACTTCAGCATCCAAATAGCATCGCAGATGTAACACCAAACTGACAATCACTGCTTCCCAACAAAAAAAAAAAAATATATTTTTCCACATAACTTCAGAAATATAAAAAGAATTCAAAGAATAAAGGATGATTGTTCATACCTGTAACTGAGCGCTACAGAATGGTTAGTTTGGTGGAAATGCTGAAGCATATGCTGTTTCACATAACGGCTGCAAAGCACATCCTTGCAGCTCAAACATAACCAGTTTTCATTGGGTGGTTTGCACCTTATACATCCCAAATATCCATATGATACAAAAGGCAAATAAAAATTCCAATCTCAAATTTTTCTCCAGAGTAAATACCGCTAACTTAAAGAATGATAATAAATAATAGAGCTAACCTGTTGCAGGGTGAATCAGGGATTGGTATGTGGGCGAGGTCAGACGATAGTGAGGCCAAGTGATCACAGGACGTCCGAGCTTCCACCCAGCCCGATTGAAACGTGTGCCGCCTTACCAATTTCAGTATGTAGGCAGTCTATAAACAGGTCGCAGTTGAGAAATCACTTTAGCATCCAAATATGCATTGCAGATGAAACACAAACTGACAAATCACTGCTTCCAACAAACAAAACACATAAAAAAAAAAATGTTTCCACATAACTTCAGAAATATAAAAAAAGATTCAAAAAGAATAAAGGATGATTGTTCATACCTGTAACTGAGTGCTACAGAAGGTTAGTTTGGTGGAAATGCTGAAGCTATTTGTTCACATAACGGCTGCAAAGCACTCCTTGCAGCTCAAACATAACCAGTTTTCACTGGGTGGTTGCACCTTATACATCCCAAAATTCCATATGACACAAAAGGCAAATAAAATTCCAATCTCAAATTTTTCCAGAGTAAAACCTCGCTAACTTAAAGAATGTATAAAATAATAGAGCTAACCTGTTGCAGGGTGAATCAGGGACTGGTATGTGGGCGAGGTCAGATGATGTGAGGCCAAGTGATCACAGGACGTCCGAGCTTCCACCCAGCCCGATTGAAACGGTGCCGCCTTACCAAATTTCAGTATGTAGGCAGTCTCATAAACAGGGCGCAGTTGAGAAATCACTTTAGCATCCAAATATGCGTTGCAGATGAAACACCAAACTGACAAATCACTGCTTCCCAACAAAAAAAAAAAAAAAAATGTTTCGACATAACTTCAGAAATATAAAAAAAGAATTCAAAAAGGATAAAGGATGATTGTTCATACCTGTAACTGAGCGCTACAGAATGGTTAGTTTAGTGGAAATGCTGAAGCATATGCTTGTTCACATAACGGCTGCAAAGCACATCCTTGCAGCTCAAACATAACCAGTTTTCACTTGGGTGGTCGCACCTTATACATCCCAAATATTCCATATGTTACAAAAGGCAAATAAAAATACCAATCTCAAATTTTTAACTTCAGAGTAAACGCCTCACTAATTTGACGTCATTTAAAGAATGGTAATAAAATAATAGAGCTAACCTGTTGCAGGGTGTATCAGGAGTTGGTATGTGGGCGAGATCAGACGATAGCGAGGCCAAGTGAACACACGACGTCTGAGCTTCCACGCAGCCCGATTGAAACGGTGCCGCCTTACCAAATTGCAATATGTAAGCAGTCTCGTAAACAGGTCGCAGTTGTGAGTTCACTTTAGCATCCAAATATGCGTCGCAGATGAAACACCAAACAGACAAATCACTGCTTCCCAACCAAAAAAAAAAAAAAATGTGTCCACAGAACTTCAGAAATATAAAACAAAAAAGAATTAAAAAAGAATAAAGGATGTTTGTTCATACCTGTAACTGAGCGCTACAGAATGGTTAGTTTGCTGGAAATGCTGAAGCATATGCTTGTTCACATAACGGCTGCAAAGCACATCCTTGCAGCTCAAACATAACCAGTTTTCACTCTGGTGGTCGCACCTTGTACATCCCATATATTCCATATGTTACAAAAGGCAAATAAAAATTCCAATCTATAATTTTTTCTCCAGAGTAAATGCCTCGCTAACTTGATGTCATTTAAAAAATGATAATAAATAATAGAGCTAACCTGTTGCAGGGTGTATCAGGAGTTGGTATGTGGGCGAGATCAGACGACAGCGAGGCTAAGTGATCACACGACGCCCCAGCTTCAACCCAGCCCGATTCGGCTTCAAACATTAACGACTGATACTCCTCTTCGACAAAAATTCCCTGCAACGAAAAAATCACTTCAAATCAAATATAACGATAACTCATTCAAAACACTGACGTATTTCATCTAAAACAACACCGAATTTACCAGCGGAGTAGAAGAAGAGGTTTCTTGGTTCGCCACTGGCACAGAATGTTAGAGCTCTCACAAACGTTTCCTCTTCAACAAGGCTACAACGAGATGTCGTCTTTGTTTTGGGCTCTTCAGACCCGAAACGTAGCGTTTCAGGTAAATTACAGATGTATTTATTGGAACCTAATGGGCCGTGTTGTGTCAATTAACGGGCTAAACTATTTGGGCTGGCTCGGATGACAAAAGTGCGGCCTAATTACAATTACAAGCCACGTCACTGTATTTAGATACGCGCAATACGCACCAGGTTCACGATAGATTTCTAGGGTTTAGAACATCCATATAAATATCCACTTTTGTACAAACGTTAATCTCCTCAGCAAATTTCTAGGGTTTTCTTAAGCTCTCTGCGCAGCTGCCCTTGACATTGTTGAAGTAGCAAGAGTCAATCATGGGTCATTCTAACGTTTGGAATTCTCACCCCAAGAGCTACGGCCCTGGTTCTCGTACTTGGTAATAGAAAGTTTTCATTTTTTTCATTTTGATATCTTTAAGTTTGAGAATATGAGGAAAACAAATATATTTATCTGTTCAAATCCTGTTGTTTGTTTGTGTTTTTATTGTTTGATTGTAGAACTGAGAATGACCATTGGTTTTGCTGATGCAAATATTATGCATAATCTAATTGTTTTGGTTTTTCTCTTTTTGCAAAGTCTGATCGTTAATTTGTGGTATTAGTGTTTTAAGATTGATTTTTAGCTTTCTGATTAAGTCAATGCTCAGCTTCCACTTAGTTAGGTGCCTCAATGGGGCTTAATTGGTGTTTTTTCTATTATTATTATAATTTATATATTTGTCAATATGAGATTGATTTCATAATGTTGGGGTTGCATTTAGTTGTTAATTGAATATTTGAAATTCATGTATGATGTAGAAAGTAAAGCATTCACTCCGCAATACTGTATTCATCTTGAACAGCTAAAATGGAATAAGCTTGCTTATAGGGTGATACCAGTTAAGTCATAAAGTACTTTTGAAACTGTCAACTGGTTTGTTCATTATGAGTTATTGTTGCGTGACCTTTACCTTTTTGGATTACAAATTTTTCCTCTGGATACTGAACTGGTTTGATTGGCAACTGGTGTTCTGTGTTTTTTATGATTTTTGTATGTTTTATGTTATATGTTATTCTGTGTATAGAGTTTCCTATTTGATATTTGCTTGGTAAATCTATTATTTCATTAGGTTAAGCATCAGTTTTACATTATTCTTTCATAGAAAATTTCATTGGTAGAAGATTCTAGAAAGAATTTGCACATTCATTAGTATGGTTCATCACTCTTATTATAACTTGCTTAGTGTTGGATACCTTTTATGCATAGGATTCTGAAGATTTATGTTTTCTGATTTTTCCATTTAAATTTGTAGCCGTGTATGTGGGAACCCTCATGGGTTGATCAGGAAGTATGGGCTCATGTGCTGCAGACAGTGCTTCCGTAGCAATGCCAAGGAAATTGGATTCATTAAGGTCACAATTTAGAAGTATTCTGCTGATAATGTGGTTTTTAATTTATGCATCATACTGATTCCTTTTATTCATTGGGGTTGCTCTGATTCTCTGAAAATTTATTTGCAGTACCGCTAAAGGATTAAAAGAGTATTACCAAGAAGAGTGGTGACTTTTGTTCGAGTAGTATGATAGTGGTTTTGGTGCAAGTTTGTCCCAGTAGTGGTTTAAAATATGGAGGAACGCTAATATGATTTTATGTTTTTAATTGATTTGAAGTTGAGTTTGATGTGATTGTTGAACTAAGAATATTTGTCATTACTCTTTTAAATTGAAAAGGTTATCGTTTTTTATGTTACAATTTATTTTCTTCTCTACTGGCCATTATCCCTAAAAAAAAAAGTAGTGATGATACATTGGTTGAAATGAATGACAAAGTTATGCTTAGGAGTAAAATCTGGGGGTGTAATCGAGCCTTGGGTAGCTTGAGATCAAAAAGCAAAAAAAAAAAAAAGGCAAAATTCTTTCATTAATTATTAATTAATAAAAATCTTATTTCATTACATGCTGGTGTCTAGCGGGTGTGGCTGTAACCGGTTGGGGATTTTTTCCGAACAGGTGGTGGGCAGCTGGGTGAGGTCTTTTTCCAAACAGATGGTGGGCAGTTGGGTGAGACCTTTTTCCAAACACAAAATATTCATTTCCAGCAACCAATTCTTAGTTTAAGAAAAATCTTAAAATGGCTTCAATAAGGGTGATAAGTAATAGAATAGTAATGTTGGATTAACATTATGCAACATATATACATGTACAGTTCAGGAGAATAAGAAAAAGACTTAGAAAAGTGCAAGTACCATGGTCATTGGGTTGGCGGATTCGGTTATCTTAGTTGTCAAAGTCGCTTATCTTAGTCGTCGAAGTCGTGGTGAATTGGGAGAGGATCAATCGTGATTTCAGAATTGAAATGGGAATGGGATTTAGGGTATCAATTCATACAATTTGGATTTTAGAATTGGGAAAATGAAAAATTACATATACCTATCTCGTAGTTGCAAAACTTGCATATATCCCTTGTCGAGTTGCTCGAGCCCAGTAATGGGTAGCTCGGGTTCGACTCAAATCGATACTCGAGCCACTCGAGCTGAGGCTCTACTCAAGCCGAGTCCGAGCTACTCGCAAGTGGCTCTATTCGAATTACTTAGGAGCAGAGGGCAACCTATTCACAAATAAAATCTCTCATGAAAAATGAAAGCAGGGACCGTATGATGTGGATAATTAAATCCTAGTATTCAGGTAAGAAAATTGCAGTGGCCATTTCATTACTGACCTTTTATATGATCAAATAAGAAATTTGCTTTTTGTTCTGTTCTGCAAAAGGCAATAAGAGTCGAAGTTTTTGTAGTACTTGCAGCCATCATTTTTGCGTGGAGGGGGCAGCTGTTTACAAATGTTTTTGGAGCCGAAAGTATTTGGATGTGGTGATGCGTCCTAATAAATGGTAGATAGTCAATTGCAACCAGTACATCATAGATTGGAGATGCGCCCGCCGAGTATGCTGAAACGTAATGTTTCAGTAACTGTTTGGTTATTGTTAAAAAATTATCTTAGTTGGTTTTCAGATGCCTACTATTGTTAAAGAGTTTAAGCTATTTTTCACGGATTGTGGTGGAATGATGTTGCCAGCCATAACATACTCAATAGGAGGAAGTTGCTCTTGGAAATTGACATTATCAAAGGTTTCAAAGGAATAGGAAACATATGCTATCTGAAACTTTTTACACGGTTATGTTAACTATGGCCACCCTAAGTGTTAAAATGTATCGTAGGCTGCAAATAAATTCAATACACACCGAAATGAATTGTTTTCTCGAATTGTACAATTATTGGCAGTGAAGACAGTGAAATCGCAGAGAGTCCAAGGTGCCCAGTTCAGTGTTTAATCCTGACTGCTATTAATTCTTCACTGTCTTCGAAGTTTCAGATGGGCTCACTTTCCATCAGATATAAACTTATTGCTCTTCACGCCTCTCTTTACTACAAGCACCAACTCTCTCTCTCTATTTCCTTACTTCACAGTTACAGAGAGGCAAAGAAACCCATTTCCATCCCAGGAAAAAAACAGCATTTATATTTCTTAAGTGAGTGCTTTTACAAACACGAAAATGATTAAGTTCTGGGTTCTGTTCTTGGTGGCTGAGGCAACCTGTGTGTTCCTGATTATCAATGCTTCTTCTACTCATGGTAACTCTTTTTATCACTTCTTTGCTTCCTGCTTCAAATTCTATTATGGTTTTGTTCACTTTGTTTTCCCAGAAAATAATGCTCCAAACTTGCTCGTGCCTCGCCTGTTAAAGTAATAACATTAACATCAAACAACTAAGACAATGTCTTGCTTTAATAATTCGAGTGTAGGGTCTAACTTGCTATATAAAGGAAACTTTTATCTGGTTGTTGACACTAATTCTGGGCTTGCACATGGAACCTTTACTTCTTTGCTTTATAACTGAGAGTGGGGATCAAACTTTCTATATATAGGAAACTTAACCTTCATTCATGAACGCAAATGCTAGGCTATGTACATGATGTAACCCTTGCCAATTATGGCACACTATTGTGCTTTTGAAGCAATAAGCACATTATCACCAACCTTATCATATTTTATGCTTTCACACTGTACAGAACATCACATCAAATTAGAGGTTAATTATCATCAGAGAAATGGAAGTTGAGCGTCAAACATTCTCTCTGAGCTATCCTGTAACCCTTCTACATGCTAAAGTTTCATATGACTTTCCCATTAAACTAAGTTATTTAATCAACAACGGTAAGATAGCCAGGATTTTCATGCCAAATTTGACATTGGATAATGGCTGATTATGTCAAATCAATAAAGTCTTGCCATTTATATCTTGTGTACACTTAAAACTTTGATTTGGCAAATACATCCCAGTAATGTCTATATTCTAAGTAAATGTATGTACATTTTTTGAATGATCACAGATATGAATTCCTTCATCAGTGGCCATAGTGTGACAGCAATTACATCAGTCAGTGAACCGACGGTACACTTTTATTTTCATATATTCTCCATTACTATGCTGAGACGAAGGGTCTATCTTCATGGCATCCAAATGTAGTTCTAATTCTTTTGACAGTCTTTCTTACTTAATTTCCCAAGTCCAGGAGGGAAGCAATACTTGGAGTAAAATTAACCAGGACCACATGAACTTGGAGGATTACCAACCCGTTGATCCAACTCCAAGGTCATCAGCTGCGATAACATCTGGACCTATTGAGCATGGCACTCCTGTCATGCCTTACATTCCAAAGCTGACACCTCCAAATAGTCCACAGCCTGATGGCTCACCTTTGCTTCCTCCACCAGCTTAAAACTTTCAATGAAGGAATTCCACTGTGAATTGGTTATTCCATGTTAAGATAATTCTTACTTTTTTAAATTAATGAACTTTATTAAGGTCTAATGCTCATTATGCTGTTTCAAGGCTAATCAACTGTCAACTCTGTCTGTGTAAAAGTGGAGGACTTTTAGAATTTTTATAGTTGCAAAAATAGTTATTAGCCTGTTTCCTTCTACCATGTTAATAGTCTTCATGAAATTGATGCATGTTATTAATTTGTTCTTTCAACATTATCTTCTTGTCTGCATACCAAGAAAATATATTTTTTCTTTTCTTTTCTTCATTGACAAGATCAAATGGCTCAACTTTTCACTATGTTTTCACATATGTAAAAAACTATATGAGCATAATGTTAATTCGCTTATAATGTTTTCATATATCAGATAACAGTGAAGGAATAGGATCCGTACTCTTCAGCTTTACATCGCATAATTGAATAAGTTGCAGGTGAAATATATCCATTGGTGAGATATTTTATGTTGAAACTTTGGATGCTATTTTTTCCTTTAGGACATGACAGTTCAATGCTTAAATGATAAAAGGAACTGATCTATGTTTGAAAAGAAACCAAAAGGGTGCAGCTAGAAACAGCTTAAAAAGGAAGAAATCTTAGTCAAGAAGCAGGTTGGTTTTGGATCATAGCAGTCACTTTGGCTTGTATTTGCTTTTTTTCTGAATTGTCCAACTGTTGTAATTTTCGTTTGCTTCTCACGCAATTTAACTTTTGTAGTGTGGTATGGTATCCATCTCTTCTCAAATGTGCCAAAGAATAGAATGAAAATAGTGGGAAGCATGTGCTAAAGCTTGTAATTTATAAAATCTCAATTGACAAGTGGGCTAGGGATAGCTCCCTCAAAAGTTCCTCTATTCTTTAGAAAAGGAAACAATAAAGATAGAATCTCTGGTTCTAAGAAAATCCATTGCCAACCTAATTGAATCATAAACCACATTTTAATCATGGGCACTCACATGTTCAAAAGTCATTATTTTCCGTTTTTCAAAGATTGTAAGTTCAGCAGGAACTCCAGTTTCAAACTCAGATTTGCAAAGCAAATGCGGAGAATTTATGGTTATCCACGAAAAAAACAAGGAGTTCCGATTAAGTTAGTGTATTTCAATTTCTGATATGAATCAAACTTAAGAATACGGGGTTTAAGAAAAAAGTAGAAAGTAGCATTCACTAGTGTTGAAAAGTGGGGTTGAAGTGAAAAGGAGAAGGAAGATAATTGTGGTAAGGTTATTATCAAGTGGGCAAAGCAATTAAGCAACCAAATATGTGTGTATAAATAAACATCACTTAGTGGGTATGTTATATCACTTTCAAACCAATTACACTATTGAGTGTGTCTTAAGTCACATGCCCACAACACTAAATTTTCAACTTTCATTATGTCACACTATAGCCATAGCTTAACAAACAAAAAGAGATTAAAATTTAAATAATGAACCACCATCTTACAAGATATTGTAAATAAAAGTTATAGGGTGAGAGTGAAGGTGAAGAATTAGATGAAATACCTCTAGGTGACCTAATGTTTTGATAGAGATTTTTATGTGTATTATTCTATAGGTCTAAAATTCGATTCCATCATCAATTACTAATAAGGTAACTATTGGAATTATTACTAAGCTAATAATTCTTGAAAAATTATTTGAAATACGCATAAATCGGTCCAAATAATTGGGTGATTAAAAAAAATTGAGATGAGATGAGTTGTTAATTGGTTTTAATTGTCGGTTATTAATCTAATCATATATCATAAACCATTAGTCATTAGTCATTAGTCGTTAATCAATCATTGAATTTGTTTGGTTACATGTGGATTTAGTAATCTAACACCCGTATCCATTGTACAATTATTGGCAGTGAAGACAGTGAAATCGCAGAGAGTCCAAGGTGCCCAGTTCAGTGTTTAATCCTGACTGCTATTAATTCTTCACTGTCTTCGAAGTTTCAGATGGGCTCACTTTCCATCAGATATAAACTTATTGCTCTTCACGCCTCTCTTTACTACAAGCACCAACTCTCTCTCTCTATTTCCTTACTTCACAGTTACAGAGAGGCAAAGAAACCCATTTCCATCCCAGGAAAAAAACAGCATTTATATTTCTTAAGTGAGTGCTTTTACAAACACGAAAATGATTAAGTTCTGGGTTCTGTTCTTGGTGGCTGAGGCAACCTGTGTGTTCCTGATTATCAATGCTTCTTCTACTCATGGTAACTCTTTTTATCACTTCTTTGCTTCCTGCTTCAAATTCTATTATGGTTTTGTTCACTTTGTTTTCCCAGAAAATAATGCTCCAAACTTGCTCGTGCCTCGCCTGTTAAAGTAATAACATTAACATCAAACAACTAAGACAATGTCTTGCTTTAATAATTCGAGTGTAGGGTCTAACTTGCTATATAAAGGAAACTTTTATCTGGTTGTTGACACTAATTCTGGGCTTGCACATGGAACCTTTACTTCTTTGCTTTATAACTGAGAGTGGGGATCAAACTTTCTATATATAGGAAACTTAACCTTCATTCATGAACGCAAATGCTAGGCTATGTACATGATGTAACCCTTGCCAATTATGGCACACTATTGTGCTTTTGAAGCAATAAGCACATTATCACCAACCTTATCATATTTTATGCTTTCACACTGTACAGAACATCACATCAAATTAGAGGTTAATTATCATCAGAGAAATGGAAGTTGAGCGTCAAACATTCTCTCTGAGCTATCCTGTAACCCTTCTACATGCTAAAGTTTCATATGACTTTCCCATTAAACTAAGTTATTTAATCAACAACGGTAAGATAGCCAGGATTTTCATGCCAAATTTGACATTGGATAATGGCTGATTATGTCAAATCAATAAAGTCTTGCCATTTATATCTTGTGTACACTTAAAACTTTGATTTGGCAAATACATATCCCAGTAATGTCTATATTCTAAGTAAATGTATGTACATTTTTTGAATGATCACAGATATGAATTCCTTCATCAGTGGCCATAGTGTGACAGCAATTACATCAGTCAGTGAACCGACGGTACACTTTTATTTTCATATATTCTCCATTACTATGCTGAGACGAAGGGTCTATCTTCATGGCATCCAAATGTAGTTCTAATTTCTTTTGACAGTCTTTCTTACTTAATTTCCCAAGTCCAGGAGGGAAGCAATACTCGGAGTAAAATTAACCAGGACCACATGAACTTGGAGGATTACCAACCCGTTGATCCAACTCCAAGGTCATCAGCTGCGATAACATCTGGACCTATTGAGCATGGCACTCCTGTCATGCCTTACATTCCAAAGCTGACACCTCCAAATAGTCCACAGCCTGATGGCTCACCTTTGCTTCCTCCACCAGCTTAAAACTTTCAATGAAGGAATTCCACTGTGAATTGGTTATTCCATGTTAAGATAATTCTTACTTTTTTAAATTAATGAACTTTATTAAGGTCTAATGCTCATTATGCTGTTTCAAGGCTAATCAACTGTCAACTCTGTCTGTGTAAAAGTGGAGGACTTTTAGAATTTTTATAGTTGCAAAAATAGTTATTAGCCTGTTTCCTTCTACCATGTTAATAGTCTTCATGAAATTGATGCATGTTATTAATTTGTTCTTTCAACATTATCTTCTTGTCTGCATACCAAGAAAATATATTTTTTCTTTTCTTTTCTTCATTGACAAGATCAAATGGCTCAACTTTTCACTATGTTTTCACATATGTAAAAAACTATATGAGCATAATGTTAATTCGCTTATAATGTTTCCATATATCAGATAACAGTGAAGGAATAGGATCCGTACTCTTCAGCTTTACATCGCATAATTGAATAAGTTGCAGGTGAAATATATCCATTGGTGAGATATTTTATGTTGAAACTTTGGATGCTATTTTTTCCTTTAGGACATGACAGTTCAATGCTTAAATGATAAAAGGAACTGATCTATGTTTGAAAAGAAACCAAAAGGGTGCAGCTAGAAACAGCTTAAAAAGGAAGAAATCTTAGTCAAGAAGCAGGTTGGTTTTGGATCATAGCAGTCACTTTGGCTTGTATTTGCTTTTTTTCTGAATTGTCCAACTGTTGTAATTTTCGTTTGCTTCTCACGCAATTTAACTTTTGTAGTGTGGTATGGTATCCATCTCTTCTCAAATGTGCCAAAGAATAGAATGAAAATAGTGGGAAGCATGTGCTAAAGCTTGTAATTTATAAAATCTCAATTGACAAGTGGGCTAGGGATAGCTCCCTCAAAAGTTCCTCTATTCTTTAGAAAAGGAAACAATAAAGATAGAATCTCTGGTTCTAAGAAAATCCATTGCCAACCTAATTGAATCATAAACCACATTTTAATCATGGGCACTCACATGTTCAAAAGTCATTATTTTCCGTTTTTCAAAGATTGTAAGTTCAGCAGGAACTCCAGTTTCAAACTCAGATTTGCAAAGCAAATGCGGAGAATTTATGGTTACCCACGAAAAAAACAAGGAGTTCCGATTAAGTTAGTGCATTTCAATTTCTGATATGAATCAAACTTAAGAATACGGGGTTTAAGAAAAAAGTAGAAAGTAGCATTCACTAGTGTTGAAAAGTGGGGTTGAAGTGAAAAGGAGAAGGAAGATAATTGTGGTAAGGTTATTATCAAGTGGGCAAAGCAATTAAGCAACCAAATATGTGTGTATAAATAAACATCACTTAGTGGGTATGTTATATCACTTTCAAACCAATTACACTATTGAGTGTGTCTTAAGTCACATGCCCACAACACTAAATTTTCAACTTTCATTATGTCACACTATAGCCATAGCTTAACAAACAAAAAGAGATTAAAATTTAAATAATGAACCACCATCTTACAAGATATTGTAAATAAAAGTTATAGGGTGAGAGTGAAGGTGAAGAATTAGATGAAATACCTCTGGGTGACCTAATGTTTTGATAGAGATTTTTATGTGTATTATTCAAAAGGTCTAAAATTCGATTCCATCATCAATTACTAATAAGGTAACCATTGGAATTATTACTCAGCTAATAATTCTTGAAAAATTATTTGAAATACGCATAAATCGGTCCAAATAATTGGTTGATTAAAAAAAATTAAGATGAGATGAGTTGTTAATTGGTTTTAATTGTCGGTTATTAATCTAATCATATATCATAAACCATTAGTCATTAGTCATTAGTCGTTAATCAATCATTGAATTTGTTTGGTTACATGTGGATTTAGTAATCTAACACCCGTATCATTGCTCTGTCACTTTTATGTCTTGCTGCGATCCCCTTTTGTTGCTTTTTGGTACTCTTATACTTGGGATAATGACAATTTCATCCCTGTGGTTTTGGCTTAATTTCTTTTAGTCTTGTATAATTGTTTGGTAACATTTTGGTTTCTGTTAGAGTTAGTCACATTTGGTCCCTAAAGTTTGGAAATGATAGGGACCAAAACGTTACTGATACCTGACACTAGGGACTAAAATGTTACTTAAAAATTCTACAAGACTAAAGGATAGTTAAACCAAACCTTAAGAATGGAATTGTTATCCTCCCTTTACCCACTCACACATTGAGAATACAGAATTTGGAGACATTTTATTCAAAGGGTTCAACCTAATAATCATGGGACAATGTTATTGGCCTTTAAAATAAGGGTAATTTGTTACATATATTGATTTGTGTATTCGTTAAATTGTTTATAAAGATCAATAATGTTATCAATTTGATAGTATATCTAAAAACAAGCAACGACTTAAAAGGGTATGTGTAATCCAACACTGGTTTGTTTTCGAACTCAAAATATGATTATTTAGTCTTTTAAATAAAAAGTTCTAAGAAAATCTTTGTTGGGTTAAATAAGTTGTAAAACGTAATTGGAACACTATTATTTAACTTAATTAAAATCGATAAATTATTATTATTATTTGTAATGTGGGATTTAAATTATTAATTCTTAATGATAAAATGATATTGCAATTGACAAAGTAAAAAAGATGTGTGTTTATTTATGTATTTATTCACCAAGTTACCAAAATAGTCATCGGTACACATGCCAACAAACTAGTTCACAAGAAAGGGAGCATGTGCTTAAAAAAATGGAGACACACACGTTCATCTTATCTTATTTTAAAAACAATATGTACTATATTATATGTCCCCAATATGACAAATAATATAATTGGATCATTTGTATCACAAGATTTATATATAAGAGTAAACGACTTTTTCTCATGGAAGGTTTGACTTAATGACATTTCTTACTCAAAAAGTTTCAAAACACCATTTTTCCACCAAAAGTTAATATTCTATTATTATCCAAAGTCGATTCTGAACGATGCCGATGGCGAAATCCCTCTTTGTCACCACCATTTAAACCCCATGTCTTCTTTACACAAGACTACTTTCACTCCGATATCTGATTTCTCGTCGATTGTCGGTCACTGTAAAGTTAGAGTTTCTTATTCTTAACTGATTTCCGACGCCAAATATTCAATCCACCGACCTTTACTCTACAAAACCTCTCTTACCTTAGTTCTTGGTAACTCATCGAACTTTGGGTGAAAAAGTGAAATGTATTTTGGATATTAACGGAATATAAACTTGGGGTGAGAAAATGATATTTTGAAACTTTTTGAACGAGAAAGTGTCGTTAAGACAAACCTTGGGTGGGAAAAAGTCATTTACTCTCTCTCTATATATATGCTAAGTTTACCGTATCAATGATGATGTTTTAATTTAACTTAAGAGTGTACTAATTAATATATAAATTAGTACTTAATTATCTTGGTTGAGTGATGAAGAATAAATATAGGAAAAAAATGGTGTATTTTTTTAGTTAGTTGATGTGTTGATTAGATGTATAAATCACAATATGGTTAAGTTAATAAAGACTAACCATATTATACAACTAAGTTGAAGTAACATTACAACAATTAATCAAATAATTATTTTAAGTATGATTAATTTAAAGTATAATACGACCCATCACCTCTCCCATAACCTTAAGTGGACTATCATTGTNATCATTGATGCAAAAGTAAATCAATTCTTACTTTGAATATTCACCGTTGGAACTATTTTCCTATCTCTTCTTAATTGTAATTAATTGGGAAACAAGCGATCTTAATTAATCTTACCATTAAACAACCCTAGACAAGTGCTAAAGATTTAATCTAATGGCAGCCTTAAGAATTAGAGAGATCGATGAAGCTAAACAACACAAACTCAAGCGGTTGTATTTAATTTAGTCGAGTGTTCCTCTTAAGATTACTACTTCCTGACACAGCAAATTAATAACCCTAATTGCTTCACAAGTTAGAGGGATCAAGCAATTACGGATTTGATATCTAACTTAGTAGTAGATTGTACCAAATAATAACCTAGTAGGCCTCCTAGCAATTAAATGAAACAATCATGAAAATAAGCATAGAAGAACATCCAATACTCAAAGCATGAAATTGAACACTGAAATAAAACGGATTAGATCTCACAGTTATTGATTCCGAGGCCTCTGTTTCCTTCGACCAAGTTATAAAAATTAGCCTCTCATGGCCATCACGAAAATTCCAAAGGAGAAGTTACAGAGAAGACCAGAGAGAGGCGTGTGTGTTTTTTCCCGAAAGCCCTAATCTTCCCCTTAACAAAAAAATCCAGTTCAAGTATTTGAATCCCACTAAATCTCCTAAAAGAAATATTCTAATATCCTAAAATAACATTAATCCTAATTTAATTCTAATTAATTGATAATAAGATAAAGTCCTAAAATAAAATAGGAAAGTGTGATTCTGAGCTGTAACTTGCATGCCACATGTCCTCAAATCTTCCAATAATAATCTGCCCAATTGATTTGCATGACAAGGCAGAATGCTCCACGACGTCGGCAGTGTAGGTGCGTCAACTTCAATCCCGATTACAACCTTGATGCAGCGAGTATCCCTCCAAACTCAAAACATGAAAGCTTTAGATTTCTTTCTAATGGTTCCACAGAAGTTTCAATCATCTCAAGCGGAGCTCGGATGAGAGAGTTATGCCCAAATTATGAAACAATGTCGAAACTGTCCGAATTCACTTAATTAGTTCCGTTTTGCAATTAACGCTCCCATTTGTTTCCTAAATCAAAATATAATAATAATAAGTACATTTTAAGAAACAAATAAGTATAAAAGACTAGACATTAAGGGGGATAAATATGACATTTTGCATTCTCATCAGGTTCGTCGTTTGATAATGACTTATCTAATCTCTCCTTTGTTTTGCAGCAATGTCAGGAGACGAACTTGGTGCTCAATTGGGAGAAGTGCCACTCTATGGTTTAGGAAGGAATAGTGCTTGGTCATAGAATTTTAAAGGACAGAATAGAAGTGGATCAAGCAAAGACAGATGTGATTGAGAAGCTGCCACCACCCTCCAATGTTAAAGCAGTTCGAAGTTTCTTGGGGCATGTAACGACTATTTTCTATTCATATTCTCATAAAATATGCATAGTAAAATATACGTAAAATAGCATAAAATTTGGGCCCATTTCTTTTATTGAACATATACATTCTTTATACAAAAGCTATATCATGTACAAAGCATTAAAAGCAGGGTGGACAGTGTAGCCATTTCTCTTCGCTTAACGACGCCCATCCGACCGTGTCCTCACCTAGATCCTGCAAAACATAGAAAACATCAGGGTGAGCACAACTAAGGCTCAGTAAGTAAATCATCTACTCATCTATCCCCGTAACTCTCTCTCTGATTCTTTCCTTACAAGTCTCGTTTACTCTCCCTTTTATAATCTTTCTGTTTTCTCTTTCTCGTAACTCTTTTCTACTAACTCTCTTTAGTAAGTCACGGCCCCATCTGACCGGAGGCACGGCTAGGACTCACTCCCACTCTACGTGACTTGTACTCATTCTAGCCGATCGGACTCGGTTATGCATGGATTCGGAACCCTTGGCCATGTAAGTACGTAAACTCTCTCTCGGGTAAACTCAGGTGTAGCCCTCATCCGCATGCACTCTCACGGGCTACAACACTTCTCTCTGATACACATGCCGCTCTCTCGATGTGGCGTACATGTGGGAATACTCTACCCATTACTCACAGGTTCCCTATCACACAACCTACTTTATTCTCTTGATTAGCACTACTTTCTCTTTGTTCTCTAGTGCTCGATTTCTTTTTCTCTCTATTCTTAGAGTAGCTCAAACTCCATTTCTCTACTCTTTCTCTACTCTCTTTCTCTAATGCATAATTAATGCATATTTAACACATATGGATGACTTATGCTCATTAATGCACTTATGAGATGCAATTATGCCATGTAGCAAAAATTAAGGCTTTCTACTATTACTCATGCTTCTCTTAAGCATTTCATCATACAATTCAAGTGCATATAAAGCTCTACTTAAACTATAACTTTTCTTTTCTTTTTAATCATCCAAAATGGGAGAAAAACTCCCTCATACACTCTAAATCCCTGTCAAAGGAAAACACTTCTATAAAGTTTACTCAAATCTTCCTTCAACCTCAATCAAAACTCACTCAACATCATAAAATCTTAACTCTCATAAAGGAAAACACTTCCAACAATTCATCATGAAGACTCCTCTCAATTTGATTCATCAACAAGCATAATACAAACTCATACATGCATATATATCTACTCAATTTCTACTCAAAAACTTATTCAAATCTCAACTTGGTTGAATTTACTTACCTTGTGAAAAAGTGACTTCTTTAGCACTTTTCCTTTCCCTTATTGTCTTGTCTTCTCTCTATAACTCAAAACAACAACAACAATAACAACCATATAAGACTTCAATATAACTATAAGAAAACTCACATCCAAAGCAAGAATCCTTACCTTAGGATGCTTTAGATGATATTTCTACTCAAAATTACTCAAAAGCACTCTTAAACCCCTTAGAAATCTTGGAACAATTGAAGGCAAAAAGGAGAGAATTGAGAGAATGGATATGGCAGTGGAGAAGAATGAAATGAAGGGTTTATTACACTTAGCCCTTTTTAGGTCATGAGAAAATCAACACTTCCCAACTTTGCCCTTGATCTTCTGTGAAAATTCCATCTATATCCTTTGATTCATTACACTCACACCCCCATACTAACTTATTCTCCATGAAATTTTCTTACATTTTAAACCCCACTTTTCCTGCTAATTAGGGGTAGAATGGTTATTTAACCCTTATGGAAAAATATCTAGAACTCTCAAAACACATTTTAGTCAGCTCGTCGCCACAGCAAAGAAACTTCCGTCGCCCCGGCGAAGAAAGACAGAGCCTACACTGCCTTACTCAAAGCCAACTTCGTCGCGGCGAAGACTACTTTTCGCCCCAGCAAAGACTGCAAATCCAAAATTCCTCAAATCTCAACCAATTTCAAGGCAAACACTCAACCTACTCAACACACAAACTCAATTAAAGCTGAATCGATAAACATTTAAGCAAAACAGCAAATCTTAAGTACGTACCTCAAGTGGGGCGTTAAAGGGCATGTAGGGTTTTATAGACGGTTCATCAAGGATTTTTCTAAGATCTCTAAACCCCTTTGCAATTTATTGATTAAAGATATTGCTTTTGATTTTAATGATGAATGCATGCATGCCTTTCAAACTCTAAAAAAGTTAGTAGTGTCTGGACCTATTATTGTAGTTCCCGATTAGGGACAACCATTTGAATTGATGTGTGATGCTAGTGATTTTGCACTAGGAGTAGTGTTAGGATAGAGGAAAAACAAAGTGTTGCATGTAATTCAGTATGCTAGCAAAACACTCACTGATGCACAATTGAATTACACCACCACTGAAAAAGAATTGTTGGCTATGGTTTTTTCTTTTGATAAATTTTGTTCATATTTGCTAGGTGCCTAGGTGATAGTCTACACGGACCATTCAGCACTCAAGCACCTATTGGTAAAGCAAGAAGTGAAACCTCGGCTGATAAGATGGATCCTATTGCTACAAGAGTTTGAGTTGGAGATACGAGATAAGAAAGGGTCAGAAAATATGGTGGCAAACCATTTGTCAAGGATTGAACGAGCAATTCAGGGAAATGAAGAAGAAACCCAAATTAGAGAAACTTTCCCGGATGAGAAATTGACGAGAGTGGAGGAAGCACCGTGGTCTGCAGATTTTGCAAATTACTTGCACACCACTTGTCAGCGAGAGTGCTCCCCATCGACATGACCGTCCAGCAAAAGAGGAAGTGTTTCTAAGATTTGAAGTACTACTTTTGGGAAGAGCCATTTCTTTATAGACATTGTGCTGATCAGATGATACGTAAGTGTGTTCCGAAAGAGGAAATGGAGAGTATCCTACGACATTGTCACGAAAGGGAAGTGGGTGGCCATTTTGGAAGAGCTAGGACAACAGCCAAGGTTCTTCAATCTAGGTTTTACTGGCCAACCCTTTTCAAGGTGTTGGAGTAGGTGCCCTAGAGCCAATCAATTATTGTAGAATTGACTCTTTGTAATAATGTTCATTAATCAATAAAAGGCATTTGATTCTATATCGTGTAAATAATTATTATTGCAATATGTATTGATAAATGTCCTTAGAATAGTAGAACCGTGACGAGAGTATCAAGTGTTTCAAATCTTGATAGTGAGAACCCTATGAGCACATATGGTGGCCATTCTAGAAGCGTCCATAGCCCCAGTATTATTCTGAAGTATGGGCATAGATAATACGGTAAGGCTATCATAGTGTTGAATGACCCTGTCGAAAGGCAGTGACTGATCTCACTTGTCAAGGTTGTTTGGTGACAACCTGGTGCAACACATGGGTGCTTGTTGTAGGCAATTACACCGTAGCAAGTTTGCTGGACTGACCCACCAGAGGATTTCATATGGATGGTAACCCTAGTGTCTATGGAACAAATCATCTAACGAATGGTGGTGCATGTGATCCTTAGACTTGAGATCACTGGAGCACCTTGTGTACCAATTGGTATAGTTTGACACTAGCCTAACGCAATTCTTTTTAGAGCTGTCAATACGGTGGTGATTTGCTGCTTCAAGGAGTGTATCAAGACTATGGTGGATTGACAGAGGATTCATCACTCCCGGGTATGGGAGAAAGCTATCTCATGGCGCAATTCAGTAAATGACAATGACACTAAAACTGTGGCCACAATGGGATTGAATTGTTGCTTTATCCAGTTTATAATACAAGTCATTGGTCCATAAATTGAATACATAATATCGAGAGTAACCAAAGGTTGACACTATTTCTATGCCTTCGTCTCGTCGAGATAACGTATGATGAAAGGATCGTATTGTACGGTAACCATATCGTTGACAGGTAGCTACTTTGCTGAATCCGAATCTATCGGGTGGCCATGATGCCTTGCTAGGGGCCAATCTTGGTCTGTGTATTAGTGAGACGATTAATTGGTGTTAATCACGATACTATACACTGCCGATATGATGAGGAGCCTATGGGTCACACACATAGAAGATAATTTAAGATCCAAGAAGAAAGAAGGGCGTTTTCGTCTTTTAAGGCGAAAGGGTATTTGGTAATTTCACAGTATAATTAAATTTGCTGAGGTCGTAGCCTTTATTTAATTTGTTAGAAAAATTAAATAAGTGAAATTACGTTTAAATGTGTGTTCGCACATACTTAAATATATTATCATTATTGTTAAATGTTAATATATATTTAAATATATATTAATTATTTGAATTGAGATAATGATGGAAAAATAAAAATATTAAATTGGGAATGTTTGGCAACATGGGGCGTTTGTGTTGGAGCCCAAGCCTATTCCGTATGGGATTAGGGCAACTTGATTATTTTACTATAAAAAAAGAAAAATGTGTGATTATTCAATCAAATTTGATTTTTCTTTTAAAAGAAAAACACACACACAACCCTTCTCAATACACTCCCACGGCAGAAACAATATTGCCCAAAAATGAATTCAATTGATTTGCTTTCTTCTTAATCTTGAAGCCAAAGAGGATTTAGCAAATCCCTCTTTGGTTCTTTTGATATTGTCTTCGTGTGGATTACGTGGGTTCGATCCTACACTTGGATCGGTAGCAAAACATTCGTTGACAAATTTGGAGGAGCCTCCAACGTGCGTTTGTTTTCTTTAAACTCAGATTTATTTTTCTGCAGATTTTATTTAATATGAATTGTAAAATTATACCCTTGATCTTGGCTCATGTAAACGATATCTATATTATATTTGTTTTGTTTCCGCTGCGTATACGGGACCGTTTACTAACACAAGGATTCTTTCTGGATGGTTCAGGAATGCGACCAATGTCAACGAAGTGGGAATATTTCTAAGCGAGATGAGATGCCATTAAACAATATCCTAGTTGTTGAGCTATTTGATGTATGGGGAATCGACTTCATGGGGCCTTTCCCAAATTCTTACGGGAATATGTACATTTTGGTAACGGTGGACTACATATCAAAATGGCTGGAAGTAGTTGCATTGCCATCCAATGATGCCCGGGTGGTGGTTAATTTTGTGAGAAAGAACATTTTCTCAAGGTTTGGAGTACCACAGGCAATCATTAGTGATGGAGGATCCCATTATTGCAACAGGCAATTGGATGCATTGTTGGGGAAATATGGGGTGAAACATAGAGTTGTGACACCCTACCATCCACAGACTAGCGAACAAGTGGAACTGTCAAATAGAGAACTAAAGGGAATCTTAGAGAAGATAGTCAATGCATCGAGGAAGGATTGGTCACGAAAGTTGGATGATGCATTATGGGCCTACCGCACTGCATTTAAGACTTTGATTGGTATGTCTCTATTTAGGATGGTCTATGGGAAGGCATGCCATTTGCCGGTAGAACTCGAGCATAAGGCCTACTTGGTAGTCCATTAGATCAACATGGATTTACGAGCTGCTGGGGAAGAAAGGATGCTGACTTTGAATGAACTCGATGAGTTCCATCATGAAGCTTATGAGAATGCTAGAATGTACAAGGAAAAGAACAAGAAGTGGCATGACAAGCATATCAGGAGAAAGAACTTTGAAGTGGGTTAGAAAGTGTTATTGTTTAATTCTAGACTCAGGCTTTTCCTTGGAAAACTTAAGTCTAGATGGTCCAGACCCTTCATAGTTACAAGAGTTTACCCATTTGGAGCGGTGGAGGTGTCACATGAAGAAAAAAGGCACATTTAAGGTCAATGGCCAAGGGTTGAAGCCATATATCGATGGAGTGATGAGTTGCAAGTCAATTCCCCTTCGGCTTGACATTCTGATATGAAGACTTGAGAAAGTCGAGCTTTTGACTATAAACAAGTTCTCATTGGGAGGCAACCCAAGTGTTTTCATTTGTTGTTGTTTATTTATTATTTTGAAGTTGTTTAGTTTTCTTATGATTTTTAGATGAAGTCTAATTTGTGTGTTTTTGGGTGTTTCAGGTGAATTATTGAATCAAGGCGAAAAATGGAATTCTTCTAGTTTTCGCCGCGGCGAAGCATATTTTCCAAAAATTAGAAGTCGAAAAGTCCTAGACTTTGCCACGACGAAGTAATTTTTTCGCTGAGGCGATGAGCCTCTGTATTTTTCCGTCGCGGCAATGAACTTGGTTTCGCCACGGTGAAGCAAGTTGGGTGAAATTCACTAAAGGAAAATTCGCTGCGGCAAAGCTTGTTCTTCACTGAGGCGATGAGCTTCTGTAATTTTTCGCCATGGCAAAGAATTTTTCTTCGCCGCGGCATCGACTAGGTTAAAAATCTAGGGTTTTTGAATTGAAGAACTTCGCCGCGGCAAAGCTCGTTCTTAGCCGCAGCGAAACCTGCTTTTTATAAACACTCACTGCAACTCTTCATTTTTCACAAAGCATTTCAAACACATCCGAGAGCAAACCTTTTCCATCTTCGATCCAGAGCCCTCCCAGTGATTTCCCAGCAAAGTTTCTCACTCCTTAACCTTTCTAAACACCAAAACAACTCATTCTAACAAGGATTTTTGCGAAAAATTGAAGAAAATTGTGGGTTCATGAATTTGGGGATTTCACAATCTAGGCTGATTTTGGCTAATTTGGTGGTGAATACTCCCTAGTTTTGGTAAGATTTCAAGTTCCCTAAGCTTTTAATGGCACAATTTCGCGTTTAGAGTTACAGATCTGAAAATTTTGATTGTGATTGAGTTGTGGATTTTTAGTGTTTTTGTGCTTTGATTTTCTTTGAGGAAGTATAGATTGTGAATTGTGTAGTGTTGAGGAGTTTGGGTTTTGAATTTTGGAGTGTTTGGTTGAGTTGGAAGAAGAGTAATTTTAGGGGTGTAGGTGCGAATTTTGGAAGTGTTGTTTTTATTGCAGGATTGATTGTGGTTGTCATAGGGTACTTAGAGTTGAATTATTGCATTGATTGGTAATTTGGGAAAAATGCCGCTCAAAATGTTGTCCAAGGGGAAAGGAAAAGGAAAAAAAGTGGACAACCGGTTTGTAAATGACAAGGCTCGGAAACGATATGAAGGGGCAATCCAAAGGAAAGATAAAGGATTTATTCCTGAGCGTGGATTGACCGCGAGCCAAGCTAAGGATTGGAGTCGAGAGAGACGTTGGGAATTGTTTATGAGTGAACCTGCACATGCGGCCATAGAGCCGATAGTACGAGAGTTTTATGCCAACCTCTCGGAGTGTGAATCTGGTGCTATGTTTGTGAGGGGTACTGATATGGCATTTGATGCAAAGGTCATCAATGAGTTTTATAACCTGCCTAATATTGACCGTAATGATTATGAGGATTTTAGGAAGACACAGTTTGAGGATGATATTATTCTTCCAGTCATTACAAAACCGGATACCACTTGGGAGATTTCAAAAAAGGGCAGGAAGAGCATCAAGGGAAATAATTTGACACCGGTGGCTCAGTTGTGGCAGTACTTTATTTGTATGAGGATGATGCCGGAGACGCACTATAGTACGGTGACTTATGAGAAGGCATTATTACTCTATTCTATTGCCATAGGAAAGAGAATAGATGTGGGAAAAATCATTTTGAATAACATTCAGCATGTAGCCAAACTAGGACGAGGGAGTTACCCTTTCCCACATCTCATTACAGAGTTGTGCACTCGAGCAGGAATCGAGGCAACTGATGATGAGCCACTTATCCATGTTGCCCCAGTTCTCGACTCAAGACTATTATCACAAGCATCTTGAACGTCTAGCCAGTGAGCAACCTAGCTTCGGGACAAACAACAGAGAACCACACAAGGCATTGCCACATCATCTAGTCTACTGCCACTATGAAGGAAATGATGCAGCAGATGATGGGTCAGATGAAACGGATGGCAAAACGTTAGGATTGGTTGGCAGAGCAGACCCAGATGATGTATGACATGCATAACAGTTGCTTCACCAAGCTCAACGTTGATACTTCGGAATTCCAATGGGCTGATTGGGATTCAGATGAATGGATGGGCTCCGACTCAGAAGAGGATGACGCCGAGGGAGACGAGGAGGCTCAAGAATGAACCTGAGCACCTGCTTTTGTGTTTTATTTTTCTTTGTCTTAGTTGTTTTTGTATTTTCATTTCGATCAGTGAACTAATTTTCTTTTTGTTTTGGATTGGTTAAATTTTGTTTTGGTTTCCTAGTAGTTAAAAAGGCGAGATTAGGATTGTAATATTTTCACATTAGTTAGTGAACCTTTCTAAAATAGTGGCCACCACAGTTTTTCAATTGTTTTTCAGAATTTGTTGATGAAAAAGCCAAGGACCGGGTGTGCATGCTGTTGAGCGGAACTTCAACTTCACGGATTAATCAGGGAACTATCTTGTACCATTGTACATTTCTATTTTTCTATTCTTAAATTGCGCATAATGTGACATTGGGGACAATGTCATCTTTAGTTTGGGGGTAGGAAAAATTTCAAATTTTTTATTTATGTTTATTTTATTTTCATGTTTTGTTGTGTATGCCAATGATGAATTGTATAAATCGATGATGAGAATAGGGTTGTTGGGATTTTATTGTTGAAAAATGTTAAGCATTGCTTCAAGTTTATGTTGATTGACTGAATTTTGATCGAGGTTTGTTGAGTGGTTCTACCACCATTTTCATTTATTTCGGCATGCTTAGATTCATTTTATGTGGTTAGGTAAAGTTTTGATAATGCTGGTGGACTTTAGAACCTAGTAGAGAAATGCTTGAGGCGAAATTCTAGGAATAGACATTGTTGAGGAAATGATTTAGGCATTTTTTGGAACGTTTGAGCCTTTCAAGCCGACCCATGAACGAATCTTTCCCTAGTCACCCATTTGAGCCTTATGAGATCATCATTGCTTTATTTTCCTTGCAAACCAAAAATTGTCCAATCCAATTACCCTAAACACTTTATCATACCCTTTAGGAGAATCTTGGACCTAATGCAAAGACAGAGAAAAGAGTTGTGTGAATGAACTAAGAGAATAGTTTCGGGGTTGTGAGAATGGCAAGAAGAATAAAAGAGGTAATTAACCTCAATTTGAGATTGTTGTTATTTTCAAAATATATATATATAAATTTTATTTCGAGAATTGCATTGCAATAGCAAAAATAAGAATTGTTCATGGTTAAAGGTTGTTAAATGGTTGATATTTTAAGTGATGGTTGAGAAAGGAAGTGAGAGTTGGATTAAGTCTTAGTGTTTGCTTTAAGGAAACCAAGTTCTCTTGTTTGTTTATCCTTTCCTTTCCTTTGGAGCACACTACCCGAGTCTAACGTTACAAGCTTGCAAAGACCTTTTGATTCTTAGCAATGTCTAATCCTCGTTAGTGGAGAGTAGTTCAATATTTAGGCTTATGGAGTCTGCCACCATTTGATAAACTTTGCATGTTTGCATAAAATAATCTAGGAAGTTGGAAGGTGGATTGAAGTGGGGATCACCTACTTGGGGGACCAATAGAGAAAGATAGTCGATGCAACTTATAACTTCTTGGAGTCTTGAACATTTTTCTAGTAATAATTTTTCAACAACCTTTGAGACTTGTATAAATTCTAGGCAATTCATATGTTGAGTTGAGTCTAATTTTTGTTTGTTCATTTCCAGTTTTATTGTGTTGTGTTTTGGTTGTTTATTGTTTTCTTTCTTTGAGTTTTGTATCTGATGCTCAAGGACAAGCATGTCTTTAGTTTGGGGGTATTTGATAATTTGAGGATTATACTGTTTTATTTAGGCTTTTAGGCCGGATTTTAGATACTTCTTAGTTCATTTAGGCCTGAATTGCTACTTAATTCTTTACATTTTGTGTTTCAGGCCAAAATGGACATTTTGAGCAAATAATGAGCGAATTGGAGTTTCTGGACTCAAAAGTAAGCGGATCTCAGAAGTTGGGAGAGTTCTGAAGCAGAGTGAAGCACTATGAAGCTTGTTCCCATGGGAGAGCATCGAAGATCGAAGATTCAAGCAAAGAAGCAAGCGGAGGGTAATTCTATAATTTTAGAATTCTTCATGAAGGTTCTCCACGACGAAGTCTATTCTTCGCCGCGGCAAAAACTGTTAAGCACGAGATTCATTTTTTACCTCGTCGCTACGGCGAAACTCTTTCTTCGCCGCGGTGAAGTCTGCGAATTTTAGTTTTTCCAAAACGCACAGTTTTATTTTAGGAAAGTTTTAGGTCTTTGGGCGAGGTATAAAAGAAAAACTTTACCATTTTCGTAGGGGGTCATTTTTGTGATCAGAGTTCATTTTTAGAGTAGTTTTTTCGTTTTCCTTAGTATAGATTTGACAATTTTTGGATGAGAACTGAGAAGAATTGGGATTGAATCTGGTGGAGTCTTCAACTAGGGGAGATCTCTTTCTTTTCTATCATTTCAATATGTTGATTGTTGGATTATTCATTTTTCTTGCTTGTTGTGTTAATTTAGCTATGAACTAACCCATTTTGGATTAGGGTTTTGATGTAATTCGGATTTCCATGGATTAATCAATTGATTGTTGTTATTTTCATTTGCTATTGCACAGATTGTGTGGTTATTCTGATTTGTATTGCTTGTATTTGTTGAACATGGTGAGATTGAGAAATGAATCATGTTAAGCTTCTTCAATAATCACCATTGTAGTATTGAATGCTAGAGATAGATTTGAGAATCAATGAAATTAATCTAGGATTCCATGTGCTTAATGAACTTGGACTTATTAATCTTCAATTTGATGGGTGCAGAAGTTTAATAGGAAAAAGTAAGAGAACATAGCATGAGAACGTATGTTTTATAACTCAGAGAATTCTATTTACAATCAGTGCAAGTGAATGTGGAAATAGCATAATCCGTAGGCTTAATCCATAGAGTCCGAATGAAGTCAAAACCCTATCCGTTTGTTTGAATTGATATTACCTTTGTTTTTAATTCTTGCTTTCACAATTTAGTTTTTAATACTTAGCATATTTTGTTTTAGTTTTAGTTTAATTTTCTCTCATTAATCCAAACAAATTCGATTGCTCCAACTTGAAAAGGAAACACTTAGGAAAATTAGTGCTTAGAAACCAATCCTCATGGGAACGATACTCACTCATCACTTTATTACTTTGTGCGACTAGTGCACTTGCTATTTTTGCATGTTGTAGTAAAAACGCATCATTCATCCAACTCCATGAATTCATTCGTCAGACATTCTACATTAGTCCATGTTGATAGGCTCTGAATGAGATTTCCAAATGTATTTGGGCCTAACTATTAAGCCATTTGGTGCACAAGGCGAAACACTTCCCAGATGAAAAGTTATGGCTGTCTAAATGGGACACGCTTATTTAAGCCATTTGGGTTTTACGCACGAAGTTCTGACGTTCAACCCATTCCATGAATTCATTCATGAGAACTTCTACTTTAGTCCACAGTGGCGAGCTATGAATGAGATTTCCAACAGCATCATACAGGCCTTGTAGCTCTTCTCGGATAAAAAGTTATGGCCGTCTGAATGGGACATGCTCATTTAAGCCCTTCGAGCTTTACGCATGGATTTCTAACGTTTAGCCTACCCATGAATTCAGCTACCAAATGTTCCACATTGGTCCATGTTGATGGACTTCTGATGAGCTTTGAATGAGGTTTCCAACGGTACCTTACAGGCCCCATAACTCTTCCCTGATGAGAAGTTATGGCCTTTTGAATGGGGCATGCTCATTTAAACACTTTAGGCTTTACGCACAGACTTTTGACGTTCACCCCGCTCCATGAATTCATTTGCTAGATTTTTTATGTTATTCCATGTTGACAAACATCTGATGGGCTCTGAATGAGGTTTCCAACGGTATCTTACAAGCCCCGTAACTCTTTTTGGATCAAAAGCTATGGCCGTCTGATTTGGGTATGCTCATTTAAAACCTTTGGCCTTTACACGTGGAGTTCTGACATTCAGCCTGCTCCATGAAATCATCCATCAAATATTCTACATAAGTCCACGTCAATAACCTCTGAATGAGATTTCCAACGGTATCTTACAGTTCTCGTAACTCTTCCCGAATAAAACGTTATGGCCATCTGAATGGGACATGCTCATTTAAGCCCTTTGGGCCTTACGCACGGACTTCTGATGTTCAGCCTACTCCATGAATTAATCTGCCAGACATTCTGCATTATTCCACTTTAGTGGACTTTCGACAGGTCTGAATGGGGTTTCCAATGGTATCTTACAGGCTGCGAAACTCTTCCCAGATCAAAAGTTATGGCCGTCTGAATGGGGCATGCTCATTTAAGCCCTTTAGGCTTTATGCACGAAGTTCTGACGTTTAGTCAGCTTTATTCTAAATAATTCCATGTCAATGGGCTCTGAATGAGATTTCCAACGGTATCTTACAGGCCCTGTAACTCTTCTCGGATGAAAAGTTATGGCCGTCTGATTAAGACATGATCATTTAAGCCCTTTGGGCTTTACGCATAGAGTTCTAATGTTCATCCCACTCCATGAATTCATTCGTCAGACATTTTACATAAGTCCACATCAACGGTCAGACATTTCCAACGGTATCTGACAGGGCCCATAACTCTTCCCAAATGAAAAGTTATGGCTGTCTGAATGGGACATGCTCATTTAAGCCATTTAGGCTTTACGCAAGAAGTTTTGACATTCAGCTCGCTTCATTAATTCATTCATGAGAACTTCTCCATTAGTCCACATCGATGGGCTATGAATGAGATTTCTAACGGTATCATACAGGCCCCGTAACTCTTCCCGGTCCAAAAGTTATGGCCATCTGAATGGGGCATGCTCATTTAAGCCGTTTAGGCTTTTCGCACGGAGTTCTGATGTTCAGCCTGCTCCATGAATTCATCCATCAGACATTCTACATAAGTCCATGTTGGTGGGCACTGAATAGGATTTCCATTGGTATCTTACAGGCCCCATAGCTCTTCTCGGATAAAAAGTGATGGCCGTCTAAATGGGACATGCTCATTTAAGCCCTTCGGGCTTTAGGCAAGGACTTCTAACGTTTAGCCCGCTCCATGAATTCAGCCACCAAATGTTCCACATTGGTCCATGTCAATGGACTTCTGACAGTCTCTGAATAAGGTTTCCAACGGTACCTTACAGGCCCCGTAACTCTTCCTGGATGAAAAGTTATGGCCGTCTGAATGGGGCATGCTCATTTAAGCCCTTTGGGCTTTACACATGGACTTCTAACGTTCACCCCGCAGTATGAATTCATCTGTTAGATGTATTACATTCATCCACGTTGATAGATTTTTGATGGGCTCTGAATGAGGTTTCCAACGATGTCTTACAAGCCCCGTAACTCTTCCCGGATCAAAAGTTATGGCCGTCTGAATGGGGCATGCTCATTTAAAACCTTTAGGCTTTACGCATGGAGTTCTGATGTTCAACCCACTCCATGAAATCATCCACCAGATGTTCTACATAAGTCCATGTCGACAAGCTCTGAATGAGATTTCCAACGGTATCTTACAGTTCCCATAACTCTTCCCGAATAAAAAGTTATGGCCATCTGAATGGGACATGCTCATTTAAGCCCTTTGGGCTTTATGCACGGACTTCTGACATTCAGCCCCCTCCATGAATTCTTCCGCTAGACATTCTACATTATTCCACATCAATGGACATCTGACGAGTCTGAATGGGGTTTCCAATGGTATCTTATAGGCCGCGTAACTCTTCCCGGATCAAAAGTTATGGCCGTCTGAATGAGGCATGCTCATTTAAGCCCTTTGGGCTTTACACATGGAGTTTTGACATTCAGAGGGCTCGCTTAATCCATTCATTAGACATTCTAAATAAGTCCAAATTGATGGGCTCTGAATGTGATTTCCATCGGTATCTTACACGCCCCGTAACTTGATACGTTGTAACTACAACATGCATAAATAGCAAGTGCACTAGTCGCACAAAGTAATAAACTGATGAGTGAGTATCGTTCCCACGAGGATAGTGTTACTAAGTACCGATTTCCCTAGTTTAAGTCCTAATTAAAGCAAAAATAAATTGGATTGATGGAAAATTAACAACTAAAAACAAATTAACAAAATATAAATGAATGATAATGAAATTAAAGCAAAACCCAACAACTTAACTAATTAAACAATGCTAAAAAATGTTAGGGTGTTGATTTCACCTAGAAACGCTAACCCAATTCATGGAATATATTACCCAAGTTCTAATTCCTTGATTGAAAATCGAATTCCCTAAGTTGTAAAACATACCTTCTTAGGCTACATTTCCCTACTTAACCCTATTAAGCTTCCGCACCCAACAAAATGAAGATTAATAGTTCAAAGTCTTTTAAGCTTTATGGAATTCTATCTAGATTTCATAGATCGCTAAACCTATCTCTATCATTTGCTAATCTACGGTATTTATCCCAAGAGGCACAATCACAAATCACTTCTCAGTCTCATTATGAACAACACACATTTGAATGGTGACCAAACATCCAAAAGTCATTAAGCAAAGAGATAAACACTCAATCATGAAATTAAAACTCAAAGTAAATCAATTCATATAAATTTGAATCATTGTATCAAGGTTACATCAAACCCTAGCTAAACAACTCAGTTCATACTCAAAAACGAATTAAAATAACAAAAACAAACTGAATCAAGATTCATCATTGAAAAACAAGCAAAAGATGGAGAAATCTTCTCTCATTTGAAGCCCAAATCTTCAATAATCTTCTCCCTCCATGAGCTGCCTCCCAAATGACGAACCAAGACCCTTTTTCTTTCCTTTTCGCTCTAATTTATACCTCTTTCACTTAAGGACCAAGCCCTAGCAAGCCAAAATGCGTCATTTTATTTTTACATCTGATGCAGGTTTCGCCGCGGCAAAGAATTTCGGGCCAAATTTGAGCATGATAGAGTCCGAATCTGAAGAAGTGTTAAACATATTAATTGTAGCCCTTTAAATAAAATTTCTACTCGTTCAAGAATAAGAATAATCTGAGATCTACATCTCAAGTTATGAAAAAAATACTGAAGCACGTCCAAAGACGTTTTTCTTCAGTTCCTAGCGTATTGTTCACGACTTCAAGCCAAGTGTTTGCCCTTGTCCAGTCGGAATTAGGAAAAACCCAAGACATGAAAGTTATATCTCTTCTCCTTAGCTTTCCAAAACTTCTAAATTCAGGTCATTCTGAGTTTCGAACCTCAAGTTAGACAATTTACGCTCAAAACTGTCATTTATGCTAAAAATCATGTTTAGGCCTGCCAAGACAAATTAAAAGAATTAGGTAGCAATTATGGCCCAAATTGTATGAAAAGTATCCTAAATCTTATCAAAATTCAATGCAAAATCATAGTATAAAATATGATTATCATAACTCTTCTTGGATAAAAATTTATGGCCGTCTAAATGAGACATGCTCATTTAAGCCCTTCAGGCTTTACGCATGGACTTCTGACGTTTAGCCTGCTCCAAGAATTCATCTGCTAGATGTTCTACATTAGTCCTCATTGATAGGCTTCTGGCAGGCTCTGAATGAGCATTCGAATGGTATCTTGCAGGCCCTGTAACTCTTCCCGAATGAAATGTTATGGCTGTTTGAATGGGTTATGCTCATTTAAGCCGTTTGGGCTTTACGCATGGAGTTCTGATGTTCAGCTCGCTCCATGAATTCATCTGTCAAACATTCTATATTAGACCATGCCAACGAGCTCTGAATGAGATTTCCAACGGTATTTTACAGCCCCCATAATGCTTCCTAGATGAAATGTTATGGTTGCCTGAATGGGACATGCTCATTTAAGCCCTTTGGCCTTTACGTACGGAGTTCTTACGTTAAGCTCGCTCCAAGAATTCATCCGCCAGACATTCTACATTAGTCCATATTGATGGAATTTTGACGGGCTTTGAATGAGCTCTCCAATGGTATCCTATAGGCCCCATAACTCTTCCCGAAAAAAAGTTATGGCCGTCTGAATTGAGCATGCTCAGTTAAGCCCTTTTGGATTTACGTATGGAGTTCTAACGTTCAGCTCATTCCATGAATTCATCCATCAGACATTCTACATTAGTCCATGTCTACTGGGTCTGAATGAGAGTTCCAACGGTATCTTACCGGAGCAGTAAGTCTACCCAAATAAAAAGTTATGGCCGTCTAAATGGGACATGCTCATTTAAGCCAATTGGGCTTTACGCACGGAGTTCTGATGTTCAGCTCGCTCAATGAATTCATCTGCCTAACATTCTATAATAGTCTACATTGATGGACACCTGACGGGCTCTGAGTGAGCTTTCCAATGGCATCTTACAAGCCCCATAACACTTCCCAAATGAAAAGTTATGGCCATCTGAATGAGAAATGCTCATTTAAGCCCTTTGGGCTTTACGCACGGAGTTCTGACATTCAGCCCACGCTATGAATTCATCCATTAGAAATTATACATTATTCCATGATGAGAAGCTCTTAATGAGATTTCCAACAGTGTCTTACAAGCCCCGTAACTCTGCCCGAATGAAAAGTTATGGCCGTCTAAATGGGGCATGCTCATTTAAGCCCTTTGGGCTTTATGCATGGAGTTCTGACGTTCTGCGCACTCCATGAATTCATCTATCAGACATTCTACATTATACCTTGTTGACAGGCTCTGAATAAGATTTCCAACGGTATTTTGCAGGCCCCGTAACTCTTCCCGAATGAAAAGTTATGGCTGTCTGAATGGGACATGGTCATTTAAGCCCTCTGGGCTTTACACACGGACTTTTAACGTTCAGCCCGCTCCATGAATTCATCTGCTAGTTGTTTTACATTAGTCCACATCAATGGAGTTCTGATGGGCTCTGAATGAGGTTCCCAACGGTATCTTATAGGCCCCGTAACTCTTCCTGGATCAAAAGTTATGGTCGTCTGAATGGTGCATGCTCATTTAAAACCTTTGGGCTTTACGCATGGGGTTTTGACATTCAGCCCGCTCCATGAATTCATCCATTAGATATTCTACATAAGTCCATGTCAACAAGCTCTGAATGAGATTTCCAACAGTATCTTACAGTTCCCATAAGTCTTTTCGAATAAATAGTTATGGCAGTCTGAATGGGACATGCTCATTTAAACCCTTCGGGCTGTACACACGGACCTCTAACGTTTAGCCTGCTCCATGAATTCATCCGCCAGATTTTCTACGTTATTCCAAATTGATGGACTTCTGACAAGTTTGAATGGAGTTTCCAACGGTATCTTATAGGTCATGTAACTCTTCCCGGATAAAAAGTTATGGCCGTCTGAATGGGGCATGCTCATTTAGGTCCTTTGGGCTTCATGCACAGAGATCTGACGTTCAACCTGCTCCATGAATTAGTCCATCAAACATTCTACATAAGTGCATGTTGACGGGCTCTGAATGAGATTTCAAACGGTATCCTACAGGCCCTGTAACTCTTCCCGAATAAAAAGTTATGGTCGTCTAAATGGGGCATGCTCATTTAAGCGCTTTGGGCTTTACGCATAGAGTTGTTATGTTGAGCTCGCTCCATGAATTCATCCGCCAGATGTTTTAAATTACTCCACATTAACACACTTCTGATGGTCTCTAAATGAGCTTTCCAATTGTATCTTACAGGCCTCGTAACTGTTCCCGGATGAAACGTTATGGCCGTCTGAATGGGGCATGCTCATTTAAGCCCTTTGGGCTTTACGCATAGAGTTCTGACATTCTTCCTACTCCATGAATTCAACTATCAAGCATTCTACATTAGACATCGAAGGACTCTGAATGAGATTTTCGACGGTATTTTATAGGCCCCGTAACTCTTCCCGGATGAAAAGTTATGGCCATCTGAATGGGACATGCTCATTTAAGCCCTTTGGGCTTTACACACGGACTTCTAACATTCAGCCCGCTGCATGAATTCATCTACCAGATGTTTTACATTAGTCCACATCAACACACTTCTGACGAGCTTTGAATGAGGTTTCCAACGGTAACTTACAGGCCCCGTAACTCGTCCCGGATCAAAAGTTATGGCTATCTGAATGGGGCATGCTCATTTAAAACCTTTGGGCTTTACGCATGGAGTTTTGACATTCAGCTCACTCCATGAATTCATCGATCAGATATTCTACTTAAGTCCATGTCAACAAGCTTTGAATGAGATTTCCAACGGTATCTTAAAGTTCCCATAACTCTTTCCAGATAAACAGTTATGGTCATCTGATTGGGACATGCTCATTTAATCCCTTTAGGCTGTACGCACGGACTTCTAGCGTTTAGCCCACTCCATGAATTCATCCGCTAGATGTTCTACGTTATTCGACATTGATGGACTTCTGACGGGTTTGAATGGGGTTTCCAACGGTATCTTACTGGCCACGTAACTCTTCCCGGATCAAAAGTTATGGCCGTCTAAATAAGGCATGCTCATTTAGGCCCTTTGGGCTTCACGTACAAAGTTCTGACGTTCAGCCCGCTCCATGAATTAATCCATCAGACATTCTACATAAGTGCATGTTGACGGGCTCTGAATGAGATTTCCAACGGTATCCTACAAGTGATAAGCATATTTTACACTATGATTTTGCATTGAATTTTGATATGATTTAGGATACTTTTCATACAATTTGGGCCATAATTGCTACCTAATTCTATTAATTTGTCTTTGCAGGCCTAAACGATGATTTTGAGCATAAATGACAGTTTTGAGCATAAATTGTGTAATTTGAGGTTGAAAACTCGGAATGACCTGAATTTAGAAGCTTTGGAAAGCTAAGAAGAAGAGCTACAACTTTCATGTTTTGAGTTTTTTGTAATACCTGTTTTATACTACTATATTCATAAAAACACATACAATAAAATAAAAGTACATTAATAAAAATAGTTGGGCCCAAAAGTTTTCTTTCATTTAATATACATATTCTTTACATAAAGTTAGTATCATTTACAAAAGTTCTCAAAAATGTGGCAGATAGTGTAACTACTCTCTCTCGCCCGCTGACGTCCATCCGACTGCATACTCACTTGGAACCTGCAAAAGCATGGAAACAACGGGGTGAGCACAACTAATGCTCAGTAAGTAAATCCTCTACTTGTCTATCCCCATAACACTTTCTCTTAATTCTTTCCTTACACTATTCTTTTCTCATCTCTGTTCTCTTTCTGTTTCTGTTTCTCATATTCTTTGCTATACACCCTCTGGTGTATGTCACGACCTCATCTTACCGGAGGCATCGCCGGGAACTCAACCCGCTCTTTGTGACTTTCCTCTTTTTCTCTTTCTATTCTTTCTATTCTTTTGTTTCTCATTCTTACTCATTGGAATGTCATGGCCTCATCTGACCGGAGGCACGGCTGGGCGCTACCACTCTACGTGACTTCTACTCATTTCTCTACCAATTAGATTTGGTCATGCATGGATTCGGAACCCTTAGCCATGTGAGTGTACATTCTTTCTCTATATCTCTTGAATCTCATGGCCCTTTCTTACCGAGGGCATGGCTGGAATCTCATGTTCCACTCTACATGACAGTCACAGCCCCATCTTACCAGAGGCACGGCTGGGGATCACAAAGCACCCACTCTCGTGACGGTCACAGCCCCATCTTACCAGAGGCACGGCTGGGGATCACAAAGCACCCACTCTCGTGACTCTACTCATCACTCACGGGTTCCCCATCGCACAACTTTCTCTATTCTCTTCTTTAGCTCTTAGAGTAGCTTGTGCACAAGGTCTTTACTCTTTCTCTAGCTACTCATCATAATGTAGCTTAACTCTAGAGTAATTCTCTACTCTTTCTCAATTTTTTCTCAAGCTACTTCTCCATGCACAATTAATGCATATGGATGGTTCATGCTCATTAATGCACTTAGGAAATGCCAATATGCAATGTTGCAATAAGTAAGGTTCATAACTCATTCTCATGCTTCTCTTAGGCATTTCATCAAACAACTCATGTGCATCTAACAACTCTTCTCTAACTACAACTCTATTTCTCTTTTAACCATCCAAAAATGGGAATAAACTCCCTTCCATAGGCATAATCCCTATCATAGAAGAACACTCCCAGAATATATACTCAATCTCATCTAACTTCATCTCAACTCATCACGCATCAACGGGCCCCGTACCTCTTCCCAAATAAAAATTTATGGCCGTCTGCTGGGGCATGCTCATTTAAGTGCTTTGGGCTTTATGCACGGAGTTCTTACCTTCAGCCCACTCCATGAATTTATCTATCAGACGTTTTACATTACTCCACATTGACGCGCTTCTGAAAATCTCTAAATAAGATTCCAATGGTATCTTACAGGCCTCGTAACTCTTCCCAAATGAAAAGTTATGGCCGTCTGAATGGGGCATGCTCATTTAAGCCATTTGGGCTTTACGCACGGAGTTCTGACATTCTTCCTGCTCCATGAATTCATATGTCAGACATTCTACATTAGACCATGTCGACAAGCTCTGAATGAGATTTCCAATGGTATTTTAAAGGCCTTGTAACTCTTCCCAGATGAAAAGTTATGGTCATCTGAATGGGACATGCTCATTTAAGCCCTTTAGGCTTTACGCATGGACTTTTGACGTTCAGCCCGCTCCATGAATTCATTTGCTAGATGTTTTACATTAGTCCACATCAATGGACTTCTAACGGGCTCTGAATGATGTTTCCAATGGTATCTTACAGGCCCCGTAACTCTTTTCGGATCAAAAGTTATGGTCGTCTGAATGGGGCATGCTCATTTAAAACCTTTGGGCTTTACATATGGAGTTCTGACTTTCAACCTGCTCCATGAATTCATCCATCAAATATTCTACATAAGTCCATGTCAACAAGTTCTGAATGAGATTTCCAATGGTATCTTACAGTTCCCATAACTCTTTCCGGATAAATAGTTATGGCCATCTGAATGGGACATGCTCATTTAAGCCCTTTGGGCTATACGCATGGACTTCTGATGTTTAGCCTGCTCCATGAATTCATCTGCTAGATGTTCTACATTATTCCACTTTGATGGACTTCCAACGATTTTCAAAGGGGTTTCCAACGGTATCTTATAGGCCGCGTAACTCTTCTCGGATCAAAAGTTATGGCTGTCTGAATGGGGCATGCTCATTTAGGCCCTTTGGGCTTCACGCATGGAGTTCTAATGTTCAGCCCACTCCATGACTTAATCCATCAGACATTCTACATAAGTGCACATTGACAGGCTCTAAATGAGATTTGCAACAGTATCCTACAGGCCCTGTAACTCTTCCCGAATAAAAAGTTATGGTCGTCTAAATGGGGCATGCTCATTTAAGTGCTTTGGGCTTTACGAACGGAGTTCTTACTTTCAACCCATTCCATGAATTCATCCGTAAGACATTTTACATTACTCAACATTGATGCAGTTCTAACGATCTCTAAATGAGCTTTCAATTGGTATCTTACAGGCCTCGTAACTCTTCCCGGATGAAAAGTTATGGCCGTCTGAATAGGGCATTCTCATTTAAGCCCTTTGGGCTTTACGCATGGAGTTCTGACGTTCTGCTGGCACCATGAGTTCATCTGTCAGATATTATACATTAGTCCATATCAACAGTCTCTAAATTGGATTTCCAATGGTATCTTACAGGCCCCGTAACTCTTCCTGGATGAAAAGTTATGGCTGTCTGAATGGGACATGTTCGTTTAAGCCCTTTGGGCTTTACGCATGAAGTTCTGACACTCAGCCTGCTCCATGAATTCAGCTGCTAGATGTTCTACATTGGTTCATGTTGATGGACTTCTGACGAGCTTTGAATGAGCTTTCTAACGGTATCATACAGGCCCCGTAACTCTTCCCGGACGAAAAATTATGGCCGTTTAAATGGGGCATGCTCATTTAGGCCCCTTTTCTCTCTCTCATCTTGTGTTCTAGGACATATTTACGTAGAATGGCATACATGATGGATCTAATTGCTGATGCATATGGGATCCTCTTCATCCTATCTCTCTCATCTTGTGTTCTAGGACACATTGCCTTAGAGAGATAAACACCATGTGATATTGGAAGAAATCCCTTCTTGGATTCTTCCGTACTGAATCTTTTCAGTACTTTGTCAATATATGCGCTCTGACTTAGGCCAAGCAACCTACGCGATTTATCACAATAGATCTTTATTCCAAGGATGCAGGCTGCTTCGCCTAAGTCCTTCATGGAAAAGCACTTGGGTAACCAAGTCTTTACCTATTTCAAGTTCGATATATCATTCCCGATCAGAATCATGTCATCGACATACAACACTAGGAATGCCACTGTGCTCGGGGTGGTAGAAATAGCATCATTTGGTCTCCTTTGGATACCCCACAAATATACATTTACAGGATTTTGGGCCCAGCTTGTTTGAAGTCAATTTCTTAACATAAGCTTCGCAACCCCAAATCCTTAGATAAGACAAGTTGAGCTTTCGCCCACTTCATAGTTCATATGGAGTCTTATCTACAAACTTTGATGGCACACGGTTCAAAACATGATTTGCATTCTCTAGGGCATAACCCTAGAATGATGCAGGTAGATCACTAAAACTTATCATGGACCTAACCATGTCAAGTAAGGTCCTATTCCTCCTTTCAGACACTCCATTGTGTTGGGGTGTATATGGAGGGGTGAGTTGTAATACTATCCCACATTCCTTCAAGTATTCATAAAACCCTGAGCTTAAGTATTCACCTCCTCGATCCGACCGAAGAGCTTTAATACTTTTGCCCAACATATTATGTACTTCATTCTTGAATTCTTTGAACTTATAAAAGGCTTCAGATTTATGTCTCATTAGGTAGACATAACCATATCTACTGAAATCGTTAGTAAATGTGATGAAGTATGAATATCCACCTCTGGCTTCAACTGTTAGTGGACCACATACATCACTATGGATGACGCCTAACAGTTTAGTAGCCCTTTCACCTTGTCTTGTGAAAGGAGACTTGGTCATCTTGCCTAATAGGCCTGACTCGCATACCTCAAATGACTGAAAGTTAAAAGGGTCCAAAACTCCATCCCTTTGAAGTTTTACAATACGGGTCTTATTAACATGACCCAATCTACAGTGCCAAAGATATGTCTGGTTTTGATCACTATGTTTAGCTTTCTTGGTTCCAACATTGAGAATATCCTTATTGTTTAAATCAAGAACATATAACCCATTATATAGCTTTGCAATTCCAAATAGAATACCATTCAAACTAAATGACAATAATCCATTAGATATCTCAAAATGATACCCTATATTATCCAAAGCAGATACTGAAATAGTATTTCTAGAAATAAAAGGTACGTGATAACAGTTATGTAGTTCCAACAACAAGCCCGTAGGCAAAGATAAACAATAAGTCCCTACAGCCAATGCAGCCACATGTGCTCCATTTCCAACTCCTAGGTCCACCTCTTCCTTAGCGAGCACTCTACTCTGCCTTAGTCCCTGCACATCAGTACAAATGTGAGTACCATATTTTGTGTCAATGACCCAAGATGTTATGGGAGAAAAGTTAATCTCAATCATAAATATACCTGAAGTCGTAGCATCTGACTTCTTCTTGCTTGCAAGGAAAACCTTGCAGTGTTTTCTCCAATGGCCAGGCTTGCCACAATAGAAGCAGACGGCTTTGCCCTTCCCTATGCCACTCTTAGGCCCAAGAGTACCCTATCATTTGGGCTTGGGCTTGGGCTTGGGCTTGGCCTTTGCCTTACCCTTGCTGTTACTCTTCCCTTTATTGGCAGCAACCAGTAAACCAGGCTTGGACTTCTTCAAGTCCTACTCTACAGTCCTCAGCATGTTTAAGAGCTCCGACAGGGTTTTCACCATCGTGTTCATATTGAAGTTCATTATGAACTGTGCATAAGAGTCAGGCAAGGATTGCATAATCAAATCCATTTGTAATTCTGCATCCAACTCAAATCACAAAGTCTCAAGCCTCTCTATGTGCTAAATCATCTTGAGCACATAAGGACCAACTTGGGCTCCCTCAGTCAGACAACTTCCAAACAGTACTTTTGACACCTTGTACCTCTCATGTCGAGCATTCCTTTCGAAAAGCTCCTTAAGGTGTAGAATAATGGCAGCAACGTCCATATTCTCATGTTGCTTTTGCAGCACTGGTGTCATCGATGCTAACATTAAGCATTGAACGCCATCAGCGTCATTAAGAAACTTTTGAAAAGTGTCCTTTACTTCAGGATCAGGCTCAGCCATATATGGCTTTTCAAGGATATATAATTTCTTTTTCGACTTGAGTATAATCCAAAGATTACGATACCAGTTCGAGAAATTGGATCCATCCAACCTGTTTTCTTTCTCGATTATCGATCATAGGTTCATAATGCTCATTTTGGTGAATCTACAATTGCAGAAAAGATAAAGTCATTATAAAGTTCATTATTATTCAATATGGTCTTTTATTAAAAATGCTCCCACTATTTTCCTCAAGTCAATAGCCCTCACTATTAACTCGGGAAAGCCTGTTGGCTCTCCTAGTGGACTGAGATCCCATCCGGCCCATTTCAAACCTTCGCTTTGGTGAACAAGCCAAAATAGGTTGATTAGGTAGGCCAACAAACTTAATCCACACCAGTTGATAGCTCCTATTATCAACCTCAAATGTGAAGAAGCCAACAAGCCAATCACACAATCCAATGGCCCAAACCATCGTCCTCAAGTGTGATTCTCAGTATCAGTAGAGTGGACACTGTATGCCACCACGTGCACACAATGTGTGTACTTCTCTACTATGCCTATAACGCGTTTATCAACCTTTGCTTTGGCGAATAAGCAAAACCGTCATTTTAAGTCGACCCATCACCATTAAGGAAAACTCTAATGAATTTTAGCCTCCCACTAGTAGAAGTGTACCCTTCGATTTGGTGAACAAGGTTCCGACAAACAATGGTTTGATTAAAATCATGGTGATGGAAGGCTTACGTGACTTAATATACTATAATTGAGAGTTTGTTATTTAATGTCTCACCAGATTATTATCTTCGTTAAAATGACATTGTTTGGCATGTTATTGAACATTCAACCTTAGTATGCATTCTAATCAGAATATTGAAACGTGCCGGTACATGGCCCATCTAAAATCGATTTCCTTGAGCCTAGAGGAGTCGGTAGGTCACCTAGGGGTCCTGTTATAAAATCTTGATTCCTCAAGTATGATCGTTTCTTCCTTGATCCCTCTTCAAGTACATCGCAAAAACATCATTCTAAATTTACAGTGAGAACAATTATACAAAATTCTTTACATCAATAAATTTAGAAACCTCGATTTACATTTGAGGGGAATGGAGATGAGAAAAAGAATGTACATCGAGAAAGGGAGAAAGGCAGGACACGCAGGCCCTATTTAATGAATTACAACCATGCATACCCAAAAAATTTAAAACATTCACCATAGGTCTAAGGCTCATGTACTGGGCACCATGCAATATACAAACAAGTAAATGACATACATTTCAAAAACAATCCATTTTTTGAATTGGGTGGGTTAATTATTAATTACCCCTTGACAATCTACAAATCTTATTTGGTCCAAAAGTTTTGAAACTTTTCACTTTGGCCCCTGCATCTTCGAAAGTGCACTCACTGCGGTGATGGATTAGATTGCTGTAGTGTGCGCTGATTTACATCGTGCGCATGCACCATGTGCGTTCCCTACAGCGATGGGTTATATCATTGCTGCGAGCGCTAATTTCAATCAGCGCTCGTCCTAAGGACGTTTGGCGCGGCGAGTGCTGAATTTTGCAATCAGCGTGTACGCCAAGCAATGCATGCCGCGGCGAGCGTATACTGAGCTGTAGCACCAGATCAGTTCAACTAGCCACCAAAAATACACCAAACAGATTTTGCAATCAATCTAAGCTACTGATTTCAACAAAAATCCATAACCCAATGTACCAAAATTGCTTATCATTAACGAATTAAATTAATCAATTAATTGATTTCTTAAAACATGCTTTCATGATAGATTTTGTGCAGATTCATCAAGGCAACATGTTATCAATCAAATACATGTAATCAACCATTCACAAAAACTGTAAAATCTGGTACCCGAGGCTCTGATACCACTATTAGGATATGATCATGTCATGGCAGCAAAAACAAAAATTATTTATGACATGGATTGTTCCTTAGAACCAAGATCAGAGCACAAATATACATTTTATACATTAAATAAGAATATAGGATATGATCATGTCATGGCAGCAAAAACAAAAATTATTTATGGCATGGATTGTTCCTTAGAACCAAGATCAGAGCACAAATATACAGTTTATACATTAAATAAGAATCTACAGATTTTTAGTTTAGAGTTTAAGAAATCGTACGCACATTTGGAGGCTCCTCCAACTTGTCTCTGAATGTATTTCGCTACCGACCCAAGAGTAGGATCGAACCAATGTAGTGCACACTTAGACAACCCTAAGGAACTAAAGAGGGATTTGCTAGATCCTCTTTAGCCTTTAAGAACCAAGAAGAAATCAAGCAAACTTTGGTTTCAAGCAAAATGCAAACTGGCGTGGAAGAGAGTAAAAGGGCTGGAATTTTAGTCTAAAAATTGAATGAAAGAAAATTCCTTTAATTCACAAAGTGTTTGCACTATATAGTGCACACTTTGCCCTATTTCACATGGAATAGGCTTGGGCACTACCCCAACACCCCTTGTTTCCAAACACCCCTTATTTGATATTTTAATTTTAATTATCATTATCTCAATTAAAATTAATATATATATTATATATATATATATATATATAATATATATATTAACATTTAACATATGTAATATAATTTATTTAAATATATGCGAACACATATTTAAACGTAATCTCACTTATTTAATTTTACTATCAAATTAAATAAAGGCATGACCTCAGCAAATTTAATTGCACTGTGAAATTACCAAAATACCCTTTTGCCCAAAAAGACGAAAACACCCTTCTTATAAATTGGTTCTTAAATTATCTTCTGTGTGTGTGACCCGTTGGCTCCTTATCATACCGGTAGTGTGTAGTATTGCGATTAACACCAATTAATCGTCTCACTACACGTAGACCAAGATTGGCCCCTAACAAGGCATCATGACCACCCGATAGATTTGGATTCAGCGAAGCAGCTACCTGTCAATGATATGGTTACCGTACAATCCGATCCTTTCATCCTCTGTTATCTCGACGAGACCGAGGCATAGAAATAGTGTCAACCTCAGTTACTCTCAATATGTATGTATTCAGTTACTGGACCAATGACCTGAATAATAATCTGGACAGAGCAACAACTCAATCCCACTGTGGCCACGGTTTTAGTGTCATTGCCATTTACTAAATTGCGCCATAAGATAACTTCCCCCATACCCTAAAGTGATGAATCCTCTGTCGATCCACCATAGTCTTCATACACTCCTTAATGCAGCCAATCACTGCCGTATTGACAGCTTTGAATAGAACTGTGTTAGGCTAGTGTCAAACTACACCAATCAGTGCACAAGGTGCTCCAGTGATCTCAAGTCTAAGGATCACATGCACCACCATTCGTTAGAGGATTTGTTCCATTGACACTAGGGTTACCATCCATATGGAATCCTCTAGTGGGTCAGTTTAGTGAACTTGCCCACAGCAAGCACCCATGTGTTGCACCAGGTTGTCACCAAACAAACTTGACAAGTGAGATCAGTCACTGCCTTTCGACAAAGTCGTTCAACACTATGATAGCCTTACCGTATTATATGTGTCCTTACTTCATAATAATATTAGGGCTACGAACGTTTCTAAAATGGCCACCACATATGCTCATAGGTATCTCACTATCAAGATTTGAAACACTGGACACCCTTGTCATGGTTTTACCATTCTAAGGACATATATCAATACATACAATGATGATTTACTCGATATAGAATAAAATGCCTTTTATTGATCAATGAACATTATTACAAAGAGTCAATTCTACAATAATTGATTGGCTCTAGGGCATCTACTCTAACAGTTCTGACGTTCAACTCGCTCTATGAACTCATCCGTCAGACATTCTACATTAGTCCACATTGAGGGGCTCTGAATGAGATTTCAATGGTATCTTACAAGCCCCGTAAATCCTCCTAGATGAAAAGTTATGGCCGTCTGAATGGGACATGCTCATGTAAGCCCTTTAGGCTTTACACACGGACTGCTGACGTTCAGCCCGCTCCATGAATTCATCTGCTAGATGTTCTACATTAGTCCATGTTAATAGACTTTTGACAAGCTCTGAATGAGCTTTCCAATGGTATCATACAAGCCCCATAACTCTTCTCGGATGAAAAGTTATGGCCGTCTGAATGGGGCACGCCCATTTAAGCCCTTTGGGCTTTACGCATGAACTTCTGACGTTCAGCCCACTCCATGAATTCATCCATCTGACATTCTACATTAGACCACATTGATAGGCTCTGAATGAATTTCCAACAGTTTCTTACAGGCCTCGTAACTCTTCCTGGATGAAAAGTTATGGCCACTAAACAGGACATGCTCATTTAAGCCCTTTTGGCTTCACGCATGAAGATCTATCGTCTAGCCCGCACCATGATATCATCTGCTAGACATTCTAAATTAGTCCACATTGAAATAGTTCTGACAGGCTCTAAATGAGCTTTCCAACAGTATCTTACAAGCCCGTAACTCTTCCCGAGTGAAAAGTTATGGCTGTCTAAATGGGGCATGCTCATTTAAGCCCTATGGGCATTACGCACGGAGTTCTAACATGCAGCCTAAAAGAACAGCATGCATGCATGAAGAGTGGTGGAAATGGAGAAGAAAGCATAAAAAATGGATTCAAGAAAACGGTTTTAAAAACAAAGCTCGAGAAGAAATTATACCTACTCCTTTGCTTTGGATTGATGAAGATTAGCTTCAAAAGGATGAAACCTCCACACTTTAACACCACCTTGAGAGATTAGAGAGTGGCCGTGGGTTTGAGAGAGAGTTTTGGTTTGTGTTTTTGTGAACTAGTCAAGAATGAACAAAAATGCAACCTTTTGCACTTATATATACTTGGGCAATATTGCAATTATTTATTTTTCACTTCCAAGCCCAATAAAATCTTATTTTATAAAGGGACCCCACGAATTTAATATGCTACCCTTTGAATAATCAATATTATTCAAGGGCCCATGTAAACTAAACTAGTTTACATTAACAACCCAAAAATTTACCCCTTTTTACCCTTTAACTATTAAAAGGTTATTTTTGTTCATCTCATTAATCTTAACACTTTAAGATATAATAATTAAATATAATTAATTATTGCTTGACCATTTTAACCCTTAAAATGTCACAAATGATTTCTATGTAACTATTACTATAGAAATCCCGTTATTACCCTCGGAAGGTGCTAGCCCTCTTCGGATAATCATTTCTCTCTCTCATCCTTCTCTAACTTCCCAAGGCTATTGGTGTGACCATGTAGGTCCACCGTGGATTAGCCGTGAGCCGGTTCTGGATGAATCCGGAAACCTGTCCGGAGGCCCAACGACTATGGTAAACATCTAGCAATGTGCCATAGTCCCTAAACCACGATGAAGAAATACTTCATCGAACCCATTTCAGATCATACGTACCATGCAGGTAAAGTCCCTCCATTGAGATATCCTAATCGAGTATGGATTCATGGAACGTCAAAATCCTAAACTCGATCTTCTACCGAATTGTCGATCAATATGTCCGGAACTTGTCATCACAAACTTACTTTTGTATGACTAATAATAGACTCTGGCCAGAGATTCAGTTTTCCGACATTTATCGATGTTCGTCTAGGAACTCGAATCCGGATGGAGTCAGCGGTACTCCCGATCCTATATTTCCGAGTCAATGGATCCCCTCTTGACCATCGTTCGTTTCCGCATATGAACAACGCATGACCAAATAGGCTTTATTGTACGAAACATGATTAGTCTCGTACTTATACACCGTATGAACCATACGCATCCATATCGGATCCGACTACAATGTCTCAGGTCAAAGGACTACATCGTGCACTGATATAACCAAACGATAAATCATTGACTACATGCTTTTCCAAGTGATTTGTCGTTATTCGGTCACGTTCGAAAAACAGTTCACCAACCGTTAATCCATACCAATGCCCTAGTGACATGACTATCATCGTCATCCGTACTTATATCAACTCATGATATCTTTCGGAAGCATCCGGTATGCCTACTGTACAATATAGTTGCCCAAATTTATATTGCTTCCGCAGGGAACCCTTTTCGATAATTCATTTACCTATTAAATGAATCATCTGGACAATTCATATACATACTTTATTTTAAATGCATGACTGAATAAAGGAAGCAATTTACATATATGAATTGAAGAACTCTTTCTTCTATTATTTATGATATATATAGATACAAGACAAAATGCTCTGAAACCGACAACACGAATGGTTTCTAGGGCATACACTAATATACACTAACAAACTCCCACTTGCACTAAAGCCATTCGATGTTGTATCTCATACCCATCTTCTCAAGATGATGGTCCAATTGCTTCAGTGTCATCGCCTTAGTCAGTGGATCAGCTACATTTTCTGCTGAAGGAGTCTTCAGAATCAAAATCTCTCCAGCTCCAACGAATTCTCTCAAAATGTGATACTTACGCTGAATGTGTTTGGATTTTTGGTGTGCCCTTGGTTCCTTTGCCTGTGCAATAGCTCCAGTATTGTCACAGAACATGCTTATCGGGTAAGCCATGTTCGGAACCACACCAAGTTCAATTACGAACTTTCGCATCCAAACAGCCTCCTTCGCTGCTTCCGAAGCAGCAATGTATTCAGCTTCTGTAGTGGAGTCAGCTGTGGTTGTTTGTTTGGAACTTTTCCAACTAACAGCACCTCCATTACATATAAAAATGTACCCCGACGTAGACTTTCTATCATCAATATCTGATTGGAAATCAGAATCTGAGTATCCTTGAATGTTTAACTCGGAACATCCATAACTCAGAACTAGATCCTTAGTTCTTCTCAAGTACTTAAGGATCGATTTTACAACCGACCAATGTTTCTCCCCTGGGTTTGACTGATATCTGCTCGTAACACTTACAGCATAAGCTATATCAGGTCTTGTACATAGCATTGCGTACATTAAGCTACCTACGGCAGACGCATAAGGCACATTACGCATCCGCTGCCGCTCTTCATCGGTCTTTGGACCCATCTCCTTAGAAAGATGAAGACCGTGAGTGAAGGGCAAAAGACCTCTCTTAGAGTTCTCCATGCTAAATCTTTTTAGCATTTTCTCTATGTACAATTTTTGGGATAATCCAATTACCCTTTTCGTTCTATCTCTATAGACACGAATGCCAAGGACATATGTCGCTTCTCCTAAGTCTTTCATCGAGAAGGTTTTGGACAACCAAACCTTAACCTCTGTCATCATGCCTATATCATTTCCCATCAAAAGTATGTCATCTACATATAATATGAGAAACGTGATGGCATGATCTTTAACCCATTTGTATACACAGGGCTCATCCGGATTCTTGACAAAACCAAACGATTTGATTATGTCGTCAAATCGAATGTTCCAGCTTCTTGAAGCTTGCTTCAATCCATAAATGGATCGATGCAATTTGCATACCTTATGTCTTTCAGCAGAGGATACAAAACCTATCGGTTGTTCCATATAGATGTTTTCCTCAATAAACCCATTGAGGAAAGCTGTTTTGACATCCATCTGCCAAATTTCATAATCATGGTATGCTGCGATGGCTAGCATTATACGGATGGATTTAATCATAGCTACAGGCGAGAAGGTTTCCTCATAATCCAATCCTTGTTTCTGAGTATAACCTTTCGCCACCAGTCGAGCTTTGAAGGTCTCTACCTCCCCATCCTTGCCAACTTTTCTCTTGTAGACCCATTTACAACCTATAGGAACTATTCCCTCAGGTGGATCCACAAGCGACCATACTTGATTGGCATGCATTGATTCTATCTCAGAATCCATCGCTTCCAGCCATTTTCCTGAATCTCTATCCAGTATTGCTTCTTCGTAGCTTCTAGGATCATCACCATGATCATCTACTCCCACTAAGTAAGATTCAAAATCTTGCTCATGTAGGAACCCATATCTCTCTGGAGGTTTCGACATTCTAGAAGACTTTCGTACTGGAACCATAGTATCTGATACTGAGGTTCGCTGAGTGGACGTTCCATCTTCAGCAATCTCGGTTCTTGGCTCTTCGAACTCTTCCTTAAGTTCAATATTTCTTCCAACGCCGCCTTCCTCCAAGAACTCGTTCTCGAGGAAGCGCGCATTTCTACTGATCCAAACTCTTTGATCACTTGGGAAGTAAAAGCAATATCCTAAACTATCTTTAGGATATCCAATGAACCGACCCTTCTCGGATTTAACATCCAGCTTATCAGATTTAACCAATTTAACATAAGCTGGGCAGCCCCAAATCTTCATATAATTCAGACTTGGACGTTTTCCATACCATATCTCATACGGTGTTTTCTGGACAGTTTTAGACGGGACCCTATTAAGGATGTGCACAGCGGTCTGGAGAGCGTACCCCCACAGAGACATTGGTAAGTCTGTAAAACTCACCATCGATCGTACCATATCCAATAAGGTACGATTTCTCCTTTCTGACACTCCATTAAGCTGGGGTGTATAAGGAGGAGTCAATTGTGAGATGATCCCATTTTCTTTTAAGAACTCTTGAAACTCTGTACTCAAGTATTCACCCCCACGATCTGATCGTAGTATTTTAATACTCTTTCCAGTTTGATTTTCTACTTCATTCTTGAATTCTCTGAATTTTTCAAAGGATTCAGATTTGTATTTCATTAAATACAAATACCCATATCGTGACATATCATCTGTAAAGGTAATGAAGTATTCAAATCCTCCCCTAGCTAAAGTACTAAATGGTCCACATACATCTGTATGTATGAGTTCTAAAAGTTCTTTAGCTCGCTCTCCTTTACTCTTAAAGGGAGACTTGGTCATCTTTCCTTGGAGACATGATTCACAGGTTGGATAGGGTTCAGAACCCAATGAGTTTAGGATCCCACTTTCTCCAAGCTGTATTAATCTTCTCTCTCCTATATGACCCAATCTATGATGCCATAGAATTTTAGGATTTGATTCAGATCGAGTTCTTTTATTAGAAATGGTATTGATTGAAGCATAGTCATTCAATTCTAAGACATACAAACCATTTGTATTCACAGCTTTACCAACTAAAACATTTCCAAAATGTATTGAACATTCATTTCCATTAAACAGTACATAATAACCTGCCTTACACAAAGCAGAAATAGAAATGATGTTTCTTGTGGCCTTTTCAAAGTACAATACTTTAAACAAATTCAAAACATGTCCTGAAGGTAGTCTTAGTGAGCAAGTCCCCATGGCCTCGGCTGCAACTCGTGCCCCATTTGCCATCCTCAAAATGATCTCGCCCTTTGTCACCTCAGAACTATTCTGAAGTACCTGCAAAGACATACAAACATGAGATGTTGCTGCTGAATCTAATATCCAGGAATGACTATCTGAATTAACACTTAATTCATATTCAATCATAAGACATTGGTTCATACCTGCTTTTCCTTTGCCTTTCTTCAGACTGTTCAGGTATTGAGGACAGTTCCTCTTCCAGTGTCCATCTTTTCCACAGTGGAAACATTTTCCTTTTGCATCGGCCTTCTCTGCCTTTGCCGCTGGCTTCTTGAAGCTCTTATTCTTGGGTCCAACTTTTGGACCTCTCTTTGGTAGCACTTTGGGCTTTTTATTGGCCCTGCTAGTGGAGGCGGCAAAGACATCCTCATGTCCCTTCCCTTTCACATTCTGTCTGTGAAATTCTTTAAGCTCATTTAGCAGTTCAGAGAGGTTTCTCTCAATCCTATTGAGATTGTAGTTAGTTATAAACGGTTTATAACTTGGAGGAAGGGATTGTAGAATCAAATTCACTTTGAGGCGGTCTGGCATGACCACCCCATATCCATCCAGTCGATCTAATCCATTGATCATTTTAAGAGTATGATCAGCTGGAGGTTCCCCTTCCCTCAACTTCATGCTAAAGAGGGATGCACACAATTCATACTCAACCACTCTTGGATTTTCGCTATACAACTCTTGTAGAGCTATGAGGATATCATAAGCATTTGAAACCTCTTCATGCTTAGTTTGAAGTTCTCTATTCATGGAGGCTAACATGTAATTTTTAGCCCTCCTACTATCCTCTCTCCACTTTTCAAGAGCATCAAGCTCAGCTTGTGGAGCATCCGGTCCAATATCAAGTGGAAGAGGTGCTTCTAGGACATAAGCAATTCTTTCAAAATCTAGAACAATTCTAAGATTTCTTAGCCAATCTTTTAGGTTGGGTCCGGTTAACATGTTATTGTCCATTATCCTTAGGAGAACATTGTTGGCCATTTTTCGATTATTTATCACAAAGATGAAACTGCAAAGAAAAGTAATTTTATTAGTGTCTTGTAATCTTTTAAACCTTTTAATGCATAATCAAATTAGCTCCCACTATTTTATTCGAGTCCTACACTCCCTTAAATAGGATCCGGAAATTTTCGTTGGATTAAATTTCTTAGTGGGGAATCAATTTCTTATCAAATTCAATTAACCTCACATAATAGAATTCTTGGTTAATTAAGTCTAATAAGTAGGAAACTCTTTTCCTTTTATATCACTATATAAGGTTTGATTCATATTCCTTGTCCTAGCTTCGGATACCTCACATAATAGAATTCTTGGTACCCTAGGCTAGTTAAATCCGAACCATTGTGCTTTCTTAGGATGGCATTTTCATCATGTCCTCACATAATAGAATTCTTGGTCAAGGTGAAAATATCCATCCAAGAACAAGATCAACTTAATTCTATGATATAAAGATTGTATCCCTCACATAATAGAAATCTTGGGATATTAAAATTTATATCAAAGAATTTAGTTATCCCACAATGGGAGACTTGGATTTAATAATTTTAAATTGGGGAGATTTAGGTTTAACCTTTAGTTAATTCATTTTAGCATGCCATGTTTAATTAACAATTCATACATATCACATATATGCATAAATTAAAGCATGTGGGTTGACCATGGGGCTTTTCGAAAATACATCCTAAAGGCAAACTATTTACCCTAATACTATATCTTCGATTGGATCGTCATCCGGATGCTCTTCGGTTCTCGTCTAGCCGATTCCATTACATATTGGATCTTAGGCACGCAGGCCCGATTAAAATAAATAAATAAAATTTAATTATTACAAGCCATTTAATAAAAGAATATTACAAATACTTTTGAATATTTTGAAAACCAAATGGCGCCCATGATCAACCCTCTAATCTAATATTCATTCATCACATAAATAAATATTAAACATTCATACCAAATATAATAAACAATTATTTAAAGGCATGAATATAAATATATAAATATATCTCATATATTAATAGATATTATATATATATTCATGTGGTAATTTAATTATAACTTTGGGCCATGCAACAATTACACATTTTATAGGAATCATTACACAAACACTTTTGTCATATTCCACCCAAAGATATACTATTTAATTGTTAGCATCATTTCAATACTTTTCACAAAAGTCATGCATGGCATAGATAAGTGGGTTTTATTACTCCAAGAGTAATCATTCTATGACACAAGTTACTTTTAACTAAAGTAATACTTTTTATGACATATTTATCTTTTCAAAGACAATCATGCCATCTTGCATCATCATTTTTTTGAAACCATTCAAACAACCAAATTATTACATTTCAAAAATATAATAATTTATGCCATGCAATGATGCATTATAAGATAATTTAATCAAATTAAACATCCTACATTAAATTTACCACAATCATATATAATATCATAATTCATCATATGAATGAATAATCCATAACTTTATGCTAACATCAAATTCCACCACTAAACACTTGCAACATTTGCATACACTTCATGCAAAAATATACTTTAATCAAATTAAAGATAACACATTTAGCATGTCAAAGCATAAACCATTTAATCAAAGTAATGGAAATGAACATGCATGAACATTTTTCTAAATGAATCATCATGCAACATTTCCTAAAACATCATTCATCAATACATGAATGAAATGACATTTTTATGGCAAAACTAGTCATGGCCGAAAATGACATATATGCATGCATGTAGTTTTCAACACATTTCATGCAATAATCATCATCCAAACATGCTTTAAATCATATTCTAACATACCCAAACATATTAGAGCAAGAAGAAAAACATGTTTTCCAAAGATCAAGAGATGGCCGAGACATACACATGCATCAAACATGCTTATTACATCAAACAACTCATCCAATACTAAGGCATGCTCATTATAACCATTATCATCATTCAAACATATAAGAATGAGAAGAAGAATGAACATATACCTCTGATCTATGTATGGCCGAGACATGCATGTAAAGATCTACTATGAAAAAAACATTTTTGAACCATATCACTAACATGCAAACTCAACCAAGTTTGATGAACATATGAACACATGGAAAATGCCATTTTAGCTTATAAATTCGACATGCAAGGAGCTTTTAGCTCTGATACCATTTGAAAGATCAGCATGCATGCATGAAGAGTGGTGGAAATGGAGAAGAAAGCATAAAAAAAATTGGATTCAAAAAACCGGTTTTCAAACAAAGCTTGGATATGAGATTATACCTACTCCTTTGCTTTGGATTGATGAAGATTAGCTTCAAAAGGATGAAACCTCCACACTTTAACACCACCTTGAGAGGATTAGAGAGTGGCCTTGGCTAGGGAGAGAGAGCTTTTAGTTTGTGTTTGAGTGAACAAGTGAATAATGAACAAAAATGCAACCTTTTGCACTTATATATACTTGGGCTATTTTGCAATTATTTATTTTTCACTTCCAAGCCCAATAAAATCTTATTTTATAAAGGGACCCCACGAATTTAATATGCTACCCTTTGAATAATCAATATTATTCAAGGGCCCATGTAAACTAAACTAGTTTACATTAACAACCCATAAATTTACCCTTTTTACCCTTTAACTATTAAAAGGTTATTTTTGTTCATCTCATTAATCTTAACACTTTAAGATATAATAATTAAATATAATTAATTATTGCTTGACCATTTTAACCCTTAAAATGTCACAAATTGTTTTCTATGTAACTATTACTATAGAAATCCCGTTATTACCCTCGGAAGGTGCTAGCCCTCTTCGGATAATCATTTCTCTCTCTCATCATTCTCTAACTTCTCAAGGCTATTGGTGTGACCATGTAGGTCCACCGTGGATTAGCCGTGAGCCGGTTCTGGATGAATCCGGAAACCCGTCCGGAGGCCCAACGACTATGGTAAACATCTAGCAATGTGCCATAGTCCCTAAACCACGATGAAGAAATACTTCATCGAACCCATTTCAGATCATACGTACCATGCAGGTAAAGTCCCTCCATTGAGATATCCTAATCGAGTATGGATTCATGGAACGTCAAAATCCTAAACTCGATCTTCTACCGAATTGTCGATCAATATGTCCGGAACTTGTCATCACAAACTTACTTTTGTATGACTAATAATAGACTCTGGCCAGAGATTCAGTTTTCCGACATTTATCGATGTTCGTCTAGGAACTCGAATCCGGATGGAGTCAGCGGTACTCCCGATCCTATATTTTCGAGTCAATGGATCCCCTCTTGACCATCGTTCGTTTCCGCATATGAACAACGCATGACCAAATAGGCTTTATTGTACGAAACATGATTAGTCTCGTACTTATACACCGTATGAACCATACGCATCCATATCGGATCCGACTACAATGTCTCAGGTCAAAGGACTACATCGTGCACTGATATAACCAAACGATAAATCATTGACTACATGCTTTTCCAAGTGATTTGTCGTTATTCGGTCACGTTCGAAAAACAGTTCACCAACCGTTAATCCATACCAATGCCCCAGTGACATGACTATCATCGTCATCCGTACTTATATCAACTCATGATATCTTTCGGAAGCATCCGGTATGCCTACTGTGCAATATAGTTGCCCAAATTTATATTGCTTCCGTAGGGAACCCTTTTTGATAATTCATTTACCTATTAAATGAATCATCTAGACAATTCATATACATACTTTATTTTAAATGCATGACTGAATAAAGGAAGCAATTTACATATATGAATTAAAGAACTCTTTCTTCTATTATTTATGATATATATAGATACAAGACAAAATGCTCTAAAACCGACAACACGAATGGTTTCTAGGGCATACACTAATATACACTAACACAGCCCGCTCTGTGAATTCATCTGTCAAACATTCTACATTAGTCCCTATCGACGGGCTTTGAATGATATTTCCAACGGTATCTTACAAGCCCCGTAACTCTTCCCGGATGAAGAGTTATGGCCGTCTGAATGGGACATGCTCATTTAAGCCCTTTGGGCTTTACGCATGGAGTTCTGATGTTCAGCCCACTCCATGAATTCATCTGCCAGATGTTCTACATTATTCCACATCAAAAAACTTCTAATGGGCTCTGAAAGAGCTTTCCAATGATGTCTTACAAGCCTCGTAACTCTTCTCGGATGAAAAGTTCTTACTGTCTAAATGAGGCATGCTCATTTAAGCCCTTTGGGCTTTACTCATGGCATTCTGATGTTCAACCCACTCCATGAATTCATCCATTAGACATTCTACAGTAGTCCACATAGACGTGCTCTGAATGAGATTTCCAACGGTATCTTACAGGCCCCGTAACTCTTCCTAAATGAAAAGTTATGCCCGTCTAAATGGGACATGCTCATTTAAGCCCTATACGCACGAAGTTTTGATGTTCATCCCGCTCTATGAATTCATCCACCAGACATTCTACATTAGTTGTCATTGATGAACATCTGACAAGCTCTGAATGAGCTTTCCAATGGTATCTTACAGGCCCCATAACTCTTCCCGAATGAAAAGTTATGGCTGTCTAAATGGGATATGCTCATTTAAGCCCTTTGGGCTTTACGCAATGATAATCTGAGGATTATACTATTTTATTTAGGCTTTTAGGCCAGATTTTAGATACTTCTTAGTTCTTTTATGCTTGAATTGTTACTTAATTCTTTACATTTCGTGTTTCAGGCTAAAATGGACATTTTGAGCAAATAATGAGTGAATTGGAGTTTCTGGACTCAGAAGTAAGCAGATCTCAGAATTTGGGAGAATCTGAAGCAGAGTGAAGCACTATGAAGCTTGTTCCCATGGGAGAGCATCAAAGATCAAAGATTTAGGGCAATTCTATAATTTCAGAATTCTTCATAGAGGTTTGCCGCAACGAAGTTTGTTCTTCGCCATGGTGAAATGAGTCACACATGAGAATCCAATTCACTTCGTCGCCGTGGCGAGATTTCTTCTTCGTCACGGTGGAGTCTGCAAATCCCAGTTTTTGTAAAACGCACAGTTTCATTTTTAGGCTAAGTTTTAGGTTTTTGGGCGAGGTATTAAAGGGAAACTTTACCATTTTGAGGGGGAGTCATGTTTTCCTTAGTCTAGAGCAGCTTTTTCATCTTCTTAGTTTTAGATTTGACGAATTTGTGTTGAAAAGTGAGAAGATTTGGGATTAACTCCAGTGGATTCTTCAATTAGGGGAGATCTCTTGTCTTTTATCTCATTTTTATTATGTTGAACATTGTGTTTATTATTTTTCTTGCTTATTGTATGGATTTAGCTATGAACTAACCCATTTTGGGTTAGGGTTTTGATGTAGTTCAGATTCTTATGGATTAAGCAAGTGATTTTTATTATTTTCATATGCTATTGCAATGATTGTGGGGTTATTCTGATTTTTTTAATGTTATTAATTGATGAACATGATGAGATTGAGAAATGAGTCATGTTAAGCTTCTTGGGTAATCACCATTGTAGTATTTACTGCTAGAGATAGATTTAAGAATCAATGAAATCAATCTAGGATTCTAGGTGCTTAATGAGCTTATAACTATTAATCTTCAAATTGTTGGATGCGGAAGTTTAATAGGGAAAAGTAGGAAAACATAGCCTGAGAAGGTATGTTTACAATTTAGAGAATTCGATTTACAATAAATTCTTGTGAATATGGAAATAGCATAATCTGTAGGTTTAATCTATAGAGTCCGAATGAAGTCAAAACCCTAACCGTTGTTTTAATTTGATATTACCTTGTTTCTAATCTTGCTTTCATAATTTAGTTCTGAATATTTAGAAATTTCTGTTTTAGTTTTTAGTTTAATTTTCTCCCATTAATCCAAACAAATTCGATTGCTCCAACTTGAAAACAGTAGAAAACTTAGTGCTTAGCAACCAATCCTTGTGGGAACGATACTCACTCATCACTTTATTACTTTGTGCAACTAGTGCACCTACTATTTTTGCATGTTGTAGTAACAACGCATCAAGTTTTTTTCCCTGTTGTCAGGGATTGAGTTTTGTGTTAACATTAAAATTTTCTTGTGTTAGCTAGATTGGAGTGTTACTTTTACTTAATTGTTGTTTGTTTAAATTTCTTTAATCTTTTAGGTTGGTGTGATCTCACTTTTTCTAATTTTCTGTGTAGTTTATGCAAAGAGCAAGATGTCAGCCAGTGGTTTCTGTTGATCCTGAGATTGAAAGAACCACCAGAAGACTAAACAGAGAGAGAAGAGAACGAGAAGCCAGAGTTGAACCAGAAGTCATAGTTGTAGAGATGACAGAGAATAGAACACTGAGGGAATTCTTAGTTCCCACAGTTGAAGGCAATGGGTCAAGTATTACTAGAGCAGTAGTACAAGCCAACAACTTCAAGATAAAGCTGGCTATCATCGAGATGATCCAGCAGTCGGTTCAGTTCAGGGGTGATTTGAAGAAAGATCTAAATCTACGCATTGCAAATTTTTTAGAGATTTGTGATACGTTCAAGTCAAACGGAGTGTTAGATGATGCAATCAGATTGAGACTATTCCCATTCTCTTTGAAGGATAAAGCTAAGGGATGGTTACTAGCACTACCATCAGGAACAATCACCACATGGAATGAGTTAGCATAGAAGTTCCTGACCAAATTCTTTCCTCCAGCCAAGTCAGCAAAGTTGAGAAATGATATCACGTCATTTATTCAAGAAAAGTCAGAATCATTGTATGAGGCTTGGGAGAGATACAAAGAATTATTGAGAAGGTGTCCACATCATGGGTTGCCAGTTTGGATGCAAGTCCAAACATTTTATAATGGATTACCGGTGAATGTGCAAACTATGGTGGATGCAGCCTCGGGAGGAGCACTACAGAATAAGACATCAGAAGAAGCTCACGAATTACTTGAAGTTCTGGCAAGCAACGATTATCAAAGACCTAATGAGAGGGTGAAACCGAAGAAATCTATGGGTCTTCATGAAGTTGATGCATATATAGCCATTTTAGCCTAACTAACAGCACTTCAGAAACAGTTGGGAAGTATGCAGGTAAATTCCATTCAAGCTCCTCAAATAACTTGTGATTTGTGTGCAGGTAATCACGTGAGTAGTGACTGTCAAGTAGGGAACACGTTTCCCTCAGCATCGTCATCATCAGAGCAGGTTAACTACTTGGCTGGAAATCAAAGGCAACCGAACAATTCGTACTCCAACACATATAATCTTGGTTGGAGGAATCATTCAAACCTATCTTGGGGCAATCAAAACCAATAGAATCAGCAAAACAATCAATGGAATCAAAGTGCATTGCCAAACAACCAAACAGGGGTGAACAAATAACAAGGAGAGCAAAGGGTGACAAAATTGGAGGACATGTTTGGGAAGTTTATGCAAGAGACCACGGTTTTATGAATGAGATGAGAACGAATTTCAAAAATCAGGGGGCGTCCATTCAGAACTTGGAGATACAAGTGGGTCAGTTGGCTGACAAGTTGAATGAGAGACCACAGGGTTCACTGCCGAGCAACATAGTAACTAACCCACGTGAGCAAGCAAAGGCAATAACTCTAAGAAGTGGGATAGTTTTGAACAAGGTGGAGCAAGCAGGGAACGAAGAAAAGCCACCAAATGAAAAGGAAGAATCTGATGAGGAAGTAGATGAAGAGATCATTGCTGAAGAGAAACCATCTATTTCTAGGGAGGAAGAACAGAAACGGGAAGTGAGGTAAAGACAAGGGAAAGAGAAATTGCCATTTCCTGAGATACCACCAGAATTGGCATATCACACTCCACCTGTGCCATTTCCTCAAAGACTGAAGAAAAAGAATCAGGATAAGTACTTTTCTAAATTCATTGAAATATTTAGAAAATTGCATATTAACATTCCTTTTGCAGATGCATTGCAACAGATGCTGAGCTATGCTAAATTTCTTAAGGAGACTTTATCAAATAAAAGGAAGTTAGAGGATGAGGAAACAGTGATGCTTACGGAGGAGTGCAACGCCATTCTCCAGAAGAAGCTACCCCCGAAACTCAAAGATCCAGGGAGTTTCACTATTCCTTACATTATAGGAGATATTACTTTTGATTGAGTTTTATGTGATTTAGGTGCTAGCATCAATTTAATGCCTTTTTCTGTTTTTAGGAGATTGGGAATTGGTGAAATGAAGCCAACGACCATGTCGTTACAACTTACAGATAGGTCCATAAAATATCCACGGGGTATAGTTGAAGATGTGTTGGTGAATGTGGACAAGATTATCTTTCCTGCAGATTTTGTTGTATTGGACATGGAGGAGGATAAGGAAATGCCTCTTATTTTGGGCCGACCATTTCTAGCCATAGGAAGAGCACTTATAGATGTGCAAGAAGGAAAGTTACTGTTGAGGGTTCAAGATGAAACAGTAACATTCAATGTGTTTGAGGCTATGAAGTTTCCATCCGAGACGGATTCATGCTTTAGTGTTGATGTGGTGGATAACTAGTAGCGGAGACCATTGAAGAGAACACTCCACAACTACCTCTAGAAGCATGTATTGCACAATCAAGAACAGTAGAGGTAGAGGAATCAGCAAAGAATGAATGTGCTAGATTGTTGGAAGCACTTCACCCGATTGATGACAACCAAGATCTTGAATTTGAGGAATTTGATTTTGAGAAAGAGAAGGCAAAGGAAAGAAATGAGGAACCTCCAAAGCTTGAATTGAAACCCTTACCTTCCCACCTCAAATACATATATCTTAGGGAATTAGAAACATTCCCAGTAATCATCAGTTCAAAGTTGAGCAACTTGGAAGAAGAGCAATTGATTCGGGTTTTGAGAGACTATTTCGGATATTAGAGGCATCTCTCCATCTTTTGGAATCCGTAAGATACTCATGGAGGATGATATCAAGCCTAGAGTTCAACCACAACGAAGATTGAACCCTATAATGAAGGAAGTGGTGAGAAAGGAGGTGGTGAAACTTCTAGATGCGGGAATAATTTATCCCATTTCTGATAGTCCTTGGGTGAGCCTGGTGCAAGTGGTTCCGAAGAAGGGAGGTATCACAGTGATTAAGAATGAGAGCAATGAATTGATACCAACCAGAAAGGTCACGGGCTAGAGACTGTGCATTGATTATCGGAAATTAAATGAAGCGACAAGGAAGGATCATTTTCCACTTCCTTTCATCTATTAGATTGTAACGCCCCACTTGAGGTATGTAGTTAAATTATTGTTGCATTTATTGAATGTTTATTGATTTATTCTCAATTGAGCTTGCATGTTGTTATTTTTGGTTAGTTGGCCCTTAGTTGAATTTTGTTGAAGTTATTTTGAGAAAAATGTGAAGAAAATCCCTTAAACTTGCATTAAGGGTAAAATGGTCTTTTCACTCAAAATTAGTTGAAATTGTGGGGAGTGAAAAGAGATAGAATTTCATGGAGAATGCAATAAAAATGAGGGCATTATGGTAATTGACTAAGGGACATAGATGGAATTTTAGCGAAAGTGCAAGGGCAAAATGGGAAAGTGTGGTTATAAATTAATGTGTTAAGGGTTTGAAACCCTTATTTTCGTTCATTCCACCCCCCACACTTCTCCTCCTTTTTTCTCTCAAATTTTCATTCACTTCTCCAAGGAATTTGAGGGCTTTTGAGTAGATTTTCATAGGGTTTTGATTCAAGGCATTAAAAGGTAAGGATTCAAGCTCTTTATCTATGATTTATTTGTGTAAAGGTTGAATTCTTATGAAGTTTATGATTAGGGTTAAGAGAAGATTGGAATCCAACAAGAGTAGAGAGCTTAGGAGAGACTACTCAAGCACAAGGTAAGTAAATCCAACCAAGTTGAGATTTGAGAAATCTTTTGAGTAGAGATTTAGTAGAGATTTATATATGTATGAGTATGTTATACTTACTGAAAAATTGAGATGAGATGTGTGCTTAGTCATAGTTGTTGGATATGCTTAAATTATGAGAAGTGTTTTTGATGTGTAATGAGAGAGTGAAATTGAGTTGAAGTTGGAGGAGTTTTGTATGAATATTTTTGGGAGTGTTTTCCTTGGCAGGAGTTATGATTGTATGAGGGAGTTTTCCTCCCATTTTGGATGATTAAAGAGAAGAGTAGAGTTATAGATAAGTGGAGCTTTGGTATGCACATGAGTTGTTTGATGAAAAGCCTAAGTGAAATCTGCCCTATCACAGCCGTAACTTTCTAAGTGATTTTTGGGCATTTTACGGCTTGAACTGGGCTGAGACCAAAACATCAAAGTTGTAGCCCTGTCTCTAAGCTTTAAAACGAGACTAAAACCGTAGCAATCCGAGGTGTATAACTCAAGTTATGCCCTCTTGAGTGTGACCGTCAAGAGAGTGGGTGCTTTGTGATCCCCAGCCGTGCCTCCGGTAAGAAGGGGCCGTGACATTCGAGAGATAAAGAGAGAGAGAATACACTCACATGGCCAAGGGTTCCGAATCCATGCATGACCGAGTCCGATCGGCAGAGAATGAGTAGAAGTCACGAAGAGTGGGTTGGTGCTTTGTGATCTCCACCCAGCCGTGCCTCCGGTAAGATGAGGTCGTGACATGCAAGTGAGGAAGAATGAGCAAACATGAGAAAGAGTAAAGAGAGACAATGAGTAGGGTTACGAAGAGTGGGATGAGTACCCAGCCGTGCCTCCGGTAAGATGAGGTCGTGACCTACAGCAGGAAGTTAACGGAAAAGAGTTATGAGAAAGAGAGACAGAAAGAGAATCAGTAGAAGTCACGTAGAGCGGGAGAAGTCCCAGCCGTGCCTCCGGTAAGATGGGGCCGTGACATTCAAAGAGCGAGTTAGTAGAAATGAATTATGAGAAATGAGAATGAGAAAGCTTGAGAAAGAATGAGATAGAGAGAGAGAGTATGAGAAAGAATGAGAGGTTTTGAGCTAGTAAGAATAGAGAGTAGAAGAAAGAAACATGCAGTTCTTTTGCCTTAATTGCATATACATCTCATACATGCATGCACCATGATTTCTTCCATGGTTAGTGAGAGTATAATGAGCACAAGAGAGAACCATGATTTTCCTTCATGGTGAGTATGATGAGAATAAGAGAGAACCATGATTTTCCTTCATGGTGAGTAAGCATAAGAGAAGAAGAAAAGAGAATGAGAACAGAGAGAAAGAAAGAATAAAAAGAGCAGAACAGAGTTAAAGGAGAATAAAAGTATTAGCAAGAAAGAGAAAAACAGTGAGAATTAGAAATAGAAGAACGGTAGAGTAAGGAAAGAACCAAAGAGTGAGTTGTGGTGACAGGTAGTAGAGGATTTACTTACTGAGCATTGTTGTGCTCACCCCACTGTTCTTCCTTGTTTTGCAGGAATTAGGAGCAGCTGTCGGATGGACGTCGAGGAGCGGAGAGTATTGGCACTACTGTCCACCAGTTATGATATTTTATATTAAGTAGAAAGTTTTTAATATAGAGTACTTTGTATATGTAGAAAATTATATTTTATGAGTAAAGAAAAGTTTGAGCCCACTATCTTCCATACGCTATGTATGTCTATAATTTGCATAGTATGCATTATCTGAATAGTAGTAGAGAGCAGGTGTTACATAGATGTTGGAGAGGTTGGCAGGGCATGCTTACTACTGTTTCCTAGATGGTTATTCAGGATACAATCAGATTGCCATCACTCATGAGGATCAAGAGAAAATGGCCTTCACTTGCCCCTACGACACCTTTGCTTATCGAAGGATGCCCTTTGGGTTATGCAATGCACCAGCCATATTTCAGAGATGCATAATGTTGATCTTTGGTGATATGGTGGAGAGGTTTATAGAAGTCTTCATGGATGACTTTTTGTTTTTGGTTCATCCTTTGATCATTGTTTATCTAATCTTTTGTTTGTTTTGCAGTGATGTCAAAAGATGAACTTGGTGCTCAATTGGGAAAAGTGCCACTTCATGGTCCAAGAAGGGATTAGTGCTTTGTCATAGAATCTCTAAAGACAGAATAGAAGTGGATCGAGCAAAGACAGACGTGATTGAGAAGCTGCCACCACCCTCCAATGTTAAAGCAGTTCGAAGTTTCTTAGGGCATGCGTCGTTTTACAGACGGTTTATCAAGGATTTTTCTAAGATCTCTAAACCCCTTTGCAATTTATTGATTAAAGATGTTGCTTTTGATTTTAATGATGAATGCATGCATGCTTTTCAAACTCTAAAGAAATTACTTGTATCTGAACCTATTATTGCAGTCCTCAATTGGGGACTACCATTTGAATTGATGTGTGATGCTAGTGATTTTGCACTAGGAGTAGTGTTAGGACAAAGAAAAAATAAAGTGTTGCATGTAATTCAGTATGCTAGTAAAACACTCACTGATGCACAATTGAATTACACCACCACTGAAAAAGAATTGTTGGCTGTGGTTTTTGCTTTTGATAAATTTCGTTCATATTTGCTAGGTGCCAAGGTGATAGTCTACATGGACCATTCAGCACTCAAACACCTGTTGGCAAAGCAAGAAGCGAAACCTCGGCTAATAAGATGGATCCTATTGCTACAAGAGTTTGAGTTGGAGATACGAGATAAGAAAGGGTCGAAAAATATGGCAGTGGACATTTGTCAAGGATTGAATGACCAATTCAGGGAAATGAAGAAGAAACCTAAATCAGAGAAATTTTCCCGGATGAGAAATTGATGAGAGTGGAGGAAGCATCGTGGTATGCAAATTTTGCAAATTACTTGTCAGGAAGAGTGCTCCCCATTGGCATGACCTTCCAACAAAAGAGGCAGTTTTTCTCAGATTTGAAATACTATTTCTAGGAAGAGTCATTCCTTTATAGACACCATGTTGATCAGATGATATGTAGGTGTGTTCCGGAAGAGGAAATGGAAAGTATTCTAAGGCATTGTCATGAAAGGGAAGTAGGTGGCTATTTTGGAGGAGCTAGGATAGCAGCCAAGGTTCTACAATCTAGGTTTTACTGGCCCACCCTTTTTATAGAGTCTTGCCAGATGGTTCAGGAATGCGACCAATGTCAACGGAGGGGTAATATTTCAAAGAAAGATGAGATGTCGTTGAACAACATCCTTGTAGTTGAGATGTTTGATGTGTGGGGAGTTGACTTCATGGGTCCCTTCCCAAATTCTTTTGGGAACACATACATTTTGGTAGCAGTGGATTACGTATCAAAGTGGGTGGAAGCAGTTGCATTGCCGTCTAATGATGCCAGGGTAGTAATTAATTTTGTGAGAAAGAACATTTTCTCAAGATTTGGAGTACCACAGGCAATCATTAGTGATGAAGGATTGCACTTTTGCAATAGGCAATTTGATGCCCTGTTGGGAAAGTATGGGATGAAACATAAAGTTGCAACACCGTAGCATCCATAAACTAGTGGGCAAGTGGAACTGTCGAACATAGAACTGAAGGGAATTTTAGAAATGACAGTTAATGCATCTAGGGAAGATTGGTCACGGAAGTTGGATGATGCACTATGGGCCTACCGAACTGCATTTAAGAACCCGATTGGTATGTCTCCATTCATGATGGTTTATAGGAAGGCATGTCAGTTGCCGGTAGAACTTGAGCATAAGGCCTATTGGGAAGTAAAGTAGCTCAACATGGATTTACGAGCTGTTGGGGAAGAAAGGATGCTGACTTTGAATGAACTCGATGAGTTCCGTCTCGAAGCTTATGAGAATGCTAGGATATACAAGGAAAAGACCAAGAAGTGGCATGACAAGCATATAAGAAAGAAGAACTTTGAAGTGGGTCAGAAAGTGTTGCTGTTTAACTCTAGACTTAGGCTTTTCCTAGGAAAACTTAGATCTAGATGGTCTGGACCCTTTATAGTTACAAGAGTTTACCTATTCGGAGCGGTGGAGGTGTCACATGAATAAAAAGGCACATTTAAGGTCAATGGCCAAAGGTTGAAGCCATACATCGACGGAGTGATGAGTTGCAAGTCAATTCCTCTCTAGCTTGACATTCTGATATGAGAACTTGAGAGAGTCGAGCTTTCCGACTACAAACAAGTGCTCCTTGGGAGGCAACCCAAGTGTTTTCAATTGATTATAGGGTTTATTGTTTTGAAATTGTTTTGTTATCTTTTGATTTTTTATGAAGCTTAATTTATGTACTTTTGGGTGTTTCAAGTGAAGTTTCGAACTAAGGCGAAAAAGAAAAATGTTTTAGACTTCGCCGCGGCGAAGAACATTTACCACAAAATGGAAGTGGAAGAGTCTCAGACTTCGCCGTGGGGAGAAAAGTTCTTCGCAGAGGCGAAGTATCTCTTGTATTTTCCTGCCGCGGCAAAGAATTTGTTTTCACTGCAGCGAAGCAAGTGGGGTTCATCATTTTGAAGGTAGCTCTTGGAAGGAGAAGAGTATTGAAGATTTGGGCTTCAAATTAGAGAAGATTTCTCCATCTTTTGCTTGTTTTTCAATGATGAATCTTGATTCAGTTTATTTTTGTTATTTATTTTGTTTTTGAGTATGAACTAAGTTGTTTAGCTAGGGTTTGATGTAACCTTGATACAATGATTCAAATTTACATGAATTGATTTACTTTGAGTTTTAATTTCATGATTGAGTTTTTATCTCTTTGCTTAATGACTCTTGAATGCTTGATCACCATTCAAATGTGTGTTGTTCACAATAAGACTGAGAAGTGATTTGTGATTGTGCCTCTTGGGATAAATACCGTAGATTAGCAAATGCTAGAGATAGGTTTAGTGATCTATGAAATCTAGATAGAATTCCATAAAGCTTAAAAGACTTTGAACTATTAATCTTCATTTTGTTGGTTGTTGAAGCTTTATAGGGATAAGTAGGGAAATGTAGCCTGAGAAGGTATGTTTTACAACTTAGGTAATTTGATTTTCAATCAAGGAATTAGAACTTGGGTAATAGATTCTATGAATTGGGTTAGCGTATCTAGGTGAAATCAACACCCTAGCATTTGTTAGCATTGTTTAATTAGTTAAGTTGTTGGGTTTTGCTTTAATTTCATTATCATTCATTTATATTTTGTTTATTTGTATTTAGTTTGTTAATTTTCCATTAATTCAATTTACTGTTCTTCAATTAGGACTTAAACTAGAGAAATCGGTACTTAGTAACACTATCCTTGTGGGAACGATACTCACTCATCACTTTATTACTTTGTGCAACTAGTGCACTGCTATTTTTGCATGTTGTAGTAACAACGCATCAAGTTTTTCTTCACCGCGACGTAGTAGGTCCTGTAATTTTTCGCCGCGGCGAAGAGAATCGACTGGGTTTTAAAAACCCTAGAATTTGATTGACGAACTTCGCCACTACGAAGTCTGCGTTTTATAAATACCCACTTTATTTTTCTTCAATTTTCACGCCACCATTCAAACACATTTGAGAGAAAAAATTTCCACCTTCAATCTTCATCCTTTCCAACGAATTTCCATCACTTCTTCTAACTCCTAAATCATCCCAAACACAAAAACAACTCAATCTAACCAAGATTTTTTTTTTAAAAATTGAAGAAATTTTTTGGTTCAAGAAATTGGGGGTTTTGCAATCTAGGTGATTTTTGGCTAAATTGGTAGCGAATACTCCATTGTTTTGGTAAGATTTCAAGTTCCCTTAGCTTTTAATCAAAAAAATTTGCATTTAGATTTGTGGATCTAAAAATATTGATTGTGGTTGAGTTGTGAACTTTGGTGATTTTGTGTGTTATTTTTGTGTTGGAGGAAGTGTTGATTTTGCATTGTGTGATATTGAGGAGTGTGGATTTTGGTCTTTGGAGTATTTGGTTGATTGCGAAAAAATCATAGTTTGGGGGTCATTTTATAGTTTTTAGAAGTTATGGTGCTTGTGTAGGATTGAGTGTGGTTGTTCGTAGGGTGTTTAGAATTGAAATTGTGAGTTTGAATTGTTGTGGGAAAAATGTCGGTCAAAGTACCATCCAAAGGTAAAGGAAAGGGGAAGCAAGTGGACAATCGATTTATACGTGCCAACGCTCAACAACGGTACGAAGGAGCAGCCCAAAGAAGGGATAAAGGATTCATTGCCGAGCGTGGATTGACCATTGTCCACGCTGACGAATGGAGTCAAGGTAGACTTTGGGGGTTGTTTATGAGTCAACCCGAGCATGCAGCCGTAGAACAAATAGTGAGAGAGTTCTATGCCAACCTCCCTGAGTGTAAGGAGGGGGTTGTCTATGTGAGAGGGATTGATGTACCCTTTGATGTTAAGGAGATCAATAAATTCTTTAAATTACCTAAAATCTCCCGTGATGAGCATATGGAATGGAAGTCGAAACAATTTGATGATGATGTAATACTTCCGATCTTAACAAAACTGGGTACCACTTGGGAGGTTTTGAAGAAAGGAAAGAAGTCTATCAAGGGAACAAATCTGACTTTGATGGCTTGGTTGTGGCAATATTTTGTGAGTGCGAGGATGATTCCGAAGACGCATTATAGCACATTAACTTATGAAAAGGCATTGCTTCTCTATTCCATTACCACAGGGAAAAAAATTGATGTGGGGAACATTATTCTAAATAGTATCAAGAATGCAGCTCAAGCAGGGCGAGGCAGTTTCCCATTCCCACAGCTCATTACAGCATTGTGCCTTAAAGCAGGAGTCAAGAAGACTGATGATGAACCACTAATCTATGCTGCCCCAATCCTCGACACCGCCTATTATGATAAGCATCTTGCACAACAATCTAGTGAGCAGCCCAGAGCTGGGACAAAACGGCAGTGAACCACACAAGGTGCTGCCACATCATCCAGTTCCACGGCCAGTATGAAGGAAATGATGCAGCAGATGATTGGTCAGATGAGACGTATGGCAAAACGTAAGGATTGTCTAGCAGAGCAGATCCATATGATGTATGACATGCAGAAGATTAGCTTCGAAAAGCTCAATGTTGATACGGCAACATTCCAATAGGCTGACTGGGATTCAGATGAGTGGATGGGTCCGAATCAGAAGAGGATGACACCGAGGGAGATGAAGAGGCCGACGAATGAGCCGGAGCACCTGTTTTGTATTTTGTTGTTTTTATTTTGGTTTAATGTTGGGTATTGTGGAACTTTGAACTGATTTTTGATTTGTTTGTGGTTTGTTTTTGGATTGTTTTTCGTTTAGTTTAAACTTTTGTTGAACTTTTTAGTTGAAAAGACGATATTAGGGTTGTATTATTTCCATATTAGTTCGTGAATTTTTCTAACACAGTGGACACCACAATTTTCAATTGTTTTTATAGATTTTGGTAATGAAAAAGTCAAGGACCAGGTGTGCACACTGTTGAGCGAAACTTCAACTTCACGGATTAAATCAGGGAACTATCTCGTACCTTTGTCGATTTTGTTTTTCTATTCCTAATTTGTGCATAATGTGACATTAGGGACAATGTCATCTTCAGTTTGGGGGTAGGAAAAATTTGAGAATTTTTGGACTTTTTATTTTATTCTATTTCTATGTTTTGTTGTGTATGCCAATGATGAATTGTATAAATCAATGATAAGATTAGGGTTGTTGGGATTTTATTATTGAAAAATGTTAAGCATTGCTTCAAGTTTTTTTTTTTTTTTATTGCCTGGATTTTGATTGAGGTTTGTTGAGTGGTTCAGCCACCATTTTCATTTATTTCGGCATGCTTAGATTCATTTTATGTGGTTAGGTAAAGTTTGATATTGTTGGTGGACTCTAGAACCTAGTAGAGAAGTGCTTGAGGCGAAATTCTAGGAATAGACATTGTTGAGGAAATGATTTAGGCATTTTTCGGAACGTTTGAGCCTTTCCAGCCAACCCACGAATGAATTTGTCCCTAGTCACCCATTTGAACCTTATGAGATTATCATTGCTTTTTATTTTCTTGCAAAAAAAAAAATAATAATAATTAAAATAAAAAAAATTATCCGATCCAATTACCCTAAACACTTTATCATACCCTTTAGGAGAATTTTGGACCTAAATTGATCTGATTTAAAAAATTTCAAAAAATAAATAAATAAATTTTTTTTAGTCTAAGAATTGCATTACAATAGCAGCAATAACAATTGTTCATGGTTGAAGGTTGTTAAATGGTTGACATTTTGAGTGATGGTTGAGAAAAGAAGTGGGAGTTGGAGTAAGTCTTAGTGTTTGCTTTAAGGAAACCAAGTTCTTTTGCTTGTTTATCTTTTTCTTTTCTTTTGGAGCCCACTACCCGAGCCTAACGTTACAAGCTTGCAAAGACCTTTTGATTCTTAGCAATGTCTAATCCTCATTAGTGGAGAGTAGTTCGATATTTAGGCTTATGGAGTTTGTCGCCATTTGACAAGCTTTACATTTCTGCATAAAATAATCTGGGAAGTCGGAAGGTGAATTGAAGTGGGGATCACCTACTCGGGGGACCAATAGAGAGAGATAGTCGATGTAACTTATAACTTCTTGGAGTGTTAAACATTTTTCTAGTAATAATTTTGCAACAACTTTGGAGACTTGTATAAATTCTAGGCAGTTCGGGTGTTGAGTTGAGTCTTATGTTTTTCTTTTTAAATTTTTGTTAATTTTGTTGTTTTGCATTTATTTGGGCGTTTGTTGTTTTTCTTTCATTTTGTTTTGTACCTGATGCTCGGGGACGAGCATGTCTTTAGTTTGGGGTATTTGATAATCCGAGGATTAGACTGTTTTATTTAGGCTTTTAGGCCGGATTTTAGATACTTCTTAGTTCTTTTATGCCTGAATTGTTACCTAATTCTTTACATTTCATGTTTCAGGCTAAAATAAACATTTTGAGCAAATAATGAGTGAATTGGAGTTTCTGGACTCGGAAGTAAGCAGATCTCAGAATTTGGGAGAGTTCTGCAGTAGAGTGAAGCATTATGAAGCTTGTTCCCATGGGAGAGCATCGAAGATCGAAGATTCAAGCATAGAAGCAAGCAGAGGGCAATTCTGTAATTTTAGAATTCTTCATGGAGGTTTGCCACGGTGAAATGAGTCACGCACGAGAATCCATTTCACTTCATTGCTGCGGCGAGATTTCTTCTTTGCCGCGGCAAAGTCTACAAATCCCAGTTTTTGTAAAATGCACAGTTTCATTTTTAGGCTAAGTTTTAGGTTTTTGGGCGAGGTACAAAAGGGAAACTTTACCATTTTGAGGGGGAGTCGTGTTTTCCTTAGTCTAGAGCAGCTTTTTCATCTTCTTAGTTTTAGATTTGACGATTTTGTGTTTAAAAGTGAGAAGATTTGGGATTAACTCCGGTGGACTCCGGTGGATTCTTCAATTAGGGGAGATCTCTTGTCTTTTCTCTCATTTTTATTACGTTGAACTTTGTGTTTATTGTTTTTCTTGCTTATTGTATGGATTTAGCTATGAACTGACCCATTTGGGGTTAGGGTTTTGATGTAGTTCAGATTCTCATGGATTAAGCAAGTGGTTTTTATTATTTTCATATGCTATTGCAATGATTGTGGGGTTATTTTGATTTTTTTAATGTTATTAATTGATGAGCATGATGAGATTGAGGAATGAGTCATGTTAAGCTTCTTGGGTAATCACCATTGTAGTATTAAATGCTAGAGATAGATTTAAGGATCAATGAAATCAATCTAGGATTCTAGGTGCTTAATGAGCTTAGAACTATTAATCTTCAAATTGTTGGGTGCGGAAGTTTAATAGGGAAAAGTAGGATAACATTGCCTGAGAAGGTATGTTTACAATTTAGAGAATTCGATTTACAATTAATTCTTTTGAATATGGAAATATCATAATCTGTAGGTTTAATCTATAGAGTCCGAATGAAGTCAAAACCCTACCCGTTGTTTTAATTTGATATTACCTTGTTTCTAATCTTGCTTTCATAATTTAGTTCTGAATATTTGGAAATTTCTGTTTTAGTTTTAAGTTTAATTTTCTCCGATTAATCCAAATAAATTCGATTGCTCCAACTTGAAAACAGTAGAAAACTTAGTGCTTAGCAACCAATCCTTGTGGGAACGATACTCACTCATCACTTTATTACTTTGGGCGACTAGTGCACTTGCTATTTTTGCATATTGTAGTAACAACGCATCACGCATGAAATTCTGATGTTCAACCGCTCTATCAATTCATCTGATAGACGTTCCATGTTAGTCCAAGTCAATGGACGTCTGATGGGCCCTGAATGAGCTGTCCAATGGTATCTTACAGGCCGTAACTCTTCTCGGATGAAAAGTTATGGCCGTCTGAGTAGGACATGCTCATTTAAGCCCTTTGGGGTTTACGCACGGAGTTCTAACGTTCAGCCCACTCTATGAATTCATCTATCAGATCTTCTACATTCATCCACATCAACGGACTTCTGACGGGCTCTGAATGAGATTTCCAATGGTATCTTACAAGCCCTGTAACTCTTCCCGGATGAAAAGTTATAGCCATCTGAATCGGGCATGCTCATTTAAGCCCTATGGGCATTACGCACGGAGTTCTGACGTTCAGCCTGCTGATTACGCTCAAACTAACACACGATTATTGTGTATAGCTGAGGTGTCGATCCCACAGAGAATGCGAACTACAAGAGAAAATGTAAACTTTGATTTTGAACAGTAAGGTTGTAATGAGAAAAATCTGAGTTTTATCAATGAAATTGTAATAATAAATTGTGAAAATATGTTGAAGAATTCAATAAGAGAAATGACAAGGTTCCAGGAATCCTTCCTAAGTTTGTTGCCTTATTCCGATCTAGACTCTATTATTTAATCTCAATTACTAATTTCACATCCCAAATCAGCAATTGGTAGATATCCAATCAAAGCACGTGAACATCCTAAAGTGATTGCCACTAATTACTCTTTAACTCCAACCCAAACACTCAAGGTCTATCTCATGAATTATCAAGAAGCGACAATATATTTAATAATAATACTGTAGTAATGGACAATTCTATTAGATAAATCTACCGAAATCAATTGCATCTAACAACTTTGATATAAGAAAAGCTTGATCGGACTTATATGGAGAAGAAGATTGCAATCACCGGATTAAGAAATTCTAAGAGAAGAAGAAGATAAATAAAGTTGTCAATTAAATTCAAATCCTTCTTATTTAATCAAAGAGTAAATTAATAAGCAATGTTTAAAAATCAATCCATACAGCTGAGTCAAAGATAGAAATAAGAACAACTACACCTAAGAGCTCATCCTTTCGCCTTGCTTGGAGTTTAGTTAGACATTGAGTTCATTCTTGAGGAAGGAAAAAAAACGGAAACTCTCTCTAAAAAAACTCCACTGCCGTCTCTCCCCTTTTGGTTAACCTAACACTCCTCAATAAATAACATGTGTTTTCCTTAATTCTCCCCAAGACTCACGGAAAATCTTTCCTAGACGTTTCCTAAAGGATAGACTTCCAAATTTGTCAAAATCTTATCAGATATTTAAAACAGAATTCGTCTCCAGGTTGCATCAGGATTCTCGCAATGAAAAGGATCTTTTTGGGCTTGGTCACTTCATAAGAATTGTAGTCCCGGATGTGCAGATAAATCTGGGCTTTTGAATTACTCGATTTCGATATCTGACGCTGCAGTTAGGCCCGTTCAAATATTCAATACTCAGCCAGGAAATCCTTCCGCGACTAGGATTCCAGGTCCAGTTTTGCAACAACTACTGAGAACCCAAACGAACTTGGATTCTCACCCATAATCCCTTGCTGAAAAGCTTGATTTGTCTACTTAATTTCTCTGAAGAACACTTTCGCAATTGAGAAATCTAACTCCATGGAAAAAATAGAAAATCGCGTCCACGTCACAGCGCACCAGAATTTTTCTTCGTTTATTCTTCTGAAACCATTCCTTAAATCCGATATGCGTAGAATCTTCGTGCTTTCCTCATTATTAGCCTTTCCATCTATTTTAAGTCCAAAATACCTGAAAATGCATCAAAATAAATCAATGTATTAAGAATGACGCTTAAGAATTATTAAGGCATAAATCCAGCCCTAAATCAATCTTAAATGCTAACAAATACACTAAAAAGATGCAGTTTCTGACTCTCATCACCTGCTGCATGAATTCATCTGTCAAACATTACACCTTAGTCCACGTCAACGGGTTGTGAATGAGATTTCCAACGGTATCTTATTGTGTAACGCCCCACTTGAGGTACGTAGCTAATGTTTATTGTTTTGCTCTTATTTGAGATGGTATATTGTTAATATTGTTTGGTTGGCCCTTGGTTGAATGGATGTATTGGTTTGGTTGAGTGGTTGCCCTGAAATTGTAAATACTTTGCGAAATCTTGGTGTTACAGACTTCGCCGGGGCGAAGAATAATCTTCGCCGCGGCGACGAGGTTCTAAAACCAAAGAGGTAGGTTCTGTAATTTTTCACTGCGGCGAAGAGCTGAAAAAAATGTGTATTTAGGTTTCTAGAGAATTCTTCCATAGGGGCAAAATGACCTTTCTACCCTTAATTAGCAGGAAAAGTGGGGAGTAAACTGTAAGAAAATTTTATGGAGAATATGTTAGAGTAGGGGTGTGATTGTAAGATTGAAAGGACAGAGATGTAATTTGCAAGAAAGAGCAAGGGCAATATGGGAATGAATGAAGATAATTTGAGCTAAAAAGGGGTTAAGTTTGGTAAACCCTTCATTCATTCTTCTTCCACCGCCTCTTCCATTCTCCATTTCCTCTCAACTTGTCCTTCAAGCTTTCAAGGATTTTTGAGGGTTTTTAGTTGGATCTTGGTAGAACATTAATCTAAGGCATCCTAAGGTAAGGATTCTTGCTTTAGATGTGAAGTTTTGTAGCTATTTGTATATGAAACTCTTATGATGTTATTGTTTAGGGTAGAGAAGAGACAAGCATTTTAAAGGAAGGGAAAGTGCAATTGTGATCTCTCCATTGCAAGGTAAGTAAATCCCAATCCAAAGTGATATTTGAGTAGAGATTTAGTGGAAATTGTAGAGATTTAGTAGAAATGGTGTATGCATGTTAGATGATATGTTGTTGAGAAGTGAGATGGAGATGATATGTTGTTGAGAAGTGAGATGGAGATGAATACTTGCTTTGTGGTTGTTGAATACACTTCAATTATGAGAAGTGTGATGTGTGATGGCATTGTAGTTTGAGATGAAATTAAAAGAGGTTGAGAATCTTTTGGGAGTGTTATGGTGTGGCAAGAATTAAGCTATGTGAGGGAGATTCCTCCCATTTTGGATGGTTCAAGAGAGGGATAGAACCATAGATAAAGGAGAGTTTATGTATGCACATTAGTTGTTTGATGAAATGCGTAAGAGAATCATGAGCAGTAAACCTTAATTCTTGCAACATTGCATGTTGGCATTTCATGAGTGCATGAGTGGAGAAGAACCATCCATATGTATTAATTATGCATTAAGAAGTGGATTGAGAAAGAGTAGAGAACTTTGTGTATGAACTACTCTAAGAGTAGAGAGAATTAGAAAAATACGAAACAACGGGTTGGTGCTTTGTGATCTCCACCTAGTAGTTACTCAAGCGGGTTAGTGCTTTGTGATCTCCACCTGAAAATCACAAAGAATGGGATGGTGTTGTGTGAACTCCACCCAACCGTACCTTCGGTAAGATGAGGCCGTGACATATAGCAGAAGTTAAGTAAAGAGAGCTGTGTGAAAGATGAGAATTGTAAGGAAAGAATTAGAGAGAGTTACGGGGACAGTCGAGTAGAGGATTTACTTACTGAGCATTATTTTTTTCTCACCCCTTTTTTTTTCTTTGTGGTTGCAGGATCTAGGTGAGAACGCGGTTGGATGGGCATCGGCAAGCGAAGAGCAATAGTTACACTGTCCACTGTTGTAATACCATTTTTGTAAATGATACTCTGTTTTGTATAAATAATATTTATATGTAATAAACAAAAATTTTGGGCCCATTTGCTTTTGCTAATATAAATATATTCTACTTGATATATTTCTATAGTATAAAGCAGTCATTACATACTGGCCCCATAACTCTTCCCGGATGAAAAGTTATGGCCGTCTGAGTGGGACATGCTCATTTAAGCCCTTTGGTGTTTACACACATAGTTATGATGTTCAGCCCACTCCATGAATTCATCTGCCAGATGTTCTATGTTAGTCCACATCAACAGACTTCTGATGGGCTCTGAATGAGATTTCTAATGGTATCTTACAGGCCCCGTAAGTCTTCCCGGATGAAAAGTTACGGCCGTGTGAATGGGATATGCTCATTTAACCTTTTGGGCTTTACGCACGGAATTTTGACTTTCGGCCTGCTCTATAAGTTCATCCACCAGACGTTCGACATTAGTCTAAGTCAATGAACATCTGACGGGCTTTGAATGAGCTTTCCAACGGTATCTTACAAGCCCCGTAACTCTTCCCGGATTGGAAAGTTATGGCCGTCTGAATGGGGCATGCTCATTTAAGCCCTTTCAGCTTTATGCGTGGAGTTCTGACATTCAGCCCGCTCTATGTATTCATCTGTCAGACATTCTACATTAGTCCACGTTGGCAGGCTGTGAATGAGATTTTCAATTGTATCTTGCAAGCCCCGTAACTCTTCTCGAATGAAAAGTTATGGTTGTCTGAATAGGACATGCTCATTTAAGCGCTTTGGGCTATACGCACGGAGTTCTGATGTTTAGCCCGCTCCCTAAATTCATCCGCTAGACATTATATGTTAGTCCACATCATTGGACTTCTGACAGGCTCTAAATGGGCTTTCCAACGGTATCTTACAAGCCCCGTTACTCTTCCAGATGAAAAGTTATGGTTGTCTGAATCGGGCATACTCATTTAAGCCCTTTGGGCTTTACGTATGGAGTTTTGACGTTCAGCCCGCTCTATGAATTCATCCGTCAGACATTCTACATTTTTCCATGTCGACGGACTCTGAATGAGATTTCCAATAGTATCTTATAGGCCCCGTAACTCTTCCCGGGTGAAAAGCTGTTGGAATTCATGCATTTTGGACATAGAAATTGTGTAACATGGATGAACAAGATGATGGATGCAAGGTGGAACACAAACATAGCACATAAGCCCAACAAATTTCAAGGTAAGGATGGAATATTACCTACTCCTTTGCTATTCAATACTTGAATCTTCTTTCTTGGAATCTTAGTTCTTCAAGTGAACTTGAAGAACCTCAAAATGTGATCCATACACGTCATGGAAGAGAGAACCGAGAGAGTGAGAGAGAAAATGAGAGAGTGATTTTGCTTTAATTGATTCAATTCAATTAAAATTGTATAAAACTTAATTTATATACCATTGGCACAAATTGTAATTTTAATTTGTTTTGGGAAGGCCTCAAACAATTTAAAATTAACTTGAGAATAAACATTTATGTCAAGTCCTTGGTTTTATGGTTAATTCATAATTAGACCAAATTTTAATTCCTTTAAACATTCTAACCCTTTAGAATAAAACCAATGCACTTTTTCCCCCGTCATTGAATCCAATTCAATAATAATATTTAATAAATCCTTATTATCCTTAGTTAGTGCCATCTATTCATGGATAATCATTTCTCACCAATACATTAATTCGGTGTAACGCCCCACTTGAGGTACGTTGTAATTGTTTCCTCTTTCGCCCTTAATCGAGTTGGTTTTTGTTATATTTGTTTGTTTGAATGTTATGTTGAATGTTGCCCTGAATTTTTTGGTTGAAAATAGAAGAATCTTAGTGAACCAAGCTTCGCCGGGGCGAAGAATAATCTTCGCCGCGGCGAAGATGTGTTGAAACCACCGGAAACTCTCTGGACGGTTTCGCCGTGGCGACATAAGTTTCTTCGCCACGCGACGGGCCGATTTTCATGTTGGTTGAGTTTTAGACATTTTCTTCCTCCTAAGGGCAATTTGACCTATCTACCCCTAATTAGCAGAAAAGTGGGGTTTTAATTGTAAGATTTTTCATGGAGAATATGTTGATATGGGGGTAGTTTGTAATGAATCAAAGGATATGGATGGAATTTCCAAAGATGAATAAGGGCAAAATGGGAATGAGTGTGTTATATTTCATTAAAAGGAATTAAGAGTTAGCAAACCCTCATTCTTCTTCTCCAAAAACACAATCCTTCATTCTTCTCCTCTCAACTTCTCTTTTCTTTTGTTCAAGGAATTTCAGGGATTTTGAAGTGATTTGGGGTTAGAAAACAACCTAAGGCTTCCTAAAAGTAGAGAATAGCCAAGAAAACCAAGTGGAAAGAAGATTTGGTGAAGTCTCTCCATAGCAAGTAAGTAAACCCACCCCAGTTGAGATTCATGAAATTTCTTGATTAGGGTTTTGATAGAAATGATGTATGTATTTGATGTCATGTAATATGCCATGTATGGAGTATTAAATGGAGATTTCTATGCTTTGTGAATGTTAATACCTTGCAAATATGAGAAATGGTTTTTGGATTGGCAAGGTAGTTTGAGATGGAATTGAAGGGGTGTTATGGAACCCTTTTTGGAAGTGTGTTTATTGACAGGTTATTATGACTTTGTGAAGGGGTTTTTCCCATTTTGGATGGTTAGGAAAAGTTTTAATTCATGGCTATGATAGAGTTTTATAGTGCACATGAGTTGTTTGATGAAATGCCTAATAGAGATTGAGTGTGAGTAATGAACCTTAATTTTTGCAACATTGCATGTTGGCATTTCACAAGTGCATTAGTAGGATGAACATCCTGTCCATTGTTATATGCATTGACAGTGACCTAAGAAAGAGTAGGGAACTTTGTATAGAAATACCCTATAGTAGAGAGCTTAGTGGGTAAAATTACTCTAAGGGTAGAGAGCATTGAAAATGCTACAATAATGAGTTAGAGGAGTTATAGTTGGGATGATGCTTTTTGATCATCACCCGACGTTATGGGAATCGATTGATGCTTTGTGATCATCATCCGAATAGCCTTGGAGAGATGGTGTTGATGCTTAGTGATCGTCACCCAATGAGTAATAGGAATGGGTAGATGCTTTGTGCCACTACCCATTAGTTTAGAGATATGTAGGTTGATGCTTTGTGATCATCATCCAACGGCTAATAGAAGTGGGTTGATGCTTTGTGATCATCACCCGATAGTGACTAGAGATGGGTAAATGCTTGGTGATCATTACCCAAAATTCATGGGAACGGTAGGTGCTAGGTGATCTCTACCCGATAGTTAGGAGGAACCGAGTTGGTGCTTTGTGATCCTCACTCGGTAGTCACTAAGAAAGGGTTGGTACTGTGTGAATTCCACCCGATAGCCATAGAGAGTTGAGATGTTGCTGTGTGAAGCCATCCGCCGTACCTCCGGTAAGATGAGGACATGATGTTATTAGAAGCGAAATAGAAACAGAATTGGAAAAGGAAAGAATTAAGAGTCACACACGGGACAGACAGTTAAGAGTTTTACTTACTGAGCATTATTTGTGCTCACCCCGTTATTTTCCTTTGTGGATGCAGGTTCAGGTGTTGATGCGGTTGGAGGGGCGTCGCGCGCGAGGAGCATAGCTACACTGTTCCCCTATTTTGTCTTTTAAAATGCCCTTTTGTAAACAATAACCTTTGTGTATAAAAGACTGTGAATTGTAATGAAAAGAAACTTTTTGGGCCCAATTTTCCATTGTTAATTGCTTGCATTGTACTAGTTTTCAGTAGGTGTTCCATTTTTGGTATCAAGCAAAGATTTTGGGATTGAACATGTGTACTATCCTCATCGCCACGACTCCTCTAACCGACCGTGTGAGTAATTCTTTCCTTCCAGTAATTGTTTCTTGAGTTCATTGGTGATCATTTTGTAGATGAGGCGTAGTTATCGAAATCGCGGTAAAGGTGTGGTGAATGAAGGAGACCCTTCTAACCCACCAGAGTCTACGCCCCCTCCCTTGGATGAAGCTAGAATCCGGGGAATTGTACAGCAAGTTATGGCTGAACTCAGGGAGAGTAGTACCCCCAGTACAAGTACCGTCAGTCACGCCTGTCGAAAGAGGGCAACCGGTACCTCCCCCAGTACTGACAGAGTGGAACCAATTTACGGCCTTTCCAGTCAGCATCAGCCCTCAGAGTTTAAGGGTACTACAATCCAGTGAAGCAGAAGAGTGGCTTGGGTCAGTAGAGCGAGCCACGGTTTTATTTCCCATGTCAGACCGGAGAAGATCCGTATGCGAGTTTCTTGTTTCGGGGTGATGCCCGAATTTGGTGGGAATTAATGGAAGAAACTCATGACGCGACAGTGATGACGTGGGAAGAGTTTAGGCAAGGTTTGAGGGCTGAGTATAGACGGAGGACCAAGTTCATGAGAAGGTCCAAGAATATCAGTTTACGCAAGGGACTAGCGCTGTGAAAGAGTACTCATTGAAGTTCAACGCCCCTTGCAAGGTTTGCACCGGGAATAGTAAGTACTCCGGCCTTGAGAAGGGATAAGTTTGTGCATGGATTGAAGCCGGAGATAGCCCGGGATATTAGGACAAGCTCCACCCCCCTCGGAATTATAGTGAGCTTTGAGGCGGGCAATGAAGCGGAGATTTTTGAGAATAAATCTTCCCCTTAGGATCCTCGACGGAGGACCGAAGGAGCTACCCTCCGCTCCTCAGAGAGAGAAACATGAGGGTGAAAGGTAAAGACATGAAGAATCAGAAGAAGAAGTTTCAGTATAGACAGAATAGAAAGGAGTGGAGAATAAGCGACCTCGGACAAGGTTTCCTCCTTGCCCTAGTGTGGGAAGAATCACCCGGGAGAATTGTCGAGGGATCAGAGAGTATGCTATAGGTGCCGACAGCCAGGCACATGATGCGGGATTGTAAAGCTCCTCTTCCACCAACTACTCAGTTCAGGAGGTACTGCGAATGCCAGAGTTTTTATACTGTGGCACAAGGGAGCAGAGGCCAGTCCATCAGCCGTTACTGGTCAGTTATTATTTCATGCAGTCCCTTTTATGCTTTAATTGATTCGGGTGCTACCCATTCGTTTATATCTTATGGGATGCTTAAGATTAGGTTTGAAACCTACTAGAGCGACTCAGCCCATTAAGATAGAACTACCCGATGGGTTAGTGTTGTGACTCAAGAGATTTTGTTAAGAGAGTCTTTAGTGATCCAGGGTAGGGATTTAACCGTTGACTTAAATATGTTTGATATGCCCGATTTTGATGTGATTCTGGGTATGGACTTCCTAGGAAGGTATGGGGTAGAGATTGACTGTCGGAAAAAGAAGGCGAGGTTTAACCTCGACAGTGGAGATAAGTTTAGTTTTGGAGAAGGCCATCATTGAGCATGCTGATTAGTAATGTGAAAGCCAGGAAGATGTTGAGAAAGGGGTGTTCGGGTTATATTGCCCATGTAGTGCAGAGTGGTGACGTTCCACGTTAGAGATTCAGAGGGTGCCAGTAGTTCGAACTTTATAGATGTTTTTCCGGAAGAGTTACCGGTTTTGCCTCCGAGAGGGAGGTGAATTTAGTATCGAACTACACCAGGAACAGCACCAATATCTAAAGCCCCTTATCGAATGGCCCCAGCTGAGCTCCAAGAATTAAAGAAGCAACTCCAAGAACTTTTAGATAAAGGCTTTATCCGACCAAGTCATTCCCCTTGGGGAGCTCCAATCCTGTTTGTGAAAAAGAAGGATGGATCACTAAGGATGTTTATCGATTATAGGGTTGATAAAGTTACAGTGAAGAATAAGTACCCGCTACCCCGGATAGATGACCTTTTTGATCAGTTGAAAGGTGCAGCAGTGTTCTCCAAAATTGATTTGAGTCCGGTATCATCGGTAAGAGTGGCTGAGCAAGATGTGGCTAAACTGCCTTTCGTACCAGGTACGGGCATTATGAATTTGTAGTAATGCCGTTTGGTTTGACCAATGCCCCAGCAGTTTTTATGGACTTGATGACAGGGTATTTCATGAGTACTTGGATCGTTTATTGTTGTCTTCATCGACGCCATTCTGATTTACTCAAAGTCAAGAGAAGAACATGAGAAACACTTGGAATTAGTATTGCAGGCTGAGAGAAAGAAGTTGTGTGCTAAGTTTTCCAAGTGTGAGTTTTGGCTGAACCAAGTGATATTCCTGGGTCATACCGTGTCGAAGGAGGGGATTTCGGTAGATCCGAGTAAAGTGCAGGCAATTCTGAATGGCAGAACCGAGAACAGTGAAAGAAATCAGGAGTTTCTTAGGCTTAGCGGGTTACTACCTGCGATTTGTAGCAGGATTCGCCCAGTTGTTAAACCGTTGCCAGCTCTTACCAAGCAGAAACTCCTTTTGTCTGGTCAACAGCATGTGAAGAAAGCTTTCAAGAGTTGAAGAAGAGGTTAACATCAGCTCCTGTGCTAGTGTTACCGCAGGAGGTGTAGATTATGACATTTATACAGATGCCTCTTTACAGGACTTGGTGCTGTGTTAATGCGTTAGTAGGGTTATAGCTTATGCTTCTCTTCAATTGAAAGAGTACGAGACCAGATACCCTACACACGCCCTAGAGTTACAGCGGTGGTCTTTGCTTTAAAGATATGGAGGCATTACCTTTATGGTGTGAAGATAATATCTACACCGATCATAGAGTTTAAAGTACTTCTTCACTCAAAAAGATTTGAACATGAGGCAGAGAAGGTGGTTAGAGCTGGTCAAGGATTATGATTGTGAGATCAAGTACCAACCGGAAAGCCAATGTATAGCCGATGCCTTTAGTAGAAAAGCTCATGTTTTCCGCTTACCAGGCAGAAAGAGTTAATAGAAGAATTGTCTAAGGAGCAGATTGAGGTGGTTCCGGGAAGAATTGCCAGCCTTGTGGTACAGTCCTCTTTACTAGAGGAAATTAGAGAAAAGCAAATGCTGATGAGTGGTGTCAGAAAATAGTTCAGCAAGTGCATGAGGGCAAGACATCAAGTTCTTTGTGAGGATGGTGTCCTCTATTCAGAAATCGGTTGTGCATTCCTCCAAATGAGGAGTTGAAACAAAAATCCTCATAGAGGCTCATGACACACCGTACCCCGCTCAACCGGGAGCAACCAAGATGTATCAGGATTATCAGAAAGGCTATTGGTGGTCAGGTATGAAGAAAGACATCGCTGAGTTTGTGGCTAAATGTCTAACCTGCCCAGCAGTGGAAAGCAGAACATCAACGGCCATCAGGGTTGCTTCAACCGAGTATTCTAAGTGGAAATGGGAAGCATTTCAATGGACTTTATCACGGGTCTCCCCAGAGTGCAGAAAAGATGTAATGCTATATGGTGATTGTGGATAGATTAACCAATCAGCCCATTTTCTCCCAGTAAAGGACAGTACCACTACAGATCAGTTGGCTCAGATTTACCTCAAGGAGATAGTCAGATTGCATGGGGTGCCCAAGACAATAGTATCAGATAGATTCCAGATTTGTTTCAACCTCTGGACAAGTTTACAGAGGAGTTTGGGTACCCGCTTAGCATTCATATACTGCCTATCATCCTCAGACAGATGGCCAAACCGAGAGAACGAATCAGGTGCTCGAGATATGTTAAGAGCCTGTTGCATGGATTATAAGTATCCTGGCATGAGATGTTACCCTTAGTGGAATTTGCCTACAACAATAGTTATCAGTCTACAATTAGAATGGCGCCTTACGAGGCTTTGTATGTAGACGGTGTAGGTCTCCGCTTCATTGGGATGAAGTAGGCGAAAGAGATGAGTTGAGTACCGCTCTTGGGCCAGAGATGACTCAGAAACTAGTAGAAGATGGGGTTAGTCCGAAATAGAATGAAACAAGCCCAAGATCGACAGAAGAGTTATGCCGACTTGAAAAGGAAAAGAGGTAGATTCCAAGTGGGTGACAAAGTGTTCCTAAAAGTTTCCCCCTACAAGCGAGTAATGCGCTTTGGAACCAAAGGTTGCACCGAGGTATGTAGGTCCTTTTGAGATCTTGCAACGAGTAGGAAAAGTGGCTTATAGATTGGCACTACCACCTAGCATGGACAGGGTGCACGATGTCTTCCAGGTCTCGATGCTACGAAAGTATGTAAGTGATCCCCTCCACATCCTGAGCATAGAAGACGTTGAAGTACAGAGAATCTAGTATATGAGAAACGTCCAGTTCAGATTTTAGACCGAAGGGTTAAGAGCTTCGGAACAAGAGTGTTCCGCTAGTGAAGGTCCTTTGGAGGAATCACAAAGTGGAAGAAGCCACTTGGAATTAGAACGGGACATGCAGAATCGTTTCCCAGAGTTATTTGTTTGAATTTCGGGACGAAATTCTTTTAAGGGGGGGAGAATTGTAACGCCCCACTTGAGGTACGTTGTAATTGTTTCCTCTTTCGCCCTTAATCGAGTTGGTTTTTGTTATATTGTTTGTTTGAATGTTATGTTGAATGTTGCCCTGAATTTTTTGGTTGAAAATAGAAGAATCTTAGTGAACCAGCTTCGCGCGGGCAAGAATAATCTTCGCCGTGGCGAAGATGTGTTGAAACCACCGGAAACTCTCTGGACGGTTTCGCCGCGGCGACATAAGTTTCTTCGCCGTGGCGACGGGCCGATTTTCATGTTGTTGAGTTTTAGACATTTTCTTCCCTAAGGGCAATTTGACCTATCTACCCCTAATTAGCAGGAAAAGTGGGAGTTAATTGTAAGGATTTTTCATGGAGAATATGTTGATATGGGGGTGGTTTGTAATGAATCAAAGGATATGGATGGAATTTCCAAAGATGAATGGGCAAAATGGGAATGAGTGTGTTATATTTCATTAAAGGATTAAGAGTTAGCAAACCCTCATTCTTCTTCTCCAAAAACGCAACCCTTCATTCTTCTCCTCTCAACTTCTTTTTCTTTTGTTCAAGGAATTTCAAGGGATTTTGAAGTGATTTGGGGTATAGAAAACAACCTAAGGCTTCCTAAGATAGAGAGAATAGCCAAGAAAACCAAGTGGAAGAAATTTGGTGAAGTCTCTCCATAGCAAGTAAGTAAAACCCAACCCAAGTTGAGATTCATGAAATTTCTTGATTAGGGTTTTGATAGAAATGATGTATGTATTTGATGTGCATGTAATATGCCATGTATGGAGTATAAATGGAGATTTCTATGCTTTGTGAATGTTATACCTTGCAATATGAGAAATGGGTTGTTGGATTGGCAAGGTAGTTGAGATGGAATTGAAGGGGTGTTATGGAACCCTTTTTGAGTGTGTTATTTGACAGGTTTATATGACTTTGTGAAGGGGTTTTTCCCCATTTTGGATGGTTAGGAAAAGTTTTAGGTTCATGGCTATGATAGATTTTTATAGTGCACATGAGTTGTTTGATGAATGCCTAATAGAGAATTGAGTGTGAGTAATAACCTTAATTTTTGCAACATTGCATGTTGGCATTTCACAAGTGCATTAGTAAAGATGAATCATCCATGTGCATTGTTATATGCATTGACAAGTGACCTAAGAAAGAGTAGGGAACTTTGTATAGAATACCCTATGAGTAGAGAGCTTAGTGGTAAAATTACTCTAAGGGTAGAGAGCATTGAAAAATGCTACATAGAATGAGTTAGAGGAGTAGTATAGTTGGGATAGATGCTTTGTGATCATCACCCACCGTTATGGGAATCGGATTGATGCTTTGTGATCATCATCCATAGCCTTGGAAGATGGGTTGATGCTTAGTGATCGTCACCCAATGAGTAATAGGATGGGTAGATGCTTTGTGACCACTACCCGATTAGTTAAGAGATATGTTGTGATGCTTTGTGATCATCATCCAACGCTATAAAGTGGGTTGATGCTTTGTGATCATCACCCGATAGTGACTAAGAATGGGTATGCTTGGTGATCATTACCCAAAATTCATGAGGAACGGGTAGGTGCTAGGTGATCTCTACCCGATAGTTAGGAGGAACCGAGTTGGTGCTTTGTGATCCTCACGCGTAGTCACTAAGAAGGGTTGGTACTGTGTGAATTCCACCCGATAGCCATAGAGAGTTGAGATGGTGCTGTGTGAACGCCATCCGTCCGTACCTCCGGTAAGATGAGGACATGATGTTATTAAACAGAAATAGAAACAGAATTGGAAAAAAAGAATTAAGAGTCACACACGGGGACAGACATTTAGAGAGTTTTACTTACTGAGCATTATTGTGCTCACCCCGTTATTTTCCTTTGTGGATGCAGGTTCTAGGTGTTGATGCAGTTGGAGGGGCGTCGGCGCGCGAGGAGCAATAGCTACACTGTTCCCCTATTTTGTCTTTTAAATGCACTTTTGTAAACAGTAACCTTTGTGTATAAAAGAACTGTGAATTGTAATGAAAAGAAACTTTTTGGGCCCAATTTTCCATTGTTAATTGCTTGCATTGTACTAGTTTTCAGTAGGTGTTCATTCGGATGCAACCGTTTACGTCCGAACATCATTAATCTAATTAATGATATGTATACTCTCTCTCCTTGAGCTTGGTTTTATTTGTGACCATATGGTTCATTGTGATCTAGCCATGGGCCCAATATCTAATTTTGATATGTTTCGTTATAATTCTTTATACCAAAACTCCCACTGATTATGGTAGACATCTAGCAATGTTCCATAACCCCTAAACCACAATGAAGTGTAAACTCCAATGAACCTATTCTGATCATACGTACCGGTGTCAAATCCCTCGTTATCTAATCCCAATTAAGAATGGTTCATGGTATGTCAAAACCTTTAACTTAATCTTAATCGATTGTCAATCGATACAATGGATTATCAATATGAAACTACTTTTCATCTGACATTCATTACTCTGGCCAGAGATTTCCCTTTTCTAATGTTTACTGACATTCGTCTGGGAACTCGAGATTGGACTATTTTGAGTTAACAGATCCTATCTTGACCATCATGATGCGTGTTTACTACAACATGCAAACTAGCAAGTGCACTTCGCTCAAGTAAAGAGTGATGGGTGGATATCGTTCCCACAAGGACTGGTAGCGAAGCACTAAGTTTCCTAACGTTACAAGTTGAAGCAACCGAAATCTTGGATTTGTGGGAGCAAATTGTAATTGAAAGAAACTAAAACAAATTTAACAACGAATTAATCTTAAAGGAAAACAAATGAAACACAGAAATTCAATTTAAGTAGAACGGGCAGGGTTTTGACTTCGTTTGGATTTTTATGGGTTAAACCTAAGAGTTACACTACTTCACATTCACATGCATGGTTGTAAATCGGATTCACTACTATGTTAACATACCCTCTCGGGCTATGTTTTCCTTTCATCCTTATTACATTCCGCACCCAACAATTTGAAGGTTAATATTCTAAATCATGAAGCATAAGAATCCTAAATTGATTTCATTAATTCTTGATCTATCTCTAGCATCCAATACTATAATGGTTATTACCCAAGAAGCTTAACATGAATTATTCTCAATCTCATCATGTTCATCACATACAGCAATTAATTGCAGAGTAACACACAACCAGAACTTATTCGCATGAAAAATAACACAACCTAATACTTAACCCATTTCAAATCCAAACTACAATCAAAACCCTAACCCATAGAAGATTAGTTCATGCTAAATTAACAGTATAAAAACGAAAAATAAAAGTAAACAAATTAAACATAATGAAACTGAGATGAAAGAATAGAAATCTCTCCAAAAGATAAATCTTCTCTGTTGTAATCTGAATCTTCCCTTAACAATCCGAAAAATGCAAGCTTTTTCTCTAAAAAATTGTAAAAGACGGCTAACCTAATTGCTCAGAGCCCCCTCTAAAAAGTTAATGTTTTTCTTTTATACCTAGTCCTAAAAACCCAGTCAAAAACACGCACACACGAAACTGTGCGTTTACAAAACTAAAAACTTTGACTGTCGCCGCGGCGAAGAAGAATTCTTCGCCGCGGCGAATAACGGAAATTCCCAATTCGTCTCTGGCCTACTTCGCCGCGGCGAAGACAATTTCTTCGCCGGGGAGAAGCTCCTTCAATGGTTCTGAAATTTACAGAACTGCCACTCTGCTTGCTTCTTCGTTTGATTCTTCGATTTTCGGCTTTCTTCCTTGGAAACAAGCTTCATCGTGCGTTGACCTGCTCCGGAACTCTCCTATCTTCTGAAATCCGCTCAATTCTGAGTCAAAACTATCCAGTTTTGTCTTTATTCGCTCAAAAAGTCCATTTTAACCTGAAACGCGAAAAGTAAAGAATTAAGTACCAATTCAGGTAAAAATGCACTGGAAAGTACCTGAAATCCAATAAAAAGATCAAATGAAAACTGTATAATTTACGGATTATCACATCACTTGTCCTCGCACATGAATAACATATGACCAAACTGGCTATTACACAAGACATGACTAGTCTCGTGCTTATACACCATATGAACCATATGCATCCTATGTTAAATCCAACCGTGATGTCTCAAGTCTAAGAATCAGTGGTACACTAGCACGATCCTACGATTTGACCATATCCATGTGATTCATCGTAATCGGTCGTATTCGATATAGTTCACTAACCGTTTATCCATGCTAATGCCTTAATGACATACCTCTTATTATCACCCGTACTAATACCATCACATGATATTCAATGGAGACATTCAGCATGCCTACATGCTAATGCCTTAATGACATACCTCTTATAATCACCCGTACTAATACCATCACATGATATTCAATGGAGACATTCAGCATGCCTACTATGCAATGGTATTGCCATATTAAAATTACTTGCATAGGGAATTCTTTGATGATTTGATTTTCCGAAGATCCATGTCATCCAGACATTTCACATGCAATATTAAATAGAATATAATATAAATGAAGCAGAAAATCAACATCTGAAATAAGAACACTTTCTTTTATTCATAATACATTTACAAGATATAATGTTCTGAAACCGACAACATGATTCATTCCTAGGGCATACACTAATAAAAACTATGGTTGTTTGAATGGAACATGCTCATTTAAGCTCTTTAGACTTTACGCATAGAGTTCTGACGTTCAGCCAGCTCCATGAATTCATCCGTCAGACATTCCACATTAGTCCATGTCTACGGGCTTTGAGTGAGATTTCCAACGGTATCATACATACCCCGTAACTCTTCCCAGATGAAAAGTTATGGCTGACTGAATCGGGCATGCTCATTTAAGCCCTTTGGGCTTTACGTACCGAGTTCTGATGTTCAACCTGCTTCATGAATTCATCTGTCAGACATTCTACATTAGTCCATGTTGATGGGCTCTGAATGAGATTTCCAACGGTGTCTTACAGGCCTCATAACTTTCCCAAATAAAAAGTTATGGCCCTCTGAATGGGACAAACTCATTTAACCCTTTAAGCTTTACGCATAGAGTTCTAAAGTTCACTCTGCTCCATTAATTCATTTTTTGGAAATTCTACATTCATCCACATCGACGGGTTCTGAATGAGATTTCCAACGGTAGCTTACAGGCCCTGTAACTCTTCCTAGATGAAAAGTTATGGCTGTCTAAATGGGACATGCTCATTTAACCCTTTAGGCTTTATGCATGGAGTTCTGACGTTCATCCCACTCTGTGAATTCATTTTTCAACATTTATCATTACTCCATGTTGATGGGCTCTAAATGATATTTCCAACGGTATCTTACAGGCCCCGTAACTCTTCCCGGATGAAAAGTTATGGCCTTCTGAATGGGACATGCTCATTTAATCGCTTTGGGCTTTACTGATGGAGTTCTGACGTTCAACCCGCTCGATGAGTTCGTCTGCCAAATGTTCTATGTTATTCCATGTCGATGGACTTTTGACAAGTTCTAAATGAGCTTTCCAACGGTATCTTGCAAGCCCTGTAACTCTTCCCGGATGAAAAGTTATGGCTGTCTGAATCAGGCATGCTCATTTAAGCTCTTTGGGCTTTACGTACGGAGTTCTGACGTTCAGCCTGCTTCATGAATTCATCCGTCAGACATTTGACATTAGTCCATGTCAACGGGCTCTGTATGAGATTTCTAACGGTATCTTACAGGCCCCGTAACTCTTTTCCGGATGAAAAGTTCTGACCGTCTGAATAAGGGGTGTTCATTTAAGCCCTTTTGGCTTTATGCATAGAGATATGATGTTCAGCCCATGCCATGAATTCATCCATTAGACATTCTACATTAGTCAACGTTGATGGACTCTGAATGAGATTTCAACGGTATCTCACAAGCCCCGTAACTCTTCTCGGATGAAAAGTTAAGGCCGTCTGAATGGGACATGCTCATTTAAGCCCTTTAGGCTTTACGCATGGAGTTTTGACATTCAGCCCGCTCTATGAATTCATCTGTCAGACATTCTACATTAGTCCATGTCGACAAGCTCTGTATGAGATTTCCAACGGTATCTTACAGGCCTTGTAACTTTTCCCCGGATGAAAAGTTCTGGTCGTCTAAATGAGGCATGCTCATTTAAGCCTTTTTGGCTTTAGCACAGAGATATGACGTTCAGCCCCCGCCATGAATTCATCCTTGGACATTCTACCTTAGTCAGTGTTGATGGGCTCTGAATGAGATTTCTAACAGTATCATACAGGCCTCGTAATTCTTCCCAGATGAAAAGTTGTGGTCGTCTAAATGAGAAATGCTCATTTAAGCCCCTTGGGCTTTTTTGTACGGAGTTTTGACGTTCAGCCGGCTCCATGAATTCCTCCACCAGACGTTCTACGATAGTCCAATTCAACAGACATCTGGCGGGCTTTGAATGAGATTTTCAACTGTATCTTACAGGCCCCGTAACATTTCCCAAATGAAAAGTGATGGCGTCTGAATGGGACATGCGCATTTAAGCCCTTATGGCTTTATGCATGGAGTTCTGATGTTCAGTTCGCTCCATGAATTCATCCGCCAGACATTCAACATTAATCCATGTCAACAGACTTCTGACGGGCTCTAAATGAGCTTTCAAACGATATCTTTTTAGCCCCGTAACTCTTTTCGAATGAAAAGTTATGGCCGTCTAAATGGGGCATGCTAACTTAAGTCCTCTTGGCTTTACGCACAAGGTTCTGACATTCAACCCGCTTCAAGAATTCATCCGTTAGGCATTCTACATTAGTCCACATTGACAGGCTCTGAATGAGGTTTCCAACGATATTATACAGGCCCTGTAACTCTTCCCGGATGAAAAGTTATGACCGTCTGAATGGGACATGCTTATTTTAGCCATTTGGGCTTTACGCACGAAGTTCTGATGTTTAACCCGCTCCATGAATTCATCCGCGAGACGATCTACATTAGTCCACATCAATAGAATTTTGATAGGTTCTGAAGTCAGACATTCTACATATGTCCATGTCGACAGGCTCTGAATGAGATTTCCAATGGTATCATACAGGCCCCGTAACTCTTTCCGGATGAAAAGTTATAGCCGCATGAATGGGATATGCCCATTTAAGCAATCTGGGCTTTATGCACGGAGTTCTAACGTTTAGCCCTCTCCATGAATTCATTGGCCAGATGTTCTACGTTAGTCTACGTGGATAGACTTTTGATGGGCTCTAAATGACCTTCCCAACGGTATATTATAGGCCCCGTAAGGCTTCCCAGATGAAAAGTTATGGCCGTTTGAATGGGGCTTACTCATTTAAGCCCTTTTGGCTTTGCGCACGGAGTTCTAACGTTCAGCCTGTGTCATGAATTCATTTGTTAGACATTCTACATTAGTTGACATTGACAGGATCTGAATGAGATTCCCAACGGTATCTTATAGGCCTCGTAACTCTTCTTGGATGAAAAGTTAATGCCGTCTGAATGGGACACGCTCATTTAAGCCCTTTAGGCTTCACGCATGAAGTTCTGTCATTTAGCCCTCTCCATAAATTCATCTACTAGACACTCTATGTTAGGCCATACTAATAGAGTTCTGACGGCCTCTGAATGAGCTTTCTAACGGTATCTTACTGGCCCCGTAACTCTTCCTGGATGAAAAGTTATGGCCGTCTGAATGGAGCATGCTCATTTAAGCCATATGGGCTGTACGCACAGAGTTCTAATGTTCATCCCACCCCGTGAATTCATCTATCAGACATTCTACATTAGTCCACATCGACGGGCTCTGAATGAGATTTCCAACGGTATCTTACAAGCCCCGTAACTCTTCTCGGATGAAAAGTTATGGCCGCATAAATGGGACATGCCCATTTAAGCCCTTTGGGCTTTACGCATGGAGTTCTGATGTTCAGCCTACTCTATGACTTCATTTGGTAGTGGTTTTACATTATTCCATGTCAATGGACTTCTGACAAGCTCTGAATGAGCTTTCGAACGGTATCTTACAGGCCCCGTAACACTTTTCAGATGAAAAGTTATGGCCGTCTGAATGGGGCACAATTATTTATGCCCTTTTGGCTATACGCATAGAGTTCTGACGTTCAGCCTGCTCCTTGAATTCATCCGCTAGACATTCTACATTAGTCCACATCGACGGTCTCTAAATGAGATTTCCAACGGTATCTTACTAGCCCTATAACTCTTCCCGGATGAAAAGTTATGGCCGTCTAAATGGGACATGCTCATTTGAGCCCGTTAGGCTTTACGCTCGAAGTTCTGACGTTTAGCCCGCTCCATTAATTCCTACCCCAAACATTCTATGTTAGTCCAAGAAAACGGACATTTGACAGGCTCTGAGTGACATTTCCAACGGTATCTTTTAGGCCCCGTAACTTTTTCCAAATGAAAAATTATGGCCGTCTAAATGGGACATGCTCATTTAAGCCTTTATGGCTTTACACACAGAGTTCTGATGTTTAGCTTGCCCCATGAATTCATCAGCCAGACATTCTACGTGAGCCCACGACACCAGACTTTTGATGGGCTTTAAATGAGCTTTCCAACGATATCTTACAGACCCCGTAACTCTTCCTGGATGAAACATTATGGCTGTCTGAATGGGGCATGCTAATTTAAGCCCTCTTGGCTTTACGCATAAGGTTCTGATGTTCTGCCCGCTCCGTGAATTCATCCGTCAGACATTCTACATTAGTCCACATTGACGGGCTTTGAATGACATTTCCAACGGTATCATACAGGCCCCATAACTCTTCTTGGATGAAAAGTAAGAGCCGTCTGAATGGGACATGCTCATTTAACCGTTTAGGTATTACGCTTGGAGTTCTGAAGTACAGCCTGCTCCATGAATTTATTTGCCAGACGTTCTACATTAGTCCATATCGATAGAATTCTGACGGGCTCTGAATTTAGACATTCTACATATGTCCACGTTGACGGGCTGTGAATGAGATTTCCAACGATATCATACAGGCCCTGTAACTCTTTCTGGATGAAACGTTATGGCCGTTTGAAGCTCATTTATGCCCTTTGGGCTTTACGTACAGAGTTCTGACGTTTACCCCGCTCCATGAATTCATCCATCAGTCATTCTAAATTAGTCTACATTGACAACCTTTAAATGAGATTTCCAATAGTATCCACAAGCTCGGTAATTCTTCCCGGATGAAAAGTTATGGCCGTCTGAATGGGATTAGCTCATTTAAACCTTTTGGGCTTTACGCATGGAGTTCTAACGTTTAGCCCGTTCAATGAATTCATCTGTCGGATGTTCTATGTTAGTCTACATGGATGACCTTCTGTTGGGCATTGAATGACCAATCCAATGATATATTATAGGCCCCGTAACTCTTCCCGGATAAAAAATTATGGCCGTCTGAATGGGACATGCTCATTTAAGCCCTATGGGCTTTAAGCACGGAGTTCTGACATTCAGCTCACTCCATAAAATCATCTATCATACATTTTACCTTAGTCCACAACGATAGGCTCTAAATGAGATTTCCAACGGTATCTTACAGGCCTCGTAAGTCTTCCCGGATGAAAAGTTATCGCCGTCTGGATGGGACATGCTAATTTAAGTCCTTTAGGCTTTACGCATGGAATTCTGACGTTCAGCCGCTCCATGAATTCATCCGCTAGATGTTCTACATTAGCCCATATCTACGAGCTCTAAATGAGATTCCCAATGGTATCTTATAGGCCCCGTAACTCTTCCCAAATGAAATGTTCTGGCCGTTTGGATGAGACATGCTCATTTAAGCCTTTTGGGCTTTATGTATAGAGTTCTGACGTTAACCCCACTCCATGAATTTATTTGTTAGACATTGTACAATAGTCCACGTCAATGGCCTCAGAATGAGATTTCCAACGGTATCTTACAGGTCCCATAGATCTATCGGGACGAAACGTTATGGCCATCTAAATGGGACATGCTCATTTAAGCCATTTGGGCTTTATGCATGGAGTTCTGATGTTCAGCCCGCTCCACGAGTTCATCTGCCAGACGTTCTACATTTGTAGATGTCGACAGACTTCTGACAAGTTCTGAATTAGCTTTCCAATGGTATATTACAGGCCCCGTAACTCTTCCCGGATGAAAAATTATGGCCGTCTGAATGGGACATGCTCATTTAAGCCGTATGGGCTTTAAGCACGGAGTTCTGACATTCAGCTCACTCCATGAAATCATCTTTCATACATGCTACCTTATTCCATGTCGAAAGGCTCTAAATGAGATTTCTAACGGTATCTTATAGGCCTCGTAACTCTTCTTGGATGAAAAGTTATCACTGTCTGGATGTGACATGCTAATTTAAGTCCTTTAGGCTTTATGCACGGAATTCTGACGTTCAACCGCTCCATGAATTCATCCGCCAGATGTTCTACATTAGCCCATGTCTACGAGCTCTGAATGAGATTCCAACGGTATCTTATAGGCCCTGTAACTCTTCCCAGATGAAACATTATGGCCGTCTGAATGAGACATGCTCATTTAAGCCCTTTGGGCTTTACGTATGGAGTTCTGACGTTTATCCCGCTCCATGAATTCATCTGTCAGACATTGTACAATAGTCCACATCAACGGGCTTGGAATGAGATTTTCAACGGTATCTTATAGGCCCCGTAACTCTACCGGGATGAAAAGTTATGGCCATCTAAATGGGACACGCTCATTTAAGCTCTTTAGGCTTTACGCACGGAGTTCTGACGTTCAGCCCGCTCCACGAATTCATCTGCCAGATGTTCTACATTTTCACAAGTCAACGGACTTCTGACAGGTTTTGAATTAGCTTTCCAATGGTATATTATAGGCCCCGTAACTCTTGCCGGATGAAAAGTTATGGCCATCCGAATGGGGCATGCTCATTTAAGCCCAATGGGCTTTTCACACGGAGTTCTGACCTTTAGCTCACTCCATGAAATCATCTGTCAGACATTCTACCTTAGTGCATGTTGACGGGCTTTGAATGAGATTTCCAACGGCATCTTACAGGCCCTGTAACTCTTCCCGGATGAAAAGTTATCGTCGTCTGGATGGGACATGCTAATTTAAGTCCTTTAGGCTTTACGCACGGAATTCTGACGTTCAGCCGCTCCATAAATTCATCTGCTAGATGTTTTACACTAGCCCACATCTACAGCCTCTGAATGAGATTTCTAACAGTACCTTATAGGCCCCGTAACTCTTCCCAGATGAAATATTATGGCCGTCTGAATGTGACATGCTCATTTAAGCCTTTTGGGCTTTATGTATGGAGTTCTGATATTTACCCCGCTCCATGAATTCATCTATCAGACATTGTACAATACTCCACGACAACGGGCTCGGAATGAGATTTCCAACGGTATCTTACAGGCCCCCTAACTCTACCGAGATGAAAACTTATGGCCGTCTAAATGGGATATGCTCATTTAAGCCCTTTGGGCTTTACGCACGAAATTCTGACGTTCAGCCCGCTCCATGAATTCATATGCCAGATGTTCTACATTTGTACACGTCGATGGACTTCTAACAGGTTCTTTATTAGCTTTCCAACGGTATCTTACAGTCCTCGTAACTCTTCCTGGATGAAAAGGTATGGTCATCTGAATAAGGCATGCTTATTTAAGCCCTTTGGGCTTTACGCACGGATATCTAACTTTTAGGCTACTCCATGAATTCATCCGTCAAAGATTCTACATTAGTCTATGTGGACGGGCTTTGAATGAGATTTCCAAGGGTTGTTTACAAGCTCTGTAACTCACCCCCGATGAAAAGTTATGGCGGTCTGAATTGGGCATGCTCATTTAAGCCCTTTAACCTTTATGAAGGGAGTTTGGACGGTCAGTCTGCTACATGAAATCATCCGTCAAAAATTCTACATTAGTCCTCACCGATGGGCTCCGAATGAGATTTCCAACGGTATCTTACAGGCCCCATAACTCTTCCCAGATGAACAGTTATGGCTGTTTGAATGGCACATGCTCATTTAAGCCCTTTGGGCTTTATGCATGGAGTTCTGACGTTCAACCCACTTCATGAATTCATCTGACCGATGTACTACATTTGCACACGCTGATGGACTTCTGACGGGCTTTGAATTAGCTTTTCAACAGTGTCTACGAGCCCCGTAACTCTTCTCAGATGAAAAGTTATGGTCGTGGGGCATGCTCATTTAAGCCCTTTGGGCTTTACGCACGGAGTTCTAACTTTCAACTTGCTCCATGAATTCATCCATCAGAGATTCTACATTAGTCCATGTGGACGAGCTCTGAATGAGATTTCCAAGGGTTGTTTAGAAGCTCTGTAACTCTCCTCGGATGAAAAGTTATGGCTGTCTGAATTGTGCATGCTTATTTAAGCCTTTTGGCCTTTACGCAGGGAGTTTGGATGTTCAGTCCATTACATAAAATCATCCGTCAGAAATTCTACATTGGTCCTTGTCGACAGGCTCTAAATGAGATTTCTAACGGTATCTTACAGGCCTCGTAACTCTTCCTGTATGAAAAGTTACGGCCAGTTGAATTGGACATGTTCGTTTCAACCCTTTGGGCTTTACACATGGAAGTCTGATGTTCAGCCTGCTCAATGAATTCCTCGTTCAGACATTCCATGTTAGTCCATAATGATGAACTTCTAACAGGCTCCGAATGAGCTTTCCAACAGTATCTTACAGGTCTTGTAACTCTTCTCAGATGAAAAGTTATGGCTGCCTGAATGGGGCATGATCATTTAAGCCCTTTAGGCTTTACGCACGGACTTTGTACGCTCAGCCCACTCCATGAATTTATCCGCCAAACATTCTATGTTCGTCTATGTCAATGGACTTTTGATTGGCTCTGAATGTGGTTTCCAAAAGTACCTTACAGACCCCGTAACTTTTCCCAAATCAAAAGTTATGGCCGTCTAAATGAGGCAGGCTCATTTAAGCCCTTTGGGCTTTACACACGGAGTTCTGAGGTTCAGCCCGTTCCATGAATTCATCTGTGAGACATTCATCATTAGTCCACGTCGACGGGCTTTGAATGAGATTTCCAACTGTATCTTACAGGCCCCATAACTCTTCCCAGATGAAAAGTTATGGCCATCTGAATGGGACATGTTTGTTTAAGCCCTTTGGGCTTTACGCATGGAGTTCTGATATTCAGCCCACTCAATGAATTCATCCTTCAGACATTCCACATTAGTCCACATTGACGGACTTCTGACGGGCGTTGAATGAGCTTTCCAACAGTATCTTATAGACCTCATAACTCTTCCCGAATGAAAAGTTATGGCCGTCTGAATGGGCTATGCTTATTTAATCTGTTTAGGCTTTACGCATGGAGTTCTGACGTTCAGGTCATACCATGAATTCATCCACTAGACATTACACATTAGTCCACATCTACGGGCTTTGAATAAGATTTTCAAGGGTATCCTACAGGCCCCGTAACTCTTCCTGGATGAAAAGTTATAACCGTCTGAATGAGGCATGCTCATTTAAGCCCTTTAGGCTTTACGTACGGAGTTCTAACGTTCAACCCGCTCCATGAATTCATTCGCTAGCCATTCTATGTTAATCCACATTTATGAATTCTGATGGGCTCTGAATGAGCTTTACAACAGTATCTTACAAGCCCCGTAACTCTTCCCGGATGAAAAGTTATGGCTGTTTGAATGAGGCATGCACATATAAGCCATATGGGCTATACACATGGAGTTCTGACATTCAGCCCACTCCATTAATTAATCCATCAGACATTCTACATTAGTCCACGTCGATGGACTTTGAATGAGATTTCCAACGGTATCTTACAGGCCTCGTAACTCTTCTCGGATGAAAAGTTATTGCCGTCTGAATGGCACATGCTCATTTCAGCCCTTTGGGCTTTGCACAAGGAGTTCTGACGTTTAGCCATTCCATTAATTCATCTGGAAGACATCTTACATTAGTTCGCATTGATGGATTACTGACAGGCTCTGAATGTGCTTTTCAACGGTATCTTACAGGCCCCGTAACTCTTCCCTGATGAAAAATTATGGCCGTCTGAATGGGGCACGCTCATTTAATCCCACTAGGCCTTACGCACGGAGTTCTAACGTTCAGCTGCTCTATGAATTCATCCGTCAGATAATCTACAAATATTCCACGTCGACAGGCTCTGAATAGAATTTCCAACCGTATCTTACAGGCCCCGTAACTCTTCTTGAATGAAACGTTATGGCTGTCTGAATGGGACATGCTCATTGAAGCCCTTGGGGTTTTGCGCACGGAGTTCTGACATTCAGCGTGCTCTATGAATTCATCAGTCAGATATTCTACATTAGTCCAGGTCAACGAGCTTAGAATGAGATTTCCAACGGTGTCTTACAGGGCCCATAACTCTTCCCGGATGAAAAGTTATGGCTGTCTAAATGGGACTTGCTCATTTAAGCCTTTTGAGCTTACACACAGAGTTCTGATGTTTCACCTACTCCATGAATTCATATGTTAGACATACTACTTTATTCCACGTCGGCGGACTCTAAATGAGTTATCCAACGGTATCTTGCAGGCCCTGTAACTCTTCCCGGATGAAAAGTTATGGCTATCTGAATGGGACATGCTCATTTAAGCCCTTTGGGCCTTAAGCATGAATTTCTGACGTTCATCGCATCCCCCCCCCCCCCCCCATGAATCCATCTTTTGGACATTGTACATTATTCGAGGTCGATGGGCTCTTAATTAGATTTCCATTGGTATATTACAAGCCCCATAACTCTTCCCGGATGAGAAGTTATGGCCGTCTGAATGGGGCACGCTCGTTTAAGCCCTTTGGGCTTTATGCATGGAGTTTTGACGTTCGGCCCACTCCATTAATTCAACCGTTAGGCATTCTACATTAGTCCACGTAGACGGGTCTGAATGAGATTTCCAAAGGTATCTTAAACGCCTCGTAACTCTTCCTGGATGAAAAGTTATAGCCGTCTCAATAGGATATGCTCATTTAAGCCCTTTGGGCTTTACGCTTGGAGTTCTGACGTTCAGTGTGCTCCATGAATTCAACCGTCAGACATTCTATATTAGTCCACGTCTATGGGGTCTGAATGTGATTTCCAACAGTATCTTAAAGGCCTCGTAACTCTTTCTGGATGAACAGTTATGGTTGTCGGATGGGACATGCTCATTTAGGCCCATTTGGCTTTACACACGGAGTTCTAATGTTTAGATTGCTCCAAGAATCCATCCATCAGAAATTCTATATTATCCATGTCGACGGGCTCTGAATCATATTTCCATCGGTATCTTACAGGCCCCGTAACTCTTCCCAGATGAGAAGTTTAGGTCGTCTGAATAGGGCATGCTCATTTAAGCCCTATGGGCTTTATGCATGGAGTTCTGATGTTCATTCCACTCCATGAATGTTAGTGTATATTAGTGTATGCCCTAGAAACCATTCGTGTTGTCGGTTTCAGAGCATTTTGTCTTGTATCTATATATATCATAAATAATAGAAGAAAGAGTTCTTCAATTCATATATGTAAATTGCTTCCTTTATTCAGTCATGCATTTAAAATAAAGTATGTATATGAATTGTCCAGATGATTCATTTAATAGGTAAATGAATTATCGAAAAGGGTTCCCTACGAAAGCAATATAAATTTGGACAACTATATTGCACTGTAGGCATACCGGATGCTTCCGAAATATATCATGAGTTGATATAAGTACGGATGACGATGATAGTCATGTCACTGGGGCATTGGTATGGATTAACTGTTGGTGAACTGTTTTTCGAACGTGACTGAATAACGACAAATCACTTGGAAAGCCATGTAGTCAATGATTTATTGTTTGGTTATATCAGTGCACGATGTAGTCCTTCGACCTGAGACATTGTAGTCGGATCCGATATTGATGCGTATGGTTCATACGGTGTATAAGTACGAGACTAATCATGTTTCGTACAATAAAGCCTATTTGGTCATGCGTTGTTCATATACGAAAACGAACGATGGTCAAGAGGGGATCCATTGACTCGGAAATGTAGGATCGGGAGTACCGCTGACTCCATCCGGATTCGAGTTCCTAGACAAACATTGATAAATGTCAGAAAACTGAATCTCTGGCCAGAGTCTATTATTAGTCATACAAAAGTAAGTTT